>NW_012106363.1:2882981-2913900 GCF_000951045.1 Mandrillus leucophaeus
CCCGGCGCCCCGACCTGCTCGGTGCTGGGTGCCCAGCCGGGAGAGGTTGCTCTTCCATTTCCCGGGCCTTCCTCCTCCTCCTCCAAGGAGGCTCGTACTCTCTTCCTCCTCCACCTCCACCTCCTCTTGCTGTTGCTGCTGCTGTAGCGCTTGGGCTCCGAGGGCTGTGAGCAGAAATCTAATGAGATCTAACTGGCTGTTTATGTAATTCTTCACACTCCTGCCTGTCTTAAGGCGTTGCTTTGTAACTACCTTCCACCGAGCCTGAATTTTGCTCGGCTGCACCTTCAAGCAATTGGGCTTAATCAGCTGCCTCTGCCGGCACTCAGGCTTTTGACTTGGAAAGTGTTTGTAGTTTGGGGGCAGCCAGGGATTCTTTTTCCCTTTGTTACCACGAATATGGAAAATAGAACAGACGAATTAAAACCAACTTGATTTTTAAACGTCCTTTTAAATCAACTTCAGTGTGCAAATAGATCCCTTTCGCAAATATCTTCTGTTTGTCCTTGATCTTTTCTTATCCCCACCCAGTGCTGATCCAGCAAACGTTTAAAGGTCGACCTTACCATACTTGCTTCTCCGGCTGTTACCGTGAGAGGGAGGGAGGGAGGAAGGGAGGACGGACGGAGGTTTTTAAAAATCAGACTAAAACTCAGAAACCCTGGCCTTTAAACAGAATAATCAATAGTTTTAATTTGTGTCGTTGCTTTTGTTATACTTGCTACCTAATAGGTATTTTCAGATTTAGAAAAATACACCTTGAAAACAAAAGACCCAGAGAAGCTGGATTTTGTTATATTGTGTGCTCCTTATATACTTAAGGCCGAAACTATATAGAATAATTTGGTTCATAATTATTCACTAGGATGAAATTCATTTAGTACTCAGTGTCTTTAATTTTAGCATCATGTACTATGGAAATTAAAATGATTTTCCTAACTTACCAGATTTTTAAATGTCAATGACAGAGCAGATTTAAATAGTATATGTCCAAAGTAAACTAAAACGTGGATTCACTTCTAAGTTGGTGAATAACAATAAAAATTACTACCTAAAAGTGGCATCTCTATATATGGGGGTGGGGGGAGGATGCTGAGTACAATAAATATTCTTGTGAGAATTGAGGGGAGAAGAATACATGTTCTAGTGATATTTCTTCTTAGAACTCTATTCAGAAACAGGCTTTTAAAAACATTATTTCATCTGTAAATCTACATTTTCCTGTGTGATTTTAAACTTTAATCAACAATTTTCTATTTTATATTTTGTACTATTTACAGTTTCCAGGCTTTCTGTCCTAGTAGACATTTTCTTCTTCTTTTTATCCTTAGCAAACTAACACTGGATATTAGACATTTTTTAAGGTGAAATTACTTTGTGGGGGGAAAGGTCGTGGGACTTATATTACCTTTATCTTATTTGGATATGTTTGCTTTTGTTTTGTTTTAAGGAACAAGATCACTCAAGGTGAAGGATAATCTACTAATACCAGCACTTTGAATGAAAATTTGTTTCTCTGCCACAAACTGAACATTTTTTTTTTTTTTTTTTTTTTGGTGGGGGAGTTGAAACCTAATTTTGTGGCGTAGCAGCTATGCAGCTTGAAATCCAAGTAGCACTAAATTTTATTATTTCATATTTGTACAATAAGCTTCCCAGGAGACGTGTCAACATTTTTGGTGAAGAACTTGAAAGACTTCTTAAGAAGAAATATGAAGGGCACTGGTATCCTGAAAAGCCATACAAAGGATCGGGGTTTAGATGTATACACATAGGGGAGAAAGTGGACCCAGTGATTGAACAAGCATCCAAAGAGAGTGGTTTGGACATTGATGATGTTCGTGGCAATCTGCCACAGGATCTTAGTGTTTGGATCGACCCATTTGAGGTTTCTTACCAAATTGGTGAAAAGGGACCAGTGAAGGTGCTTTACGTGGATGATAATAATGAAAATGGATGTGAGTTGGATAAGGAGATCAAAAACAGCTTTAACCCAGAGGCCCAGGTTTTTATGCCCATAAGTGACCCAGCCTCATCAGTGTCCAGCTCTCCATCGCCTCCTTTTGGTCACTCTGCTGCTGTAAGCCCTACCTTCATGCCCAGGTCCACTCAGCCTTTAACCTTTACCACTGCCACTTTTGCTGCCACCAAGTTCGGCTCTACCAAAATGAAGAATAGCGGCCGTAGCAACAAGGTTGCACGTACTTCTCCTATCAACCTCGGCTTGAATGTGAATGACCTCTTGAAGCAGAAAGCCATCTCTTCCTCAATGCACTCTCTGTATGGGCTTGGCTTGGGTAGCCAGCAGCAGCCACAGCAACAGCAGCAGCCAGCCCAGCCGCCACCGCCACCGCCACCACCACAGCAGCAACAACAGCAGAAAACCTCTGCTCTTTCTCCTAATGCCAAGGAATTTATTTTTCCTAATATGCAGGGTCAAGGTAGTAGTACCAATGGAATGTTCCCAGGTGACAGCCCCCTTAACCTCAGTCCTCTCCAGTACAGTAATGCCTTTGATGTGTTTGCGGCCTATGGAGGCCTCAATGAGAAGTCTTTTGTAGATGGCTTGAATTTTAGCTTAAATAACATGCAGTATTCTAACCAGCAATTCCAGCCTGTTATGGCTAACTAAAAAAAAGAAAATGTATCGTACAAGTTAAAATGCACGGGCCCAAGGGGGATTTTGTTTTTTTTTTTAACCTCCTTGAGAATTTTTTTTTTAAGCTTATAGTAAGGATACATTCAAGCTTGGTTAAAAAATAATAATAATAAAACATGCATCATTTTTCATTTGCCAACCAAGCACAAAGTTATTTTATACTGACTGTATATTTTAAAGTATACTCTCAGATATGGCCTCTTACAGTATTTAAGATATAGCAAGGACATGGCTGATTTTTTTTTTATAAAAATTGGCACTAATAAGTGGGTTTATTGGTCTTTTCTAATTGTATAATTTAATTTAGTACAAAGTTTGTAAAATATCAGAGGATATATATATATTGTTTCTACGACATGGTATTGCATTTATATCTTTTTACTACAGTGATCTGTGACAGCAGCAGCTTCATGTTGTATTTTTTTTACTGAAATTGTACAATATCCATCTTAAAGACATCAACTATTCTAAAAATTGTGTACAGGATATTCCTTTAGTGGTGGAATTAAAATGTACGAATATTTGCTTTTTTCAAAAAAATGTATTTTCTGTTAAAAGTTTAAAGATTTTTGCTATATATTATGGAAGAAAAATGTAATCGTAAATATTAATTTTGTACCTATATTGTGCAATACTTGAAAAAAAGGTATAAAAAAGTATTTTGAGTCAGTGTCTTACATGTTAAGAGGGACTGAAATAGTTTATATTAAGTTTGTATTAAAATTCTTTAAAATTAAAAACGCCTCTTGTGGTCTTTGTTTTTAAGTGTTTTCTAAAGATCGACCTCTGGAGTTATTCCATTGTAAATGCTAATGATGGAAAAAGGCCTGACTCATGGAGTCAGGAAGGAATAATGGAAAGCAGTTGCTCTACTAATGCACCAGATCGTGGTTTGCCACATAAAAAATGCTGTCAAAACTATAGCCTGACCAGTGCTTGGGACAACTTTATTTTTTTTTAACAGCCTTCTTCAGCCCACATTTGTCTACCCCATGATAGAGATGGTATGGTAAGGTTAGCTATACAGCAAGTTTCAAAATGTCATGCTGACATGGGGGAGTCAGGTGATAAGATGAAATTTCTTCGTGTAATCTGAGATGATTTGTTTGAAATTTATATGGAGAGAGCATTGGATCAGTTTTCTGTTTTTGCTCAGACAAAGTGGCTGACTGAACTTTAAAAAAAATTTACATCAGTTTACTAATCTTTAAAGTTTAGCCATTGCACGTCGCTAGAGAACTTAAGGTCAAAATCTATTCACAGTTGGACAGATTGTTAGATGTTAGGATTTTCATTTTCCCAGCAAAAACGCTTATGTATTTAATTTTTTTGTGAGTGGATATCCAGCCTGCTGGTTTGAAGGATTTAGAGAGATTGACATTGTATCAAATTGGAGAGACTTGGTAAGGATGGAATTTTTTAAAACTGAAGAGTTGGAAGACCACTAAAGTTAAATGAGTCATTTCACTAAATGTCAATCGATACAGTATTGACATAGTATTGGTGAGAAAAGTTAAAAATGTCCGTTGACACAGTATTGGTGAGAAAGCTGTCTTAAAAAACTTTATATGTACTTTTATAGTAAGAAACCAGCACTGCCTGGGTTACCAGTGAAATAAATTTGGTCTCATGAGCTTTTTGGACACCAGTCTACAAAAGCCTTTTGTCATTTACCCATGCAGTGTAGAGCAATAAAAGGTTTTAAGGAAACCAGCACTGGAAATAACAGAGCTAAGCTGTTTGTCAGCTCCATGGTGAGGCTTTTGTTCTTTAGTGGACAGAATGAGGCTATGAAGAAGTATTGGAATACTGGGTGCAAGCAGCAGAGATCTGGTCTGCCAACACCACTTACATGCTTTTGTGATCACGAAGTTTGAATAGCTGTAAGAACAATCAGGGTAATGGCTTTAAGCACTAGTTTCTGCTACAGACTTTGATAAAGTTACAGACTTGGGAGAAAACTCTGCTTATAAATGAAGAAAGGCTCAAGTATAATGTGCTTTTTCTGAAAATCATAAGGCAGCTGGACAGTACATAAACAATAGAATTTTTTTTTTTTTTTTGAGATGGAGTCTTGCTCTGTCACCCAGGCTGGAGTGCAGTGGCACCATCTCGGCTCACTGCAACCTCCACCTCCCGGGTTCAAGTGATTCTCCTGCTTCAGCCTCCCGAGTAGCTGAGACTACAGGTGCCTGCCACCACGCCGGCTAATTTTTGTATTTTTAGTAGAGACAGGGTTTCACCATGTTGACCAGGCTGGTCTCGAACTCCTGACCTCAAGTGATCCCCTGCCTCAGCCTCCCAAAGTGCTGGGATTACAGGCGTGAGCCAATGCATCCGGCGAGGACTTCATAATTTTTTAAAAAATGAACAAGGGCCCTGTTTTCATGCCCTTTTTGTTCATTAGGAATGGGAATTTTTTAAAAGGTGCTTTTGTCTAGCACATCTGAGAAAAGCTTACATCTTAGTTCCAAGTCATTTTCTCCCCATGGTGCTATCACGCTTTTGACTCTGTGTGGAGACTGTTTCGGTTGACAATTTGATGAATTCATTATTTTCATAGGCCTTTCCCATTTTTTTGATTCCTATAACTACAGATACTGTAGCAGCCTCTGAGTACCCTCAGTGTCCAAAATGTTGCCTTACAGATTTCATAGCACATGGATGAGTAAGGAATATTATACCAAAAAAATGGCTTTCTAAGTTTAGTGTATTCCTTCTCTGCCCTGCCTTGTCTTTTCTGAAATCAGGTACATTGTGAAATCTCCTTTTTGCCTATAATAGATGGCAAATGTAAATATAGGCCTTCTTCAAAATGCCTCCTTAAATATAACAATATATACTGTGATTAACTTAGGTTTTAAAGGTGAAACTAAAGGTACTCTGAGTTTAAAATGTTTTTCCAGGGCAGGTGCTGTGGCTCATACCTGTAATCCCAGCACTTTGGGAGGCTGAGGCAGGTGGATCACTTGAGGTCAGGAGTTTGAGACCAGCCTGGCCAACATGATGAAACCCATCTCTACTAAAAACACAAAATTAGCCAGTGTGGTGGCGTGCACCTATAGTCCCAGCTACAGGCTGGGAGGGTGAGGCAGGAGAATCGCATGAACCCAGAGGCGGAGGTTGCAGTGAGCCAAGAGTGCGCCATTACCTTCCAACCTGGGTGACAACAGCCAAACTCAGTCTCAAAAAAAATAAAATAATGGTTTTCCAATTGGGTGTAAATCCCATTCCCATATACATGTCTTAGGTACTGGCATTTTAATTGAGAGACTTAACAAATCTTCAGGACTTTGATTATTTTAAAATAAGTCACTGTAACACAGAAAGAAACAAAGTATGTCTCATTGGACATACTTAAGCTAATGAAGTAAAATGCCAGTTGGTAACCTTCCTTTATATCCTTTCCCTACACAAACAGAAAATAGCATAGGCATGGAACATCAGATATGTATCCTTGCTTGACTGGAAATGCATGTTTTTGTCAGATGCTGGGTAACAACTCTAGTGCAAGAACAGATACAAGGAAAACAGAAGACAAGTATGTAAAATGGTCACTGCTGAATAAAACCCATTGCGTTGTTAAGTGTATCAATCGGTTGATGCTTAATCAGTTTGGCCCAGGAGGTCATTTGAGATCAGAGTGCTTTAGTTTTTATGGTATATTAGGAAGATTACATCTTGTTGTTGAAAGGATTTAGGATCAATTATCTGTGGGCATACAATTGGAAAATTAGCACATTTTCCAATTGCATGCCCAGTTTGAAGCCATTTTTGAGTGGCTTATGTAAACATGTAGTTGGAGCCATTTTTTTTTTTTTAATCTTTTAAATCAGGAAATAAACATATAGCACTTACTATGTGTCAAGTGTAGTTCTAACCCAGTTTACAGACTGGGTTGGGGGCAGAGGGGTGGGACTGAGGCACAGAAAGCTTCACTGACCCAAGATTGCATGGCCAATACATGGCGAACTTGGCGATTCAAACTCAGGTAGTGAGTTCCAGAGTTCATGCTCCTAAGCACTATGCTTTGTTCCCTCAGATTAGTTGTTATTCTGATTTGAAGTCAGGGTAATAGCACCATTTTTGATGTATTAGCTATGTAATTTGCAGAATCTTTACAAAAGTGTTAATGAGAAGGGTCTAGTGGAAGGCTGTTAACCATGCTCAGAATATGCCATGATGATGTTTTGAGTGAGACTTTGTATTTCCATTGGTTATAAACTGAACTTAGAGGCAATAGGGAAATGTTTTTAGAAATCATTGTTATATCAATGCTCTAGTTTTTTTTTTTCTTTTCTTTTCTTTTTTTTTTTTTTTTGAGATGGAGTCTAGCTGTGTTGCCCAGGCTGGAGTGCAGTGGCGTGATCTTGGCTCACTGCAACCTCCACCTTCCAGGTTCAAGTGATTCTCCTGTCTCAGCCTCCTGAGTACCCGGCTAATTTTTGTATTTTTAATAGAGACAGGGTTTCACTATGTTGGCCAGGCTGGTCTCAAACTCCTGACCTCAGGTGATCTGCCCGCCTCGGCCTCCCAAAGTGCTGGGATTACAGGCGTGAGTCACTGCACCCAGCAATGCTCTAGTTTTGTTGGTTTTCATAATTCAGTCATATAAATTACATCTCTTTTCAGAACCACTGGATGATTCCCTGACTGTAGATTTAGTGGCCGGTTACAAGTAAAGTTGTAACCGTTAACCTCCTGTGGCTATTTTCACAACCATTCCTTGTCTGTGCTTATTGATAAACACTCTAAAGCAAGGCCAAGTGACCTACCTTCAAACAATGTGTTTCTAGTACCTATGATTTGTTTTTAAATTACTTTGAAAAGCTACCTTAAGGATTTCTGTACATATAAATATTGTGATTCATGGTCTTTTTACTTTTATTTCAAAACATTAAAAACTTTTTTTTTAAATTATAGTTTTTAAAGTAGATTTGGGGTCTCACTATGTTGCCCAGGCTGATTTTGAACTCTCCCAGGCTCAAGTGATCCACCCACCGTGGCCTCCCAAAGTGCTGGAATTACAGGCGTGAGCTATCATGACCAGCCAGTTTTAAAACATTAAAGAAACAAATTGACTTCTCATTTCAAACTCATTCTGAAAGCCTTTCTTGAAAAAGAAAACCAATTTGGTTTAAAATAAAAAGTCACATTTTAGAAGCATGAGCTGTTGTGGACAAGCTTACATACCTTTGATTGTTGCTATTAGTTTTGAACATGTTTGCACAGTAAAGAGAAAAGCCCATTTTAAAAATGGCTCAGGAGAACTTCTGTAGTTTTTATGTGGATTAAATCCTGTTATACTAAATACTACTTACATTGTTGGGTTAGTTGGTGTTTGACTGGAGCAAATATGGCTGACACCTTAAGTGAGCTTTAGGTGGTTTAGATTGGGCTGAAAGTCTTATTAATGGAATTTGACTTGTAAGTAGTAATAGTAAAACCTATATTAACCATTTCTCCGTATTTGAGTTTTAAGATTTTATATCTTAGAGGACTTGGTTTGTATATATAGTCTGTTAGTGAGAACTTTGAGATTATCTCACAACTAGGCAAGCCTCAGATGAAACCATTTAATCAAGAGGCTGTCCCTGTCTAGTGGCTAACTGAAACTATGGGTCTAAATTCCTTGCTTAATTGTATTAAGTCATTTGATTCAGATGGCTCAGTTTATTCATCTGCAAAATGAGTACAGTGATACCAATATGCTTCCTTGAGGAGCTATGAGAACTAATCATTTGCTATTAAGAGTTGTCAGTGAACTAATAGAACATGTGTCCATAGGGGCTCACAGTATTTAGAAGCCATCAAGTCCAGAATTCTAGCCATGCTTGCTGCCCTTTGAAATCAGGAAAGTAAGTGAAGATCATAACTGCCTTCTTATATGCACATTTTGCTGTCAGTTATTTGAGTCAACAGAAAATTGAAATTCTACAGTAATATTCTAAAAGCTCATGTTTCATAAAATACATATAATTATTTTCATAAACATAAATATCATGGAGTTTGCATTTCTAGTTTTGAGGCACTGAAGGAAACCAGTGCATTCTTTTTCACACAATTGGCAAGTTGATTATTTCATACAACTGGCAACCCAGTATACTAGTTGACATTTCCTTTTGGGAGCAGCCATAAGAGTTTGCTAAGTTAAAATGTCCATGCTGTTGTGAAAAATATTGACATAGTTGTTCTTATTTAAACAATATTGCCTGAGGAATAGTAGTTAAAATGTAACTTGGTGGTGGATACGTCATATGGATAATGGTGCTAGCTTTATTTTAGTGCAGGTAGAAAAGAAGAGGAGGTTTGCTTTACCAAAGGGAAAAACATAGAGGACTTGGAAGGAAAAACACATTCCGTCTGGCATGATGAGTACTTACTTCACTGATAAAATATGACCAGTGTGCAGTACAGAGAACAGGTGTAAAATATTTTTAGACAAACCTTGGCATATACCGTAGGTCGCATCCCTTCTGCCTATACACTCTTCAAGTGTTTCAAAAAATAATTGTGGAAAAACCACATTGACAAAATGAGCTAGACATTGATTTTATTTTATTTTATTTTTTTGCACTGAATGTTAAACATAAACTTCCTTCCCAGCCATCAGGTTGCAGCTATTTTTAAACGCTGATTCTCCACATGCCCTTCTACAGCTCTTGAGGTCTTTTTTCCTCTTTCTTAGTGCTAGTGAGAAAGCTGGAAAATTATGGTGCTCACCCTTTTGGAGTGGGAAGGCTGACTTAAAACAATTCCGTGCTTCCTCTAGGCCAGAAAGAAAGAGTGTCAAGAATGGACATGGCGTCAGTCTAGCTTGTTTTCTAGCAAATGGTGGGTATAAGTGGATGACTTCTGGATACTGATAGAAAGGAATACTATCAGTATCATGTCAGTATGGTTTAAGAAATGGAATTATTGGCAGGGTGTGGTGGCTCATGCCTGTAATCCCAGCACTTCGGGAGGCCGAGGCAGGCGGATCATGAGGTCAGGAGTTTAAGACCAGCCTGGTCAACATGGTGAAACCCCATCTCTACTAAAAATACAAAGATTAGCCAGGCATGGTGGCATGTGCCTGTAATCCCAGCTACTGGGGAGGCTGAGGCAGGAGAATTGCTTGAACCCAGGAGGCGGAGGTTGCAGTGAGCTGAGATCGCACCACGGCATGCCAGCCTGGGCGACACAGCAAGACTCCATCTCAAAAAAAAAAAAAGAAAGAAAAGAAAAGAAAAAAGAAATGGAATCATCACGCCCTGCAAATATTGTACATTTTAGTACAGGGTCCAGATACCTTGTGACACAGGTTCAATAGTTCCTAGGCATAGGAACATCTTTTTCTGTTTTGCACTAAATGTAGGTATTCCTTTCAGATGGCTTTCCCTTGCCACCCCTCCACTAGCCATCAATGCATTTCTTTTTTATTTTTATGTTTCTTTCTTTCTTTCTTTTTCTTTTTTTTTTTTTGGTGGGGAGATGGAGTCTCGCTCTGTCACCCAGGCTGGAGTGGCACAATCTTAGTTCACTGCAACCTCCGCCTCCCGGGTTCCAGCGATTCTCCTGCCTCATCCTCCTGAGTAGCTGAGACTACAGGCACGTGTCGCCATGCCCTGCCAATTTTTGTATTTTTAGTAGAGATGGGGTTTCACCGTATTGGTCAGGCTGGTCTCAAACTCCTGACCTTGTGATCCACCCACCTTGGCCTCCCAAAGTGCTGGGATTACAGGCGTGAACCACTGCGCCTGGCCCCATCAATGCATTTTTAGTAAAGATGAAGGTTGAATTTTGTTTTGTTTTGTAATGAGAATACCTGTTCTTTCTTCACTCTGATTATCCAGATTTGCCTACTGCCCTCAAAGCTCTTTTTCCAAAAAAAACTCTCCTAGTTTTGCAAACTACCTGCCATTCTAAAGTTTTGTGGAGCCCCGGTGACTTACTTTATTCTAATTTCTTTTTATTTCCAGAAAACATGATGGGAATCTCTTAAACCATTTTAATACAAGGCTTAAGATAGCTGCAATCTTTGCAGTCAACCTTTCTAGAAACTAAGGTGTCACCAGAGGCTCTTTAAAGATTTTGAGAACAACCAGTTTTCACACAGCTATAAAGGATTTTACCTGGGGAAATTCTGCTTTGTGAATCTTGAAAAAGTCTGGAAGAAAGGAAGGAAACTTTTTTTGGTGACTTAGAAAGAAGATTCTTGTTTATTTTCTGAACCACTAAAGTTCAAAGAACTTTTTGTGTTCCGTGTAAAAGAAATAGCTGAAAGTGAGAGCTTTTCTCCTCAGGAGTATCTGCCAAAGGAGAAGGGTCTGGCAGTGGGCAAGGGACCAGGGTGTATGTCCTCCATCTGCTTTTGCTTCCAGGCCCTGGGAAAGGTGGAAAGGATAGTAAAGGAGAGAGCTTCCGCATGCACTGCCTGACAACTTGCCCTGGAGATCAGTTTCCCCGGAAGGAGGCTTTGCAGAAGTTCTGACACCACAGTTTCCTGAAGACTGTATGTATGCTTTTTTCCAGATTTTCAAGGAGGATGGGGAGCTGCTCCTATGTAAAGCACTGGCCATTTGAAGGATGCTTTTTATACTATCACAAAGTCTGACAGAATCCAGAGGGAATGATGAACCCCAAAAGCTCAGTAATAATAATGGCAACCCTTATATGCATCTACTATGTGCTAGATACTGCCCCATTTAAATTTAGTTCAGCTTCATAACAACCCTCTGAAGGTTGTACTGTTTCTCCCATGTACAGATACGTAAGTGGAGGCAGAGAGCTTGCAACAGTCACAGCCAGCGGAGCTAGGATTTGAACTGTGGGATTCTGTTTTCAAAGTCCATGGTCCTTAACCATTACGCTATCCTGCTCCTTTGGTTGACCTCAACAGGTCGATTTTCTAAAACAAGCCACACTTGGTTGTTCAGAAGTCATCTAAGCTGCACTTTGTGCCTGGTCCCCCTCTCCTGCAAACCTCACTTGTGATTGTTCGCTCAGCAATCCCAAGCTTATTTTACTATCAGCCTTTGCCAGGCACAATTAGGAAAGGGAAATCGGCTACAAAAACACAATGGAATAAGATATGAGTTTGAGAGCTACGTGCTAGCTTTACTTACTTACATCACTACTGCTCTCTGGATGATTAGATTTGTTGAGAAGCAGCTATACGCACTTCACATACTGAAGTCTTGGGTCCTGAGCTTTACTAGTACTTGTGATAGCAAAAGGGTGATATTGACTCAAGTGGCTGCCCTGGGGTCAGATTCCATTCTTGTCCCTAAATTCTTTCTCAAACAAGGTGAGATATGATTAGAAACAGCTCCTGTATTCATCCACTCAACACATTTATTAAGCATCTCCTGCGTTAGGAACTGGTAGTGATATATATAATCCTTCAGAACCGCTAAAGGAGCTTACGCTCTAGCAAAGAACAACACACACGCCCAGATAATCATAACACACAGGAATATGTAGGGATATGAACCAAAAAAAGGGAGAGACTGTGCCTATCTAAGAGATTCTAGGTCTGGGAGGAGATATCAAGCTATGAAGAATGGGTACAGTGTCCACTGGAAGCACCTGGAGAAGGCTGGGCTCCCTCAAATTCCCAGCTCCAGTAGAAGAACAGGGAGTTGAGAGGAAAACCTTGGTCCTGGTGTGTGTGTGTGTGTGTGTGTGTGTGTGTGTGTTCTTCATCAGATGTATCCACAGTAGGAAGAATGTGTGCTGCTAACCCTTGGGGAAAAAGGCAGAGGAAATCAGAAATAGAAGCTCTGCTGCCAGCCCCATCTCTCCTGGGAGAAGCTGCTTTGAATTTGAACATTTTAACTTATTTTTTCACTGTTTCAAGCTTTGTACAGAAACATTATGAAAGAGAAATAGTTTAAAACTTCTTTATTCATCAAACCCAGGAGTGAGATGGGGAGGACCGGTAAGAAGTCCAAGGAAGGAAGAGGTGGGAGTGAGAGGGGCGTCAGGCTGTGTCAGAGGGATGTCAAATTCCTTGCTTTCAAGACAGTTTCAGTTTCATGCTTAATCTAGAAACCTCCTCAGGCTAGAAGCTCCCTCTAGGGGTCATCTCATTTGTTTTCCTACCTTTAGTGACAAAGCCTCTTTTGGTTTTGTGATGTCAGGGCTCACAGCAGGTACCACCCTTCCAGAAGTTGGTGGTGGTGGAAAGTGTGTGTTCATTGCAGAAACTCAGACACCCCCAGCTCACTCCCAGTTGCCACTCCCATCGCCACACCCTACCCCTGGCCGAGGTAACAAGTCTGTGGAGCTCAGTAGTTTCCTTTTCCAGTTTGGCTTTTTGGGCGCCTGTAATATCTTCCGGTTTGAACATAAATCAAAGAATGAGGCTTTGAAGGGAAAGCTTTGTACAAATTTCAGCCAGAAATTAACATTCCCAAATAACTTTTCGCCTGGGTCGCTTCCCCGGGCAATGTCCTTCCCCAGGCTTCCCTAAGTTCTCTGTGGCTGAACACTCTGTCATCCACTGAAAATACCACCACAAGCTGGCCAAGCTCCTTCATGTGACCTGGGACTGTTCAGGGAGCATCACTACTCTGTACAGAGCGTGGATCCTGCTTTGGCACAGAAGACACCAGCGTCTGACCCTTGTCTCGCACCCACTTGACCAGCAGGGACACATGTTTCCACTATTTTCCCTGCAGATGTAAGAATACTCTAGAGTGGTGTAGGGGGCTTCATTCAGCCTCCAAGTAACATTACTCCTAGTGATCCTCTATGAGAAAGAACATGGGCTTTGGGGTCAGAGTTGTTTTCTTTTTTTTCTTTGAGACAGAGTCTTGCTCTGTCACCCGGGCTGGAGTGCAGTGGTGCAATATCAGCTCACTGCA
The DNA here is from genome assembly GCF_000951045.1 of Mandrillus leucophaeus. NCBI lineage: Eukaryota > Metazoa > Chordata > Mammalia > Primates > Cercopithecidae > Mandrillus > Mandrillus leucophaeus. The sequence continues at coordinate 2,896,491 of NW_012106363.1, forward strand.
ACCTCCACTTCCCAGGTTCAAGGGATTCTCCTACCTCAGCCTCCTGAGTAGCTGGGATTACAGGTGCCCACCACCACACTTGGCTGATATTTTTGTATTTTTAGTAAAGACGGGGTTTCACCATGTTAGCCAGGCTGGTCTCGAACTCCAGGCCTCAGGTGATCCGCTGCCTCGGCCTCCCAAAGTGCTGGGATTATAGGCGTGAGCCACCATGCCTGGCCTGGGGTCAGACTTTGAATCAAATCCCAAACTCAACCTTAAGTAGCAGAGCACTGTTAAAACGATTCCACCTCAGATTTCCTATCTGTAAAAGAGTTCCAAATTCTACTTGTTAGGGTTGGTGTGATGAGTATGTAAGATAAATAAAGCATTCAGCATCATCCTCTTGCCTACATTGAATAACCTGAACTCTCTTTACTCTGGTGAGAGAGAGCTCAAATCCTCCCCTTCTCCCGCCATGGCTTAGCCTCAAGGACATGTGCTCAGCCTATTTAGGGGAGGTCAACTGGCCATAAACGCGCCTTTTCATGAGAATCCTAGGAAGTAAAACTTCCTGGTATATTAGCAGGGAGAAGGAAGGACACAAAAATGAGATGAAACCAGACTTGACTGCTCTTGAATCTGTGGTGGAAAATATCACAAATGGGGTTGAGTATGTGGCCTTTGGAGTCCTGTAGACACACCTAGGTTTGGGAAAATTTTTCAATCTTCCTGAGCCTTGGTTTCATTATCTCTGAAATGGACAGACTATTAAATGGAGGTGAAAATATATACACATGACAGGGTTGTAAATATTTAATGAGACAATGCATGTTGAACACATATTAAGTGCTGTAAGCTCTTAGTAACGGAAATTATTACCCCTGCCAAAAGGGCATCTAATTGGTAAAGGGTGCCCACCTTCTATGAGGCCCGGGACAGGGATGGGTTGCCATCTGTGTGAGTCTCACTAAAGCTGTGTTCTAGTCATCCATAACACCAGCTTCAGCGCTTATTAGGGTCACAGGGTAAAATTGCTGGCTGTAATGATTGTGAAGACTGCTTTGAGTCTGTTATTGATCATACCAGGGTTCTAAGGCTGTTTCCCCTTTTATTCTGTTGCCCCTTGTGGTACATTGAGATAGAGAGTGGCACTTGATATAAAGGGTCAATGAGAGCTTCGTTCTGTGCCCCAAGGTACTGGAGCCGAGAATGAAGGGTTCAGAATGTTCTTAGGGCCTCCATGGAGGTCTCAGAGGTTCCCCATCTCTAACCAAATTACTACACTTTATCTCTGCTTCCTGGGCCTCCAACTGCACAACCCCAAGTGTGTGCGTATGTGTATGCGTCTCCCTGTCCCTCTTCTCCTTTTTCTTCTTGTTCCCTCCCTCCTCCTCTCCCCCCCTCTTCTCCAGCTACCCTCCTCCTGGACTCTTTCCTTGTCAGCAAAGGAGACTGCATCTGTTCTGGCTTTGCTCTGAGAGAGGGGTCTGTTCTCCCCTCCTGGTTCTTGCTCCAATCATGGGCAGGGACATGCAACAGCAATTATCACCAACAAACTGAAGCAATGAGGCCCAGGACCAGCTACCCTGGAGAGGTACTATGGCTACCATTATTATTCTGTGCTATAGATGATAATACTAAGGCACAGAGACGTTAACTACTCAAAGTCACAAAGCCAGTATTTGAGCCCATGCTCTGCCATGACTGTGATCTTTTCTCACTGCCACCCACCCTGGATAGCAAGGAGATTTGGGGACCTTGAGGCCTAAAACATCTGGTCCCTTATTAATTTATTAATTAATTTATTTACTTATTTATTGCTTAATATGTTGATTGTCTTTATCTGAAATATCCTCATAGAAAATTGTTGTCTCGGGTCGGGAGTGGTGGCTCACGCCTGTAATTTCAGTACTTTGGGAGGCTAAGGCAGGCGGATCAACTGAGGCCAGGCGTTCGAGACTAGCCTGGCCAACATGTCGAAACCCCGTCTCTACCAAAAATACAAAAATTAGCCTGGTGTGGTGGGGTGTGCCTTTAATCCCAGCTACTGGGGAGGCTGAAGCAGGAGAATTGCTTGAACCCAGGAGGTGGAGGTTGCCCTGAGCCAAGATCGCACCACTGAGCTCCAGCCTGAGTGACAGAGCAAGACCCTATCTCAAAAAAAAAAAAAAAAAAACAGAAAGAAAATTGTTGTTTGATTTAGTCCCCAGCAGCCTGCTCCTTTACTCTTGTGAGAGCAGGCTCAGAGAAAACAAGCTTGCTTTCTTTTGAGCTACCCAATCTTTCTTCTGGGCAGGGGACATTTGGGGACAGTTCTATCTCTACTTTTTAGCTTCTTTCTCGGGCTTCTTCTCATGGACTGGTGATATGGTTTGTATCTGTGTCCCCACCAAATCGCATGTGAAATTTTAACCCCCAGTGTTGGAGGCGAGACCTGGTGGGAGATGATTGGATCATGGGGGTGGTTTCTCATGAATGGTTTAGCACCATCCCTCGGTGCTGTTCTCGTGATAGTGAGTAAGTTATTAGGAGCTCTGGTTGTTCAAAAGTATGTAGCACTTCCCCCCTCTCTTTCCCTTCCTCTTGCTCCGGCCATGTAAGACGTGCCTGCTTCCCCTTTGCCTTCTGCCATGATTGTACGTTTCCTGAGGCCTCCCCAGAAGCAGAAGCCACTATGCTTCCTGCATAGCCTGCCAATTAAACCTCTTTTCTTCATAAATTATCCAGTCTCAGGCTTTTCTTTATAGCAGCACAAGAACAGACTAACACAGCTAGATTCTCTTGTATAGCAGCATGAGCTTCCTTACACATGTCCTCCACCATATCTGGAGTTATGCTGTTCTTTATGTGTTGAGAGAACTGTTTCTTGTAAGCATCTTTGTCTTCTTCCGTTAGGTAATGCATCCAATCTGCAACATTCTGACCCATGATGTACTTCTGATGCACTTCTACATTCAATTCCTTGCTTTCAGAATCATAAACAGGGAATCATTTGGTAATGTGAGGGCTAGACAAGCCTCCATCCACAGCTCCCTTCAGGGCCCCAAAAACTTTATTGCCAATGGTAGTTCTGGCAAAGCCTGCATCCAAATAGCAGGTGAAGGCACCAGGCTGACTATCAATGCTTTCCACATTACAATTCATCTCTGGTCACCTTCACTTGGCCATCATAGATCTTGTTCATGCCGAACCTATTGAGAAGCCTGCGGGCCAGCACTGGCTGGTACAACAGACTGCAGCATCATCTGTCAGGCCAACCTTCACACTGCATTTTGGCAGTTCATGTGTGTAAGCTGTATAGACTATCATATCCCCTTCTATATGAGCATAAGTAATCTGACAAATGATATCTCTACAGTTACATGACTTTTCCTGTATTTGGGCATGTTGTACTTGTTTTTATCCTATATCACCAAGTGTTTCCAAGGATAGCAATCAGTTTTACCCTCTTGTCATCTTCTAAATTTCCCATGCATCTCTTAAAGTAGGCCTTGTTCTTGACATCTTTAACCACCCCCATCCTGCGGAACAGAGCCCCCAGGCCCTCTTTTTAAATGCTTATGCAGCTCACTTATAGCAGCAATGACCACTAACAAAATAATTATTAGACTTTTAGTCAGCACTTCCATGCAAGAAACGAGATGACAGCTGCAGCATTGGTGTCTCTGAAGAGCTGCTGAATAACTCGCCTGGTGGCAGACTGATTCCTGGGAGGCAGCAGCCATCATGGGCACTGTGCTGTGCCATGGGAGGACTTGGCCTCTCATTCCCACTGTCTCCTTCCTATCAGCAGCTCCCCCACCATATTCAGCTAAAAGTTTGGAGAACTCATCTTCACCTGCATGTCGTGACTGTTGGTACTGTGTGTGTGTGTGTGTGTGTGCGCGCGCGCGCTTATTTGTGTCCCTCTTTGGGAACTCTGGGGTATTGAGGGAGGCCATCAAGAACTTTATTTGCATGAAGATGTGTAAGCCTGGCCGAGCGCAGTGGCTCATGCCTGTAACCCCAGCACTTTGGGGGGCTGAGGCAGGCGGATCACCTGAGGTCAGGAGTTCGAAACCAGCCTGGCCAATATGGCGTAACCCCATCTCTACTAAAAAATATGAAAATTAGCCAGGTGTAGTAGTGGGCACCTGTAATCCCAGCTACTTGGGAGGCTGAGACAGGAGAATCACTTGAACACAGGAGGTAGAGGTTGCAGTGAGCCGAGATTGCACCATTGCACTCCAGCCTGGGTGAGAGAGTGAAACTCTGTCTCAAACAAAAAAAAAAAAAAGAAAAAAGATGTATAAGCCTTTCAGGAGAAAAGATGAGGGGATACTGAGGCTGAGACCAGGGTCATGAGACAATGGGAGTAAAGAGAATTTCGTGTCAATCTTTTATAACAGGGGTGTGCAATAGAATTTCTGGTAATGTTGGAAATATTCTGTCTGTTGTCCAATATGGCAGCTACTAGCCACATGAAACGTGGCCCTTGAGACATAACTAGTGTAACTGAGGAACTGAATTTTATATTTTTCTTTAATTTAAATTCATTTACATGAATTCAGTACTAACAATATTGGAGAGTATGGCTTTATAAAACTTCTATAAACCCTTGGTACTCCCAGAGGTCAAGGACCAGTTGGAAGTGGTGGTTATGGGTGTTTAGAAGGGGTAACTGCCATTTGGGGTCCTCAACCTTTAACTGCGATGGTTAAAATACGTATGTGACATCATGATAAGAGTATAGGCACCGAACTCAGACAGAATTGGCTTTGAATCTTGGCTCTTTCATTGAATGACCCTATGGCCTTGGGTTCTTTAAACATTTAGAGTCTCTGGTTCAGCACCTATAAAATAGCACCTAAGAGGGCCTCTTTTCCTCCATAAAGCCTATAGGGCTTGCCTCATTCATTCATTCATTTATTCATTCAACAAACACCTAATGAACATGGTCAGGTTTGTGTTTGGCGTACAGGTGAACAAAGCATGGTCTTTGGCCTCCTGAAGGTTGCAGCTTAGAGTGTGATCTGCCAAGTGGTGAAATAGTAAAATAATCTGGTGCCTTCAGAGGGTTGGGAGGATTCAACTGGACAGTCCACGTAAAGTGCCTGGCGCAGGGGTTAGCATCCTCACGTCCACCCCACTGCTGGCACTGTGCTTCTCCCCTGCCCAGGGTCTTTGAGAAAACCCCAGGCCCCTCCTCGCTTCCAGGCTACCCACACAGAAAGGAGATAAAGTCACCACCCTCTGCTCTCGCTTAGACTATGGACAGAATTGGATGCATCCCTCACACCAAAACAGAAAACAAGTTATCGGGGTGGGTCCACCTCCTCCCGTCGGGTCTCTGGCAGTGTCCTCAAGACCTGAAAAGGGCCAAAAGCACACAAGTGCCCGCTTTGCCCCTGACAGACACCTGGGAAGAGGCCCCACCTCCGGGAGAGGCTAGTCTGTGTTGGGCTGGGTTCTGCTTTCCCTCATCCAAGTGGGGTTGAGGGTGGCCAGAGTATTGCTGGAGACCTAGTGGAGTTCCGTATCCCGGGGTAATTTGGGACGGAACCACAGGGACTCCAACGTGACCCTGAAATGGGTCGAGGGCCTCGGGAGCCTGGGAAGCAGGCAGGAGAGGGGTGAGGGGTTTGCCCACCTGCCCACCCTGCCCTCTCCCTCAGGAGATGCTGGCTGGAGGTTTACTCTTCCTCCTGACACAGCCTGAGTGAGAAGTGTCACCTGACCTCAGGGCACATTCCAGAATGAGGCCACAGCCAAGAATAGGGCCCAGGAACCCTGCCACCGTTCCTGCCTGCATTAATCACAAATTATCCAGAGTAGGAGGGAAGCTTCAGACTCCTCGGAGAGGTCGGAGGAAGAGGAGGAGGAGGAGGTAACAGGAGGTGGAGCTGGAGAAAAGAGGGAGGACCCCAGAGAGGCCCCTTCTAGGCTTGTGGTTGTTCAGCGCAGCAGCACTGCATGGCCCCTGCTCCCAGGACCCTCTGTTTCACCCAGCAGGCCCCTCCATGAGCTCTGAGAGCTGGGCCCACAGCTTCCTGGAGGCCCTAGGAAATGATTCTGATCTGGATCAGCACAAACGCAGAGGGAGAGGGACTCAGAGAGGAGTGCTCACACAGCCGGGGGACAGCAGAGGCTTCCCCAAGGAGCTGAGTCTTGAAGGATGAGTAGGCAGAAGGCTGATGAATGTAGGCCAGGACTGCTTGTGTGTGTGATAGAAATACTTGTCACACGGGGAGGTTGTAAACAGCCCTGGGTGGCTTGTGTGTGCTGACGGGAGGCAGCCTTTTTTGAGACATTCGGGGTTCTAATGGGACTCTAACTGCCCAGCCCAGAGCAGGGTGTGTGTGTGTGTGTGTGTGTGTGTGTGTGTGTGTGTGTGTGTGTGTTGCGTGCTAGGAAAAACAACATAACATGAGCATTACGAGCTCTGGGCTGGGCGCGGTGGCTCACACCTGTAATCCCAGCACTTTGGGAGGCCGAGTCAGATGGATCACCTGAGGTTAGGAGTTCGAAACCAGCCTGGCCAACATGGCAAAACTCTGTCTCTACTAAAAATACAAAAATTAGCCAGGCATGGTGGCACATGCCTGTAATCCCAGCTACTCAGGGAGGCTGAGGCACAAGAATCTCCTGAACCTGGGAGGCGAAGTTCGCAGTGAGCCGACCTCACATCACTGCACTCCAGCCTGGGTGACAGAGTGAGACTCCATCTTAAAAACAAAACAAAACAAATTAAAAACTCTGAAGTCAGACTGGCAGGATTCAAGTCTTGGCTCTGCCACTCACCCGATTTGGGGCAGGTTTCTTATCCCCTCTAGCCTTAGTTTTCCTACCTACAAAATAGCCTTCTGTCTCCTCCAGTTGCAGTGGGCCTTACAAGAGCTGGTACCTGGCACATAGGACGTGCTCACGCATGCTGCTGTTTTACAACAGGACAAGGGGACGGAGGGAGTTCCCCACGGCTTAAGGCAATCACCGAGGCTGTGGACTTATTCTCCCCCTTCCCTAGTCGGGGTCCACTCCATCCCTGGTCTCCAGCCCCACTGTCCGGGGGATGACATCAGACTACAGAGCAGCTGGCTAGACAATGGAGCAGAGTGTCCTAGCAGGCTGGAGGTGCTGGGGGAGGCGGAGGGTGGAAAAAGCCAAACTGCCCTGCCCCAGAGGCCCTGGGGACTGATCTGGAGACAGGCCGCTCAGGAATAGGCCTCTGAAGAGGCAAACTGAGGGTCAGAGCAGGAAGGAGAGAGCCAAGTGCTCGCAGGAAGGTGAGGAGTGAGTATCCCGGGCAGACAGGAGACAGGTGAGTTTAGCCTAGATAAAGGGGCCTCATTTTCGTTATGTCCCGGGACCTAGGCTGGGGCCAAATCTCCTCGATTTGACTGAGCAAAGCAACCTCCCGAGACTGGCTGGCAACCAGGCCCCGGGAGCTCCATCCACCCTTTCCTGAGCTCCTGCTAGATGCCAGCCTTTGTATAAGGCCTAGGGTAACAGAAAGAAAGGACTCTGGCTTGGTTTCAAGGATAGAATGCCAGATAGTAGGTCAGAAGTTATAATAGGTTCGAAACCACCCATTCTCTAAGTGCCCATATTTTCTGAACCCCACCTCAGCTTATAGTGGTGCTCAGTTTGGATATACTCTGTGAGCAACAGAATAAAACATTTGAAGCTGCAAAGCCCAAGACCCAGAAACGCGAGGGGAGGGCTTTCAGTTCTAGGGTCTGTTCTGAGTGGAGAGCTGCTGAGGGTGGGAGGGGGCAGCCACTCGGCACCAGGCCCTCATTCCTGGGCTTTCCAGTTGTATCCAGTTAACAGGGCCCAGCTCCCAAGCCTCTTGTATAGAGTGATCTTACTACCCTCTGTTCTACAGATGAGGAAACAGAGACTCAGAGAGATCGCAGGTAAGCAGCAGAGCCTAGATTCAGACCTAGGCAAGTCTGACTTCACGGGCTGAGTTTTCTCGCTCTGCTAGGTGGGGCTGGAGTGTGACAGGCACCCCAGGTCTGGGGCTGTGAGTGGGCAGTGGTCTAGTTAGAGGCCCCGAGATGGGATTTTCCTGAACCTCACACCTTCATCAGGGAAGCAGACGTGCGACTGGGGACCCTGCTGTCCCGGCCCAGCTGCAGTGCTTAGGTCCTATATCTGTGTAAATGGGGGTGAAAGGGAGGTGACAGGCGCTGGCATGTGGACACTTGCCCCCACAGCTTGCATGGCAATATGCTGGAGCTCGAGCTGGAAGCAGGTGCACAGAATGTCCCTGGGTCTCTGAGGACAGGATGAGACCATCCTCACCTTCCTTGGTTACCTGACCTGAGCAGGGTGGGGGCCCGTGGCTGCTGCCCACACCACTTTGGTGGCTCAGTTTTGTGCTCAGTGTTCTCCCGATGTCAACTTGAGAAACCTTGGATCCTCTGCCTCTGTTCTTCCTGCTCCCGATCTCCTCCTCGCACCCTTATTGCAGATGAGATGGGGTGGGCCAGGTTAGGCTGGGCCTGGATTCTTCTTTTGGGTTGGGGCCCAGGAAAACACAGGCAAGTGTGCAGGGGAGTGGTGCCTCTTGGGGACAAACAGGCTGTGGGGTGTGCCACGGCTTCAGGGCTCCTGAACACGTCTCCAGGGCTGGGGAGCCGCTGTGGGCCTCCCTGGGGCCAAAGGCACTGCTGTCCCCATTCTGGGAACCGAGCCCCATGACCTGAGCATACCTAGGGCTTTGACGCAGAGTCTTCCTGGAGGCCCCCTAGTGAGGCCTCACCTAGAGGCCCCCTAGTGAGTCACAGCTGGCAGCTGTCCTTGCCTGCTCCGTTCCCATCTCCTCCACCTTCTCGCCTCTGAACTTGACACCATTGGTGGCAGGGTCTGGACCTGACCAACTGTGCTGTCACGCTGGGGTGACAGCAGGTTACAGATCAGAACACCTGGACTGGGCCCCACCCCTTCCTGCCTTTGTGTTCTTGACAAGCCACCTCACCTCTCTGACCTCAGCTTAACTCACAGAGCTGAGCTGAGCAGCAGTTAAGGGGCCTTGGAGCTACAAAGGGGGCCCAAATATTACCAGCGTCTCTCCAACCCCCAAAGATGCTCCAACTGGCCAGACTTCCCTCTTGTAAGGTCACCAAAGCAAATGACACTACCCATCTCCCTCCCTTCCCCATCATAACCCAAATGAAACACACAAGCAGGGCCATTGATACTATGAGCTTTTAATTAGTATCTTCCTCCTTATATTTGAGGAAGAAATGAGGACGCCCCACAAGGACCTTCTTCAGCTTGGAGGGGCAGGGACAGAATAGGGCAGAGGAGGGTAGTGGGGGCAGATGCAGAGCTGACAGTGCGGCTTCCCAATCCTCTCTCTAGTGGCGGGATGGCCAGGCCTACACAGGAAGTCTGGAAACACACAAAAAAATCACCAACGAGCTGCCACATCCTTTGCCCAGGTCTCACAGAGAGCCTCCCTCCAGGTTCCCATGGGCTCCCGAGGCCGCCACCAGATGGGAGCATTGAGCAATGTTCCTTTTCCTTCTCCAGCCACCTCCCTCCTCTCTCAGTCCTTTACTACCCCCTTCCCTGCCTGCTTTTTCCTCTCCCTTCATTTCTCCTGCTACCAAACAGATCCCGGGGCTTTTCTCTGCTCTATGTTCAAGGAAGCCAGTGGATACGAAAGCACACCATCCATCAGATAGAAACTCCAGACAGCTGTGAGTCCAGCAGAGGGGTGCGTCTGGGGGCCCCGGGACAAGGGCATCTGTGTTGGGGCACTAAGAGCTGGGCAGTGGCTAACATCTCTCTGTGGTCCTGGCACCCAGTAAGCATTCAGAGAACGTCCACTGAGTTCAACTGAACTAGATCGACAAACCAATGCAGCCAAGGAGAAGAAATATGTATTCTGCTGGTGCCGTGGTGGCCTCAGCGGCAAGTTGACCACCACCCAAAGGCACCCGTTCCAGCAGCTTCCACTCAGGGCAAGTCATGTGCTGGGCTGGACTCTGCCTCCAGCTTGCCACTGCCCATGCCCCTAACCCCAAGTGGCCTCTGCTCACAGCAATCGAGGACGCTGTGGGAAAGGTGTCCCATTAGTCCCTGGGCCCTCCTATCTCTCCCCACCTACCCCCTTTGCAAGCCAATCCATTCAACTGTTCCTGTGACCAGCACACAGCGACCATCGCTTAAACCCTTTCTGGAAGACTGGCTGGGGGAGGGTGGCTGGGAGAGCCAGGGGTGTGGGGCCAGTGAGGGGAGGAGGAGAATGTCTGAGCAAGTTGGTGGTCAGGAATAACTTCCGTGTGTCCACTGACTTCTCCTTTTGTCCGCCTGAGCTAAAAAAGGTATGAACCCCTTACTGAACCCAAAGAATAGACGCTGATCTGAGACCCTCTGTGGCTTTTTCTCTGACACATCGGTTGACGTTTCCCGGCTGGCCCAAGCCTGTCTAATCTGACCTCGCCCAGTCTGCTGAGAGGCATTGGGGTGGATAGGTGGAAGAAGGCCAGGGAGGGGGCCAAGGAGGTGGGGGGGCTTCAGTGCAAGCCAAGAAACTCCTTGAGGACGTCACAGGTCTTCTTGTGCATGACCTCGCGGAGCTTCCTGACCCGGCGGGCACTCGACGCGCCCACAAAGCTATCGGGGCGCAGCATGGCCATGCCGCCGTCCACCTCCCCCATGATGATGAGTGGCGTCTCGCTCACGGTCACGTTAGGGCAGGGGCATGCCCAGTCCACGTGGAGCAGAGTGACCTCCAACGGCTCCCGGCCCAGGAACTTGAGGCCCATTTTCTCATCCTTTAAGACTTCGTCCACAGTCACCAGGGCGCGGCCTGAGTCAGGCTCCTCGGTCAGCTCAGAGACTCGGCCCAGGATGACAAAGTCGCTGCGACAGAAGCTGGTAACGAGCTTCTGCCGAGGCTTGCAGGCCCGACAGCGCTGGTTCCCTCTAGGGAAGGGGCACGACTCCTCACAGGCCTCACGGCTCTCAAAGTTGTTGCCATTGCCCTCGCAGCCACCATAGACAAAGGACTGGCACTGGCCGGTCTGGCTGTTGTAAGCCCAGCGAGGCGCGTAGGCTTTGCAGGGCCCCTGCAGGGCGGGCAGGCTGCACGCGGCCAGCGGCCCACTCATGCAGGCCAGCATGCAGGCCTCATAGGTCTCAAAGTGGTTGAGGTTGCGGTGGCAGTGGCCAAAGGTGAAGGTCAGGCAGTTGTTGGCCTGGGCGTCGAAGTGCCAGCGGGTCTGCTCTTCACCACAGTCCTCGCTGTCGGGGGGCTTCAGGCACTCGGCTGCCGGGAAAGCCGTGCCATTAGGGCTGCTCTCTGAGGTGGCCGCAGCCTGATGTCCCCTGACCACCGACAGCGGGAAGTCGGCCCTCAGGACCCCGGCCGCGTTCCTGGCCGTGCAGGTGTAGATCCCAGCATCCTGCAGCTGGGCGTTATAGATGACCAGCTGGGCAATGTTGGTGACCACCACGTTGCCACGCACGTGGTTGGGCCGCATGACCACGTTCTCCCGATCCTCCAACTGCTTCTCCCAGGTGATCTCAGGCCGGGGCCGGCCCACCACATCACAGAGGAAGCTCACCGTCTCACCCATGGTGACCGACTGGTGCACAGGGTGGTTGAGCAGCGCCGGGGCCGCCATGTCCAGCTCAGGGGTCTCTGGGGAGGCTGTGGTGGGGTGCATGGTGGTCTCAGGTGGTGGGGGGCTGGTGTTGGGCCAGGTGAAGTGATAGCGGCAGGTTACAACTGCCAGCGTGATGCCTTTGGAGCAGGCCTCAGCATCCATGTAGCAGCGGTTATAGTAGGTGAGACCGTCCGAGGCGCAGGTAAAGCTGGGCTCCTTCTCACAGCGGTCTTTGCACTTACACACGGGCTGACCATCCCAGATGTCACACTCAGAGCCCTGCTGCAGACACATGAAGTGGTCACACGTGGCCTCCTTGGGCATGCCCACTGGGCCCTTCTTCCCTTTCACGTCCATGTAGCGGGCCGCCACACAGCTCTTGGTCCCACACACATTGGGGCAGCACTTCTCATAGGCCTCACACTCCTGAAAGAGCCAGAGAGAGTGGCCTGAACAGGGAGGAGGAGGAAAGGAGGGGCCCCCTATCCTACCCCATGGTTTATGGGGAGGTGAACTAACATGTACTCCCTATCTAGTGGGAGCAAAACATTTGAAAATAATGACGAATGCATACATAGCATCTCCTACGTGCTAGGCCCTTGTGTAAGAACGTTGACATCCGTGAGCTTGCTGTGCTCATCACAAGCCAGAGGAGGTTACAGCCATTATCTCCACTCTACAGACGATGACTGAGGCACAGAGAGGCTAAGTAGCTTTCCCAAGGTCACACAGCTGGCAGGGTCGGAAGGGGTGGGCCAAAGACTCTAAGAGAAGTTTTCCTACAACCATTTGACAGATGAGACTGCAGAGACTCAGAGAGGCGATGCCCAAGTTCACAGAGATGGGAAGTGGCAGAACAAGGCTCCAAGCTCCCAGTGGAAGGGATCGATAAATGGCGTTTTTTTTTTTTCTCCTGCATCATATAGCACAAATGAGGTCTAGCTTGAACAAGTAGGCCTGCCTTTCATCTCTTTCTCATGGGAGCGAGGATGCCTTGCCGACTGGAAGAGGTCACGTCAGAGGCTGAGAAGGGAATGCCCCGGGACTTTATCTGAGGTGATCCACACCTCTCCTCCCCTCAAGGAGACCGACACCCACGGGGAACAGAGGCTGTGAGAGGGCCCAGACCGATCCACAGCCAACAGTCAGGGCAGGCATGACAGGTCCCGCACGCTGGGTCTCAGAGTCACAGGCTCTGCCAGACCCAGGTGTCAGCTCCATGTAGGACCTTTCACGGGGAAAACAACAAGAAAAAATGTCCCCTTGTGTGGCAAAGGTCAGCAAGGCCGTCAGCGAGGACTTGCCAGGCCGTAATCCCCTCTGATTTTCTGTGGAGCCACGTAAAGCATTAGTTTAATTCCTCGAAATTAGCAACATGCTCCTGGAGCCGACACAAACAAGGATTTCACGTGGTGTTTTCGACAATAACACATCGTACCCACTGGGCAGGCAGGCAACGCTCCTAATCCTCCACCAGGTAGTAACTCTGTGAATTACTCCCCACCAGGGCTGGCCTCTTGTCATTCCAACTTTTATTTCAGCCTCTTTGACATTCCACATCAGCTAAGAGGGGGGAAGTGTCCCCCCACCCTGGCTGCACGGAGCCTGCCTGCTTGACTTGTTTACTGTTCTACCCCTTTCGGCTCAGAATGGGGACTTTGTTTTGCAGCCCTTATTTGGCATAGTCTTCTAGGCCACACCAGGGGAGGCTTTGGGACAGGGATGGGCAGCTCTCAGGAGAGGGACCCCGCAGGGAATGGAGGGCAGGAAAGGGAGTGGGAGCAGGAGAACCTTCTCCTTGGCCTGAGCCTCATCCCATTCCCTAAGACGTTCAGGACCCAGAGGTCCATGAAAGCCTGGGTCTTTGGGCACCAGAGGAAAGGTACTTCTGGCCACAGGGAACCTAGAGGGGGTCCTTAGAACACTTCCGTGTAAGGAGGTCAGAATCTCCCCAAGGGCTGTCTGGATCCCCAGACCTTGTGTGTCTTCTCCCCAAGACACACAAAATCCACCAGAGTCTCACCATCCCCAAGCCCTACCTGGTTTATCAGACCAGCCTGTGCCTGCAAATGTAGCCAACTAATGGCGTGACCTTGGCCAGATGGGAGCAGCCACCACTCCTCCTGACTTCTCATCTTCCTTTCACTTGGCACCACCATTGCCCACTGGGGGCATCTGTCCTGGGAGGCCTAAGAATTGTCCCTGGGCACTGTGAGGTTGAGGCCACTCTCTCCAGGTCAGCTCTCTGCTCTCCTGTGGGTAAACTAGGCATCTACAGGGGCACCATTGTCTCTCGTGTTCCCTGGAGATGCCCCAGCCTGGACCTGGAGCCCGGGGAGACTCGGTGCTGCCCTCGGAGCCGGCCAGGCTGGGCAGGAAATAGCTCTGCCTGGAGCAGGTACAGGTCCCACAGCCTGTTGCCCCAGAGGGGGCGGGCAGGAATGGCCCTAGGAAATGACTCGGGAACTAGAAGAGAACCGGCCCTGCCCTGTGGCATTGCCCTCTGATGCAGAGCAGAAGGCAGGACCAAGGAAGCTGACAGGCTGAAACGTGGTTTCCTTCCTCCCAGGGACACCAGAGCATCCATTCAGAGCTGCTCCTGCTTGGCCTGCCATCAGCCTGGTCTGCTCTCAGGCTCAGGGTCCAAACTCCTGGGGAGGTGGCCTGGAGTCCAATGCAACCAAAGCTTTGTTGTTAAACATGGGTTCCAAGCCCACCGTTCCCTCACTGGCCATGGCACCTGTGCCCTCTCTGCCTGACTCTGTGTCCACTCTCTCACCTGTGAGTGGGCTTCTGATGCCCACCATGCTGACCTGTCGTGTCAACACACATGACATGCCTGGCACGGTGCTGGCCCACAGCAGCCCTCAGCATGCATGAAGGAGGAATCCTCAGGCTTCAGTCCCTGATGAAGTGGGACATCGCTCCCACCTCTCCTTCCAGGCTTCAGTGTTAATAGACAGGATGGTGCCCTGTTTCTCTCCAGGTGGATGGGGCCTGTGTTCCTTCACCTTCCTGGGCCCTGCAGGGCACTACTGCATGGTCCCCACACTGTGGCTCCCACCCCCATCACTCACAGGCTCACATGGTCCATCTCTGGCTTCTGGACCTCACTCACCTGGTCCGCCTCACACTCCACCTTCTGGATCCCACTCACCTGGTCCGCCTCACGCTGCGGCTTCTGGACCCCACTCACCTGGTCCATCTCACACTCTCGCTTCTGGATCCCACTCACCTGGTCCATCTCACACTCTCGCTTCTGGATCCCACTCACCTGGTCCATCTCACACTCTCGCTTCTGGATCCCACTCACCTGGTCCACCTCACGCTGCGGCTTCTGGATCCCACTCACCTGGTCCACCTCACGCTGCGGCTTCTGGACCCCACTCAACTGGTCCATCTCACACTCTCGCTTCTGGATCCCACTCACCTGGTCTGCCTCATGCTGCGGCTTCTGGATCCCACTCACCTGGTCCGCCTCACGCTGCGGCTTCTGGATCCCGCTTACCTGGTCCGCCTCACACTCCCGCTTCTGGATCCCACTCACCTGGTCCGCCTCACACTCCCGCTTCTGGATCCCACTCACTTGGTCCGTCCCACACTTTCACTTCTGGATCCCATTCACCTGGTCCATCTCATACTGCGGCTTCTGGACCCCACTCACCTGGTCCATCTCACACTCTCGCTTCTGGATCCCACTCACCTGGTCCATCTCACACTCCCGCTTCTGGATCCCACTCACCTGGTCCATCTCACACTCTCGCTTCTGGATCCCACTCACCTGGTCCGTCCCACACTTTCACTTCTGGATCCCACTCACCTGGTCCATCTCATACTGCGGCTTCTGGACCCTACTCACCTGGCCCTCCTCACACTCCCGCACAGTCCCCACCCCACGGCTCCCACCCCCATCACTCACAGGCTCATGTGGCCCATCTCTGGTCTCTGAACCCCACTCACCTGGTCCGTCTGACACTCCCGCCTGCAGGTGCTCTGTGCGTCCACCCAGAGGTTGGGATTCATGTCGTTGGGGCAGATACCGGCGTGGGAATAGCGGATGGGTGGCAGCGCCAGGCTTCGCGGGGGCACCCCGAGCAGCAGCAGTAGCAGCAGCAGCGCTGCCACCTGCTCCCAGCGAGACCAGAACCGGCGACACCTTAGGGCCCACATGGTGCAGGCTGGGGCGGCTAGAGACCTCCCCTGAAACGATGCCAGGATCTGGGGCCCACCAGGACCTTCCTCTCAGAGGCTGCAGACACCTGCCCTCCCCACCCCAGCAGGTTTCCTGCTCAGGCTGCTGCTCAGGCTGCTGCCGCTGCTGCCTCCACCAAGTCAGCACAGCCTGCAGGGCTGTGCGGCTTCAGATAAAAGAAAGGTCTTTGGAAGGAAGCTCCCTCTCCTGAGTGTGCAGGGAGAGGAGCCGCGCAGCAGGGGCCCGCGCCCGGATTTATATCCTGGGCGCGCCACCCGAGTGGGAGCCAGCTAACCTGATGCCTGTCACAGGCAGGCTGCTGGCGCCTCTGTCCCGTGGCTGATCACAGACTTATTGCAGAAGGGGGAAAAAAAAAAAAAAGAAGCTGGAAGCAGTTTAGGCAGCGTATCTGGCACGGTGGGACACCTGCTTGTTTTTGACTCCAGGAGGCCTTTAACCCCTTCAAGGGCCAGAAATGGCATGTGCTTTGCGGGGAGCTGGCTCCAGGACACGCAAGCTCACTCTGAAGGAGGGCTTGTTTCCCTTTCCCCCACCTCCTTGGGGCCGGGCCCCCTCCTCCCCTTTGGCCACCTCTAAAGAACACACAATCGCTTGTTACGAGGAGGGACCTGCAGCCGCCGGGTTAGCATCGCCCGGCTTGATAGTACATTTGAGAGCAAATGACGTGGAAAAACAACAAGTTCACGGCCATTCCAGGGCGGGCCTGCGCCGCGCTGTGCCCTGTAAGCTGACTCCCATCCCGGCCCCGGTCCTTTGTAGGGGGTGTGCACACGGACAGTTCCGTATCTCTGTGTCCAGGGCAGTTTGCGTCTTAAGTTCCAACTTCAGTTAATTTCCCCCAAATCATTCCAGAGACACATACCAGATATGCTCTGGCTCCCCCGGCGGCTGGGACGGATCACATTCCTCCCTCTTCCATCGACACACCAAGAAAACCTCCGCGGTCACAGTGTCTCAGGACTGTGCCGGAGTCCAGCTGCCCTCGCTGACGACCACAGTGGCCACTCTTCGGTGAGCTCCTTCTGAGCTGCCAGCCGTGTCTGGCCTCCCCCACTTCCCAAAGGAGGTCTGTGGTCGAAGAAGGAAAGCGACTTGCCCAAGGTCACATACACTGAGCAGTCCTGGTGGCACCAGCTGCCAGATGCACTGGGCTCTTCACACGTGCGGGTTCTCTGAATGCATCATCTCATTTAATCCTCACAACAAACTGCACCTCCATTTCAGATCTGAGGAAAGGACGCACAGAGAGGCTAAGCAACCTGCCCATGTCGCACAGTTACCCCACCACGGTACAGGAAACAGGGACACCAGCTTGCTGGGTGTGGGCAGGGGCCTTTTAAAACCACCCCTCCCCCATCCATCTGTCAGAACTGCTGTCAAGGCACAGCCCAAACTCTGGTTTTCACAGACTGGACAAGAAATTTTTGAAACATCAGGGGCTATATTTGTGGAGGGGCCGGGAAGAGAGCCAGAAGCTGCCAGGGGCTGGGGGCGATTTCTCCCCCATTTGGCAGCAAATGGCTTGTATCTAAAATGCCACAGAGCAGCCTGCAGTCTGAGTGTTTCCGCGTTGGTCACTCGATCCTGGGGGTGGAGGGTGGAGGCACATAGA
>NW_012106363.1:2915475-2931841 GCF_000951045.1 Mandrillus leucophaeus
TCTCCTCCACTCGGGCCACTGGGAGCAGAGGCTGGGCTGGGTCTACTGAGCAGAGGCCTGGCCTCGGGCATGATCTGCCTTTTCCCCTTTTCCCAAGAACACCAGGCACAGCTCTCCTACCACTCAGGATGAGAGGTCAGAGAGCGCTGGGCTCAGCCCCATCTTGGAAGGGCCCCTCCACCCCCCACCACTGTCACAGGGTGGAAAACCACGGACTCTTCACGCCTCCCAGGGTGGGTTCAGACCTGCTCTAGGAGCCGTGGGAGGAGGTCACCAGGTCACTCTGGGTGACCCTTGACCTCAGGTTCACCTTGACATTAACAACTCCTGAGCTGCTAGGGTCTTGACAGGACAGCACAGCTGACACCATTTCCCAAGTCAGCCAACCCCCAGCAGCCACGACGGGGAGGCACAGAGGTGCCACAAGAGTATCTTGGGTGCCACGTGGCTTATGCACACCCCACACCCACACTCCTACCTCACACTGCACGTGCTCCCTCTCTTTCTTTCCAGAAACGTTTTTTAGAGCACCTACTGTGTGCTAAGTTCTGGGCACATCGAAACCAGTAACAGGCCGGGCATGGTGGCTCACACCTGTAATCTTAACACTTTGGGAGGCTGAGGTGGATGGATCACTCGAGGTCAGGAGTTTGAGAGCAGCTTGGCCAACATGGTGAAATCCCATCTCTACTAAAAATAAAAATAAAAAAAATAGGCCGGGCGCAGTGGCTCACGCCTGTAATCCCAGTACTTTAGGAGGCCGAGGCGGGCGGATCACGAGGTCAGGAGATCGAGACCACCCTGGCTAACACGGTGAAACCCCATCTCTACTAAAAATACAAAAAATTAGCTGGGCGTAGTGGTGGGCGCCTGTAATTCCAGCTACTCTGGAGGCTGAGGCAGGAGAATGGCGTGAACCCAGGAGGCGGAGCTTGCAGTGAGCCGAGATCACGCCACTGCACTCCAGCCTGGGCGACACAGTGAGACTCCCTCCCCCCCGCCAAAAAAAATAAATAAATAAGAATAAAAATTAAAATAAAAAAATAAAATAAAAAAATAGCTGGACGTGGTGGTATGAGCCTGTAGTCCCACCTACTTGGGAGACTGAGGCAGAAGAATTGCTTCAACCCAGGAAGCAGAGGTTGCATTGAGCCAAGATCACACCACTGTACTCTAGCCTGAGCAGCAGAGCGAGACTCCATCTCAAAAATAAAAAACAAAGAAAAAAAGAAAAGAACAACCATCTTTGTCCACAGGGCGGGTACCGTCTAGTCTAGAAAGCCAGCATGCAGAAATAAGAACGGGGAATGCTGGTGGGGAGCCCTCTCAGCGCTGGGGAACAGAGAGGAGGGAGAGGCCTGGGGTCTGCTTTTGCACATCCATGACATTGGGTGGGGCCCAAGCCTGAGCAGAATCTCAAAGGAGAGAGGGCGTTTCCTACACCTCTCCTTGGAAAGGCCTGGCCCACACCACAGTCTCCTCCGCCAAGGCCCTTCCTCCACAGCGCCCAGGCCTCCGGAAAGGGGAGGTGACGGGGACGTCAGCAGGTTTAGGAGATGGGGTGGGGGTGGGAGCTGCAGGTCTTGCAGGCGCTGCACGGGGTGGCCCCAGCAAAGTACACCCCAGCGGCCCATTCTGGTCTACCCTGCTTGAGCCCCAGACCTGAGCCAGCCACATTTTCTCCCAAATGGATGGGGGAAGCCAGCCCCCCAGGAGCCCCTCCCACCCTGATCTTGGTCATTTAAACATGTTTGGGGAGGAGGGGCAGGAATTGGGGTGCTGAGAAAGAAGGAAGTCCTAGTCAGGGTGCTGAGACAGCAGCCCAGGTTGCCTCAGCTAAAGGCAGTGATTAGTCAGACCCAAGCCAGAGAATTCAATAAAGCCAGCGGCTCATTACCCAGCTGGGGACCCCCTGCCTGCGCGGCCTCGGGCCTGGGTTACATTACAGGACTGCATGAACTCTCCCCTCTGAGTGAGGCTGCACCGGGCCTTGGAATAATTATGGGGCCTCAGCAGATGGTGGAGATGGATGGGGGAGGCCTTCAGCTGTGAGACACGTGACCCATCTGCATCTGTGTGGAACAGGACATGGGAGGGTCCTCGCTGAGCAGAGAGGTAAAGCAGGGCCCGTCCTGAAACCAGATCTGAGAATGATGGGGTTGTCAGGGGTGGGGCATGGCCCAGTGTCCTGGGCCAGCTGGGCCTCCTTGGAGACCGTTGTCTGGGCCAGGGAGGTCTACAGGTGCAGTGAGCCTCTGGAAGCTGGAGTCCTGCAGTCTGTGTGTCAGGAACCCTGAAGAGGAGGCACTTCTGGGACAGCACAATTCTGGGCTCCTTTGGGCATTCGAATGTCTTCCTAGAGGATTTGGAGCCTGTGTCGGGCTCCTCACCCACTCGGGAAGCTCCATGGTGCTTGGGTTGAGCACTGTGCAAGGAGTCGGGGCCCTGGGCTCTCCTGCTGGTTTGCCATCATTTCACTGTGGGACCACCTCTATTTCCCCATCTGAGGCCCCTTCCAGCTGCCTCTTCTGTGATCCCGTGTCCTGACTCCTCCAGCTTTGCCTTGATGGAATGAGCTTCAAAAAGCCCTGTGCAGCTCTTAGCCAAGACAAACACCAGAGTGCAGAAGGCAGAAGGCCGTGGGGCTGCGGGGCTGGGGCCGGCTCCACACCCTGTTCTGCTGGAACACAGCGAGGGCGGGTTTCCACTCTTCCCAGGCCTGCAGGAATGCCACAAACAGAGGCACGGCCTCTCTCCCGCTCGGGTCTCCCCCACCCTAAAAGCTTCCCCAGCTACTCTACTCGCCACACTCTGGAGCTCCTGCCTTCCTCCCTTCTCCCTTTGAATGACAGGGAAATGAGAAGGTCTGAGACTCTTGGGCCTGTCTGCTTCCCTGCCTGCTGCTGGGCAAACGAGGACAAGCTTTCTAAAGTCAAATGCACCTCTCACACTCATTCCAACAATACAAAACGTCCAATGAAGCCTGGGTGCGGTGGCTCACACCTATAATCCCCGCACTTTGGGAGGCCAAGGTGGGCAGGTCACCAGAGGTCAGGAGTTTGAGACCAGCCTGGCCAACATGGTGAAACCCCGTCTCTACTAAAATTACAAAAATTAGCCAGGCATGGTGTCGCGCGCCTGTAATCCCAGCTACTTGGGAGGCTGAGGCATGAGAATCACTTGAACCTGGGAGGAGAAGGTCATGGTGAGCCAAGATCACGCCACCACACTCCAGCCTAGGTGACAGAGCAAGACCCTGTCTCAAAAATAAAAATAAAAAATAAAAACAGAATGTCCAATGGCTGCGTAGGGGTGAGCTGGAGTAGGGATGAGAAACAGGTTTCTTTCTGACTGATCGTGATTCCAAGACTTGTGGCTTAAAGATAGCTTCCCCATGCCTTCGAGAGGAGGCCAAAGCATTTTTCTGGACTGCCGTGACCTTCTGCCTCAGTTTACTTCTCCGGTCTTATCATTTGTCCCTCTTACTCTCAAACTCTGGAGGCTGCAACATCGTGCTTCCTGACCTTTAAAAGCTCTCCACAGTACTCCCCCTTCCGCCTCACACGACATTGTCCTCTGTGCTAAACAATCTCACCCCTGGCCCGCTCTGTCTTCTCCCAGCCCACTGCTTCCTGACCCACTTCAGAAACAACATCTTTCAGGGGGCCCTCCTGACTTTAAATGACAAAGCAAAACAAAACAAAAGCCACAACTGGGTTGTAAAATACAGGTAAAGTTTAAATGTTCAATGTAGCGGGCTGAGTGGTGCTCCCCCCCGCCCCCCACCCCTGCCAAATAGATCTATGTTCTAACCCCCAGAGACGGTGACCGTGACCTCATTTGGGAAAAGGGTCTTTGCAGATGAAATTAAGGATCTTGAGATGAGATCATGCTGGATTACCGAGGAGGGCCCTAAATCCAGTGACGGGTATCCTTACAAAGGCAGCGAGAGAATGGAGACACGGAAGACGGGAAAGTCATGTGCAGATGGAAGCAAAGATTAGAGCGATGCACCCACAACCCCAGGAACACCTGAGCCCCCAGAAACTGGAAGAGGAAAAGGAGTCTCCCCTAAAGCCTCTGGAGGGAGCGTGGCCCTGCCAACATGGTGGTTTCATACCTCCAGCCTCCAGAACTGTTAGATAATACATGTGTGCTGTTTTAAGCCACCAAGTTTCTGGTCATTTGTCAAGCAACCCCAGGAAATGAACACACCTGCCTAAAACTCTTCAATGGCCTCTCCTGGTCATAATTAAATGCCACAACTACCCTGAGTTGCCCCTTTTAGGTTCATCCTAAAAATACTCAATGAACTGCCTCTCCAGAAGTGTGTTGTTTTCTGAGAACTGTGCTTTTTTAAGCACTGAGTTGATAGACTTAGTGTTTTAAAAATCTTAAAAAAAAAGAGCTGTGGTTGTTGTTGTTTTACTCTTTAACAGAAACCGAGAGTCAAGATGATCTCAATGTAAAGACACTCGGTAGAATGTGGGTGGCCAGAACAGTTGAGAACAGAGCTCAGCTGCTGAGAGCTTTGATTCACCCCACAGGGCCGGAGGTGCTGGTGGCATGGGACGAACTTTTGGGAGGCAGGTACTGAGCGAGGGGCTGAGCTGAACGGAGCCCACCTCTCATCTGTAATCCTTAGGGAAGAAAACCCCTCTGTGGCAGGGGTTTTCAAATGTTTTGAGTGTAACACATAGTGAGAAATACTTTTTTTTTTTTTTTAATTTGAGATGGGGTCTCGCTCTGTCACCCAGGCTGGCGCAATCTCTGCTCACTGCAACCTCCACCTCCTGGACTCAAGCGATCCTCCCACCTCTGCCTCCTGAGTAGCTGGGACCACAGGTGCATACCACCATGCGCAGCTAATCTTTTGTATTTTTGATAGAGATGCGGTTTTGCCACGTTGCCCAGGCTGGTCTCGAATTCCTGGGCTCAAGAGATCGCCTGCCTCAGCCTCCCAAAGTGCCGAGATTACAGGTGTGAGCCGAGGCACCTGGCCAGAAATACATTGTTCACTGTGATTCGGTACACATATTCATGTGAATAACTGAAACAAAAGTTTCACAAAGCCATAGTTGCCCTTGCTATACATGATGCACTCCATCCACTGGTGTGATTTTGCTAGGGCCACCCGTGCAGAGCCGGCAAGACCTGCAGCTCCCAGCCCCACCCTGTCTCCTAAACCTGCTGACTCCTCTCTCATCTCCACTTTCCAGAGGCCGGGGTCCCATGGAGGCGGGGGCCTTGGCCGAGGAAGCTGTGCTTGGGTCAGGCCATTCCAAGGAGAAGTGTGGGAAATTCCTTCTCTTCTTTGCATGCAGATTCCAAAAGTCGAAGATCACTTGGGAAAGTTAGGAACAACCAAAGGCCAAGGGTTTGGGGGCTTCTATTGTCATCATCTAAAAAGCCAAGGTGGCAGGATACAAAGTTAATATACAAATGTCAGTTGCTTTCCTTTATATCAGCAATGAACAATTGGAATTTGAAATTAAACAGAAACCACTTACATTAACATAAAAATACTTAACGTATACATCTTTTAAAAATATGTACAAGAGCTATGCAAGAAAAACTATACAACTGATAAAAGAAACCAAAGAAAATCTAAATATGGAAAGTCATATTCCAGCTGGGTACGATGGCTCATGCCTGTAATCCCAGCACTTTGGGAGGATGGGGTGGGCGGATCACCTGAGGTTAGGAGTTCGAGACCAACCTGGCCAACATGGCAAACCCTGTCTCTGCTAAAAATACAAAAGTTAGCCAGGTGTGGTGGCTCACACTTGTAATTCCAGCTACTTGGGAGGCTGAGGCAGGAGAATCGCTTGAACCTTGTAAGGCGGAGGTTGCAGTGAGCCAAGATTTAAAAAAAGAAGAAGAAAGACATGTTCCATGTTTATAGATTAGATTAGATTCAAAATTGTCAAGATGTCAGTTCTTCCCAACTAGATCTATAGATTCACTGCAACCCTGATCAAAATCCCAGGAAACTATTTTGTGATATCAACAAAATGATTCTAAGTTTATATGGAAAGGCAAAAAACCAGAACAGCTAACACAATCCTGAAGAAGGGAAATAAAGTTGAAGGACTGACGTTACCCAACTTCAAGGCTTGCTATATATTAAGCTGCAGAAATCAAGGCAACATGGTATTGGTTAAAGAATAGACATATAGATAAATGAGACAGAATACAGAGCCCAGAAATAGACTCATACAAATGTAGTCAACAGGTCTTTGACAAAGGAGCAAAAGTAATTCCATGGAGAAAGAACAGTCTTTTCAACAGACAGTGCTGGGCCAAGTGGACATCCACATGCAAAAAAAAAAAAAAAAAAAAAAAAAAACAGTCTAGACATAATAGACCTTACATCTTTCCCAAAAATTAACTAAAAACGAATCAAGGGCTAATTGTAAAACACAAAACTATCACATTTCTGGAAGATAATACAAAAGAAAATCTAGGTGACCTTCATTTTGGCAGTGACTATTTATTTATTTATTTAGAAATGGAGTCTTGCTCTGTCACCCAGGCTGGAGTGCAGTGGCGCAGTCTCAGCTCACTGCAGCCTCTATCTCCCAGGTTCAAGCGATTTTCCTGCCTCAGCCTCCCGAGTAGCTGGGACTGCAGGTGGCCACCACCACGTCCAGCTAATTTTTGTATTTTTAGCGGAGACAGGGTTTCATCATGTTAGCCAGGCTGTTCTCAAACTCCTGGCCTCAAGTTATCCACCCGCCTCAGCCTCTCAAAGTGCTGGGATTACAGGTGTCAGCCACCACACCCAGGAGCAATGACTTTTTAGATACAATGATCAAAACATGATCCATGACAGAAAAAAATTGATGTTACTTTTGCCCTGCAAAATATATCATTAAGAGAATGAAAGCCTAGGCAACATGGCCAAACCCTGTCTCTACAAAAAATACAAACATTAACCTGGCATAGTGGCACCATGCCTGTAGTCCCAGCTACTTGGGAGGCTGAGGTGGGAGGATTGCTTGAGCCCAAGAAGTTGAGGCTGCAGTGAGCTGTTATTATGCCACTGCACTCCAGCTTGGATGATGGAGTGAGACCCCGTCTCAAAAAAGAAAAAAGAAAAACACGAGCCACAAATTGGCAGAAAGTGTTTGGAAAGCATATATCTGATAAAGAACTTGTATCCAGAATTCTAGAATATGTAAGAACTCTCAAAACTCAATAATAAGAAAATAAGCAACCAGTGAAAAATGGGCAGAATATTTGAACAGACACTTCACCAAAACAGGTATATAAATGGTAAATAATTGTAATAAAAGATGCTTAACATTGACCAGGTGCCGTGGCTCATGACTGTAATTCCAGCACTTTGGGAGGCTGAGGCAGGTGGATCACTTGAGGTCAGGAGTTCGAGACCAGCCAATATGGCGAAACTCCGTCTCTACTAAAAACACAAAAATCAGCTGGGTGTCATGGCTCACGCCTGTAATCCCAGCACTTTGGGAGGCTAAGGCAGGAGAATTGCTTGAACCCGGGAGGCAGAAGCTGCAGTGAGCTGAGATTGTGCCACTGCACTCCAGCCTGGGTGACAGAGCAAGACTCTGTCTCAAAAAAAATAAAAAATAAAAATAAATAAAAGATGCTCAACATCATTCATCATCAGGGAAATGCAAATTGAATACACATAAGAAATCATTACACACTAATTAGAATGGTTAAAATGTAAAAGCCTGGTCATACTAGGTATTGGCAAAGATGTGGAAGAACTGAAACTCTCATACACTGTTCCTGGGAAAATGAGTGCATTTGGCACCATTGTAAATGGTACAATTACTTCATAAATCAGTTTGCTTCTTAAAAAATAGGGAAGTTAAACATACTTCTACCATTCCCCTCCTGGGTGTCTACACAAGAGAAATGAAAGGATCGTTCACAGAAGGCTTGAACATGAATATTCATGGCAGCTTTATTTGTAATTGCCAGAAACTACAAACAACTTCAAAGGTGAATGTTTAAACACATTGCAATGTAGCCATACAATAGAATCCTACTCAGCAATAAAAAGGAATAAACTACTCATACATGCAATAATACAGGTGAATCTCAAAATAATTATGCTGAGTGAAAGAAAATTGACCCAAAAGAGTATACTTTAAATATGTGCAGTATATTGTTTGTCGGTTGTACATAAGTAAATCTGGTTTTTATTTATTTGCTTGTTTGCTTGTTTGTTTTTTCTTTGAGACAGGATCTTGCTTTGTCACCCAGGCTGGTGTGCAGTGGTACAATTATGACTCACTGCAGCCTTGACTTCCCAGGCTCAAGAGATCTCCCAACTTCAGCCTCCCAAGTAACTGAGACTACAGGTGCATGCCAGCATGCCTGGCTAATTTTTAAAATTTTTTTGCAGAGATGGTATCATTATGTTACCCAGGCTGGTCTTGAACTCCTGGGCGTACGCTATCCTCCTACCTTGGTCTCACAAAGTGCTGGGATGACAGGCATGAGCAGTCACACCCAGGCAAATCTGTCTTTTAAAATGTCAAACTCTGACCTTATCTATAAGTCTGCCTTTTCTGACCCCATCCAGCCTCTCGGTCCTTATTCTGTCCCTCTCTGCTACCACTCTGCTCCAGCCTCATTGGCCTTCCCTCTCAAACATGATGGCTGTGTTCTTACCTCAGGGTCTTTATTATTAATATTATTTTATTTTTTGAGATGGAATCTCACTCTGTCACCAGGCTAGCGTGCAGTGGCGCGATCTCGGCTCACTGCAACCTCCACTTCCTGGATTCAAGCGATTCTCCTGCCTCAGCCTCCTGAGTAGCTAGGACGACAGGTGTGCACCACCACATCCAACTAATTTTTGTATTTTTAGTAGAGATGGGGTTTCACTATGTTGGCCAGGATGGTCTCGATCTCCTGATCTTGTGATCGGCCCGCCTCAGCCTCTCAAAGTGCTGGGATTACAGGTGTGAGCCACTGCGCCCAGTTGCCTCAGGGTCTTTGTAATGTGTCCTTTCTGCCCAAAGAGCTTTTCCCATAGTGGTGTTTTCTCTTCATTCAAAGACTTCCCTCACTTCCTTGTCCATTGTTACACACACACTCACGCCTAGATTTTTGCCACCCTTTCCCCCAGTCATATGACACTTCACCCTGTTTTATTTTCTTAAAAGCATTCACCATTGCATCAAGTGAGGTTCTTTTGGCTGCAAAAACAGTAATGGAACACTCACCCAAAGTATCTCACATGTCAAGGGGTCCAAGAATGGGCAGTATCAGGGCTGGTTCAGCAGCTCAATAACACTAGGGCTTCAGGTCAGCCTTCCTGGAATTCTCTTGATCTTCTCCTCATGGTCACAAGATGGCTGCCATCACCGGAAGTGCTCACATGACAACATTCAAAGGCAGGAAGACAAGATGTGACAGAGGCCATTTGTGCACGCCAACCATCCCATGTGCTCCCTACATTTCCCAGCCTTTCTTGCAGTTAAGTTGAAGCCATGTTAACTAGTTCTGGCCCATAAACTGTGACTGGAAGCAATGTTGGTGGGTGGAAGCCCTTAGCAGGAGCTTAAGGTCTTCATGCGTTGCCTGATTCAAGCTCCCATGCTGGTATTTGGTGATGCCTCCAAACTATTTACTTTCCACATGAACACCAGTTTTAAGGGTTATAAGATGATGAGATGAAGACGATGATAAGGGAAAGCCACTGCTTTGCCCAGGAATATGTCAGACCATAAGGCATGCACTCAAGTTAGAATTTCAAGGTTTAAAGTAAGCAATTATGGATAAGCCCTGGGAGTGTTCCTATGGGAAGCTCTTCCAAATGCAGCCTGAGGCTCTCATCTCTGGTTCAACAGTGCCAAATTAGGCATCGTGGTGGATTAAAGATGGCCACAAATTCTTTGCCATTCCTTCAGTAGAGAGATGGGCTTTCCTTCAATCTGGCTGGTCCTACTGACTTTGGCCAACAGAATGTGACAGAAGTATAACTTCCAGGTCAAGCTTTAAAGATCATGACTTCCACATTTGCCCCTCTTTGAAGGTTTCCTCTTAGAAGCCAGCACTGTGTGAGAAGTCCAGCTACCATAAGACCACCATGTCATGAGGAAGTCCCAGCTAGCCACTTAGAGAGAAATACTTAGTGGATCTATGGAGGGGCACCAAGGTCCAGACATGTGAATGCATTTTCTTGGACCTTCCAGCCTAGCCCAGCTACCAGCTATGTAGTTAAATGAATTTAACTATTATGTAGTTGAATGAATGATCCCTAATATTTTTACCATTAGAAGTAAAGGCAAAAACCACAATTACTTTTGCACCAACCTAACGTCACATAGAGCAGAAGAACAGCCCAGGTGAACTCTGCCCAAACTTCTGATCCATAGGATCATGAGCAAATAAAATGTTTCATACCACTAACTTTTGGGATAGTTTATTACAGAGCAATATACAGACTGGATGTAGTGGTTCATGCCTATAATCCCAACACTTTGGGAGGTTAAGGCAGGAGGATCACTTGAACCAAGAGTTTGAGACCAGCCTGGGCAACATAGCGAAACCCTTGTCTCAACAACAACAAAAAAAATTCTTTTAAATTTATTTAAAAACAAAAAATAAAATGTAGAGCAATATACAAATGGAATAGATATGAGGGAACTGTGGTGGAAGCCAGTTTCAGCTGCTCAGCTTCACTGCTCATGAGGAATCAGGAGGCAGAGACAAGAATCCTGCCAGAATTCTCTTTTAGATATAAGATAGAATATCTGGGGCTTTTCTCAAAGCCTGTGCCCCTAGCAATGCTCATGACAGGGGTCTGGAGTGTGGGCTTAGAGGAAAGCACCATCAATAGCCTCTAAGCAAACAGATCATGATTATGATCCAGACCATAATGTTGGCTGGAGTAGACTTGAACTATGTGGCCAGCTCGGATTCTAGGGAACAGCATTGGAGGTTAAAAGCCCTATTTCCCATTAAAAGCAGAGGTCAGGTAAGGGCTTCTAGAGGAAGTGACATCAATACTGAGACCTGAAGGATAAATCATAGTTAGCTGGACAAAGAGGGACATTATATGCAAAGGCTGTGAGATGGGAGGTGGCACAGAGCATTGGAGGAACTGGAAGACAGCCAGGGTGGCTGAAGAAGAGGGAGTCCACACAAGTCCAAGCGGGACTCAGAGGGTAGAATTTTTCACCCATGCCTACACCACCATCAGGAAGGAGGCTTTGATTTTACCTTCTATTTTAGAAAGGCTTGCTTTGCACTTTGAACTCTGCTTTGGGTAGATCTTGGGAGTGAAGATTTGAGGGAAACAACAACAACAGAACAGTATGTAGCTAAGTGAAGAGCTAGACCACAGAAAATATATATTAGTCACCACTCTAGCTTGTAGCAAGCAGATTGAAAGTCTCACAGGAGGCCGGGTGTGGTGACTCACGCCTGTAATCCCAGCACTTTGGGAGCCCAAGGTGGGCAGATCACGAGGTCAGGAGTTTGAGACCAGCCTGGCCAATATGGTGAAACCCTGTCTCTACTAAAATACAAAAATTAGCCAGGCGTGGTGGCAGGCACCTGTAGTCCCAGCTACTTGGGAGGCTGAGGCAGGAGAATCGCTTGAACTTGGGAGGCAGAAGTTGTAGTGAGTTGAGATCGCGCCACGGCACTCCAGCCTGGGCGACAGAGCGAGACTCCATCTCAAAGAAAAAAAAAAAGTCTCATGGAAAAGGTTCCTTTGTCCCCCTCAGAGGGTGTGCAATGGGGGTGTGACTCGCTTCTTCAGTGCCCCACTGCTCAAACCTCTAGGGGAACATACAGATGGGCAGGCTGTGGGGCTCTGATCCCATGGCAGTATCGAGGCGTGAATGTTTACAGCCGAAGCTCCAGTGGGCGTGTGTTACAGGATGCTCCTTTAGTTTTGCCATCTATAGGCAGCTTAGGTTAGCTCAACTAGACCTTCTACTTTGTCACTAGGACGGAGGATTTTCTGTATCCCGGGGTTTCTTGCCTTGGTATACCGGAAGCATCAGATCACATGTGGGCTTGGAGAATGAGTGCAAGGTTTTATTGAGTGGAAGTAGCTCTCAGCAGATGGGGGAGCCAGAAGGGAGATGGTTTTCCGCTGGAGTAGGGCTGCTTGGTGGCCCAGGCTCTCCTCCAACTGCCCCAGCCAAACTCTGTGTCCTTCTGCTGGTCAGTGGCCTGCTAGCATGCCGGTGCTAGTGCATTCCTCTTGACATCCAGCCGCCTGTGTGTTCCTCGGCCAATATGCTTCTCTCGATGTCCAGCCGCTTCTGTCTCTGCACTGCTAGGGTCTCAGGTTTTTATAGGCACAGGATGGGGGTGTGATGGGACAGGGTGGTCCTGGGAAATGCAACATCTGGGCACGGAAGCAGAAGTACCTGTCCTGACCTAGGTCCATGAGGGTGGAGCCCTAGCCAGGGACATGCCCTTCCTCTCCCCAACACTTCCCTTCCCCTCTTCCGTATCATTTAAAGGGACCATGCTCTTCCCTTCCCAGCGCTTCCATATCAAAAGCAGAAGAACCCATGACTGTCCGCATTTGGGCCAAGTGAGCATAAAATAGTTGAGTGATAGAAAGCTACTGCACGTTTCATGGTGGAATGATTGGGGGCACTGCTGGGAACACAGGATGAGCAGAAAATGGGCCAGGCTCATTCATCCACCAGGAGGACTTTCTGCCAACGAGGAGCCCGGGGAAGGTGCTTCTCTCCCTAAGTCCAGCAGGCAGACACCATGGTAGACGGCAGGAGAGGTGTTTCCCAAAGTTTGGAGAGGCTCTGTTCCCAACTCTGAGTCGGCAGAAGGGAAACAGGAGGGAATTGGAGGATAAAGAGGGGGCCCATGCAAGAGAGCCAGCCCCTCTGTGCCTGCAGGGCACAGGGCAGGTACAACCTGACCACTGTGGCCTCAGGTACATGAGGATCAGAAAGGCAAAGACCCCACCATTGAAGGCAGAGGGTGTTAGGGTGCTGGGGTGAGGCCTCAATGCCCGAGTATCCCTTTCCCTCTGGCGTTTCTCAGGGAGGGAGTCATCTTCGTGCCTGAGCCCTGCCCCCAGTGCACAGACCCTTAGTATAATAGACCCTGATGAACCATGGGGCTTAGGCCAGGCTTCAACCTTCCAGCTTCCTTCCCCAAGGGTCCAGCCACAGGTGGAGAAGATAGGCCAGAAAGAGAGGGTGGCCAGCCCCTACACTGCCCAGCTAACTCATCACTGGGACAGTGGCTCCAGGTCTGGCTGCCCTGAGGGAGACAGGAAAAAAAAGAGAGGACATAGAGGGAGGCCTCTATCAAGGCCACATGCCTCTGAAGATCCAGTCACCGCAACCATGAGTCAACTCTGGGTGATGGATGTTCTTGACCCCCACCAAATAAAATGAGCCACCCTGCCCCCACCACACCCTCTCCACCTTCCACCCTGTCACAACTGAGGAGCTGTCCCTCCTATTTAAGGTCAATGCTGCCAACAGCGTGTTGGATCCCAACACTTCCCTTTCCTTCCACCTCCTTAGGAACTTCATACCGTCAATTACGACTTCTCTCTCCCAGATACCTGCCACCTTTAGACACGTTCATATCTCTCTCATCCTCAACAGATCATTACATCATTCTCTCCACCCCGCATTCCCCGTCCATGAACAGCCCTGCCTCTTTCTACCTTCCAAGTCAGTCTGCTCCATTTTCTCACCTCCCAAGTCCCTGAACTCATTCTTCTAAACTCTGTGATCCAGCCTCCCACACATCACTTTGCTGACAAGCCTGCTGCTAAAGTCACCTGCTGCTAGTGACTACCATGGTCTTAAATGACACAAACAGTCCTCGTTTTCTTGCCTCTCAGCAGCTTGTGACCTGTTGACCACATCCTCCTTCCTGACCACTCTCCCCCTGCATCTGTGCTGTGACCTTTTTTCTCCTGGCTTTCTACCCACTTCCCTGGTAGTTTTTTCTTCATCTCCTTTACAGAAGCTTCCCCTTCCACCCAGACATTGCACCCCATCCCCAAACAATTAATATATCAGTTGCCAGAGCGGTTGCTACATGCGGTAGCTTTAAGAAGCTCCTAGGTGGCCGGGCATGTAATGACTCATGCCTGTAATCCCAGCACTTTAGGAGGCCAAGGTGGGTGGATCACTTGAGGTCAGGAGTTTGAGACCAGCCTGGCCAACATGGTGAAATGCCATCTCCACTAAAAACACAAAAATTAGCCGGGCGTGGTGGTGCATGCCTGTAATCCCAGCTACTCGGGAGGCTGAGGCAGGAGAATCTCTTAAACCCGAGAGGCAGAGGCTACAGTGAGCCGAGATCATGCAACTGCACTCCAGCCTGGGCGACAAAACAAGACTCCTTCTCAAAAAAAGAAAAAAAGAAAAAAACTCCCGGGTGATTCTTACCTACAGTCAGGGTTTCGAGCCACCGCCTTCAAAGTTGTATCTGCAGCTCCTGGAACATCGAAAGACAACTCTGCTACCCTAAAGGCATCCACCCAGATCCAGTGATTCCTTCTCCATTTGCATATAAGCCATTCCGGAGACTGACACAGAAGTTATGCAGGGCCTTCCCGTATCTGTAAATAATCTGAATACACATTTCCATAGTGGACTAATTAGGGAAGTAGTTCTCTTTGCGACCTTAGTCATATATCTAGAAACAAACTTATATTTTAATCTCTTGAATCATGAATTTTAAAGATAATCTGGAATGCTAAAATGCCTATGCCCAAATTATGATGCTTTGGTTCAGTTCTCCACTTCCTTCCACCCCCCACCAGAATTGTCACTGCTGTCTGCTTTCTGACTTCCTATTCCTGGGGAGTTTTCCTGCTCATCCAGCTAGTCTCCACTGAGAAATCACCTCCTCCTGGTGATTCCCCAGATTCCAGCCAGGTAAGCCAGGCATCCACTTCTGTGATCCCACCCTGAACTGAGCGTAGCGTTTTGCTTTTCCTAGCATTCATCACGTTGGAATGTATTGACACGCCTCCCCAGCCAGACCTCAAGGCAGGAACCGTGTCTTATTCACCCGGGCATATCTGGTGCCTGGCATAGGGCATTCCATAAAGTTCTATTGAACAAATGAATGAATGAAGATTTCTCAGGTGTAAACACAGAATAAGCCATTGGTTCACCTGAATGGATTGTTGAAAAAGAGAGATGAGCCCGCAAGCAAGACGCTGCGGCACAGAAGGCAGAGGTGTGGTGTCTGCCGAGCATGAACTTGAAGGAGGGCCGTGTGGAGTCCCAAGCCTGGGCATGAGAATCACCTGGAGGCC
The DNA here is from genome assembly GCF_000951045.1 of Mandrillus leucophaeus. Lineage (NCBI taxonomy): Eukaryota > Metazoa > Chordata > Mammalia > Primates > Cercopithecidae > Mandrillus > Mandrillus leucophaeus. The sequence continues at coordinate 2,930,747 of NW_012106363.1, forward strand.
TCATGGACTCTGCCATGGTTCCACTGGGATCGTGTCCAGGAATTTGCCTTTTCACACGCTCCCTGGGTGGTTATGAGGCGGCCAGTACAGCACTAGCTGCATCCCAAAATTGGGGAGCCGTCCAGACTCCCCAAGAGCAAGTAATCCTCTGCAAAGTAAACTAAGGAAGAAGACACTGCAGCAAGGTGGAAATTCACAAGCAGCCCAAGTAGGAGAAATTCACAACAGCCCGGGTAGGAGAAAGGACCCTGGAACCCGACTTGTCTCAGCGCCCCCTGCTGGGGGGAGCCCCGCATGGGCTCAACCCGGTGTTGCTGACGGCGGCACAGTGGGGCACGGAGCTCTCAGCCTCCCCTGACGGAGAAGGGGACCTCCTGTCTCCCCGGGGAGGTTTGAAGAAGCTGCCTGAGGCATAAAGAATGTGGGGCTGTGGGGCAGAAAGCTCGGACACTGGATAATCTCACCCCTAATGACCCCGTGGCTGTCAGCCCTGCAGCACTCACCTCAAGCCCTCACCACGGTGTGGGAAACCACAGATGGGGTTGACAGGTGACTCAGGGGCTGCAGCACCCCCAGCCACACCCCAAGGAGCTGGCATCGTTGTGCTCCTGGTTGAATTTTTCCAGCCCCCAGCATACATCTGCCCTGCCATGGAGCCTCCACTCCCTTCCAGTTCCTTCAAAAACAGATACAGAAATGTGGGCCATCCACACAATGGAATATTACTCAGCCTTATAAAGGAAGGAAGTTCTGATACACACCACAACGTGATGAACCTTGAAGACATTATGCCACGTGAAAGAAACCAGACACAGAAGCCCACATATTGATTCCATTTATGTGAAATGTCCAAAACAGGCAAATAGGTGGAGACAGAAAGCAGGTTTAATGGTTGCCAGCAGCTGGGGGAAGGAGGGAATTGGGCAGGGAGGCCTGTTGATGGGTAACAAGTTTCGTTTTGGGATGGTGAAGATGTTCTGGAACTAAATCGTGGTGATGGCCACACAATGTTGTGAATGGACTAAATGCCACTGAACTGTACAACTTAAAAGTTACCACTTCAGGGCCGGGCGCAGTGGCTCAAGCCTGTAATCC
>NW_012106363.1:2933071-2949568 GCF_000951045.1 Mandrillus leucophaeus
CCATGGCCTTGGCACTGTCACCAGGTGGGTGAAGAAAAGGGCCTGTCCCACGGTCCAAGACACTACTACATTTAGAGGTCTAGAGAAGAAGGAAAAACAAGCAAAGGAGAGGAGGAAAGCCAGGAGATGATGGAATCATGGAAGGCAAGGAGACAAAGCACTTAGAGAAGGAGAAAGTGGCCATGCTTCGGTTAATGCTGCTAGGAAGTGAATAGAGGAGGGCAGAGTCGTGGACCCCAGGTTGGAAGAGGGGATCCGCGTGCAGCGCCAAAAGCTTATACAGTATGGGGAGATGGGCAGGCTCTCCTTATGAAAAATAACATAAACTTACAAGTAAAAGTGTGCATTAAAGTTTTTAGGACAAAGTTTTGTGGACAAAAAAATTCACAAATTACACATTTTAAAAAACTGGTAACACAAACCTCACCAAATCTAGAAAATTAACATAATGTTTGTTTGTTTGTTTTTTTGAGATGGAGTCTAGCTCTGTCACCCAGGCTGGAATGCAGTGGCACGATCTCCGCTCACTGCAAGCTCCACCTCCTGGGTTCATGCCATTCTTCTGCCTCAGCCTCCCAAGTAGCTGGGACTACAGGCACCTGCCACCACGCCCAGCTAATTTTTTGTATTTTTAGTAGAGATGGGGTTTCACTGTGTTAGTCAGGGTGATCTCGATCTCCTGACCTTGTGATCTACCCACCTTGGCCTCCCAAAGTGCTGGGATTACAGGCGTGAGCCACTGCACTCATCCAGCAAATTCTTTATTGCAGGAAAATCTATGAATCCCCTTTCTTCCTCCTCCCTATCCAACAGACCACCAGATCCTACTGGTTGTGCATCTAAAATATCTGTTGCCTGTCTTCTCTCTGTCTTCCTTGTTATGAATTAGTTTATGATGCCATTGCCCTGTCTGGGATTGACTCTCCTACTCATCCCTCTCCACTCTGGTTCCTGCATCTCTGTCACCAGGAGTCATCGTCTTCCCCTGAGGACCAACCCCAGGGCGTCTTAGCTTCATCTTCCTTCTCCTCCTCCTCCCAGGGACCTGCTCCAAGATGATGGATGTGACCAGGCCTCTCTGTGGGAGCTGCCACCTCCTCCTTGCCATGTTGCCTTCTCTCCTCATGGTCACAGCATGGCTGCAGCAGTTATTCTGTCTATCTATGTTTCTATCTATCTATCTATCTATCCTATCATCTATCTATCCACCATCTATCTAATATATCTATCATCTATCACCTATCCCTTAATCTATCATCTGTCTCTCTAATCTATGATCTATCTATCCATCACCTATCTGTCTAATCTATCATCTATTACCTATCTAATCTATCATCTATCTATCCATTATCTATCTAATCTATCATCTATTATCTATCTATCTAATCTATCATCTATCTATCCATCATCTATCAAATCTATCACCTATCTATCATCTATTATCTATCTATCTATTATCTATCATCTATCTAATCTATCATCTATCTAATCTATGTATCTATCTAATCTATGTATCTATGCATCTATCTATGTATCTATCATCTACCTACCTATCTATCTATCATCTATCCATCCACTCATCCATCCATCTATAATGAATTTTACTCACATGAAGGTAATAAGCACTCAAGACTCATCACTTCCTAATTCTTCTACCACCTGGAACTAGAAAAGGAATAAGACCGAGCGTACCATCAGCAGAAGGGATGCCTACACTAACAGATGTTAGTTAGCATCATTCAAAAGTCCTCCTGATCTGGCTTCTGCCTACTTCTCCAGCCCCATGTCACACCCTCGCCCTGTTGGACACAGTTCCACGCCATACTGATCATCCTTCAGTTCCTGGAATTCGCCAAACTCTCACTCACCCCTGGGCATTTGCACGTCTTCCCATCCTGCCACTGACTCCTATCCTCTGCTGGGTCTTAGTTCAAATGCCACTTTCTCCAGGAAATCTTCTGCGACCTTCAGACTGGGCTGTTGACCACCTATGAGCTCCCATATCTGTCTCTATCTTATTTAATAAATATGTATTCGCCACCTCATCTGTGCCAAGACCTGCTGCCCCACCGCTTGTTCTTGTCTGTTTCCCGCTGGAACGTATGCCCTGCAGGGGCCAGCATCACATGCACCTTCCTCATCAGCACGTCCCGTGACAGCTAACGGCACACAGAGCACAGGCCACAGTGCCACACATTTTTGTTGGAGAAGAAAAAAATGAATTAATTGTTTTAGTTGAGGTGAAATTCACACAACGTAAAATCAGCCATTTTAAAGTGAACAATTCATGGCCGCGCAGAGTGGCTCATGCCTGTAATCCCGACACTTTGGGAGGCAGATCACCTGAGGTCAGGAGCTCGATACCAGCCTGGCCAACATGGCAAAACCCCGTCTCTACTAAAAATACAAAAATTAGCCGGGTGTGGTGGTGCACGCCTGTAGTCCCAGCTACTCAGGAGGCTGAGGCAGGACAATTGCTTGAACCTGGGAGGCAGAGGTTGCAGTGGGCCGAGATTGTGACACTGCACTCAAGCCTGGGCAACAGGGTGAGACTCTGTCTAAATAAATAAATAAAGTAAAGAATTCAATGGCATTTCGTACAGTCACAGTGTTGTACAACCACCGCCTCTGCCTAGCACCAAACACATCCATCACCCTCCAGGAAACGCTGCATCAATTAAGCTGTCACTCCCCACTCCTCCCTCCTCCTGGGTTCAAGTGATCCTCCCACTTCAGCTCCTGAGTAGCTAGGACTATAGGCATGCACCACTACACCCAGATAACATTTCGATGTTTTGTGGACTGTGTTGCCCAGGCTGGTCTCAAACTCCTGGGCTCAAGAGATCCTTCTGCCTTGGCCTCCCAAAGCACTGGGTTTACTGGCATGAACCACTGGGGCCGTCTTGTTCTTCATTTTTAAAAGGAGACAAAAAATAAGGCAGTTGTGTCACTTTGCCTCTGAGTCTGAGGGTCTGATGCCTGGAACTACAGGAATTCTCTCTGAGGCCAGGAGCAGCGGCTCATGCCTGGAATCCCAGCACTGTGATCCCAAGGCAGAAGGCTCGCTTGAGCTCAGGAGTTTGAGACCAGCCTCAGCGACATAATAATACCGTCTCTACAAAAAAATAAAAAACATCAAACATCAGCTAAGCATGGTGACACGTGTTGTAGTCCTAGCTACTTGGGAGGCTGAGGTAGGAAGATTGCTTGAGCCCAGGAGATTGAGAGATTCAGGAGCAGTGAACAAAGATCGCTCCACTGCACTCCAGCCTATGCAACAGAGCAAGACCCTGTCTCAAAAAAAAAAAAAAAAAAACTGTCCTTGAGTCCAGGGGAGCAACCCAAGAGGAAAGACACGAGGCAAAGGGTACGAGGGACCAAATGAGGTTTCAGTGGTATCACAGATCTGCTACATTTACCAACCTTGGACCTGCCCTCACTCCAGGCAGGGTTTCAAATTTGCAATGGTTTCATATATGCAAGCGCATCACCAATTCATCTATCCGTGGGTGTTCTATGCTGCCCTTTGCTCTGTCACTCCCCGTCTGTGGCCCTCAGGTCCCTCTGTTGACTCTGAGCATCCTTGCAGCAGCTCTGGTTCCTCATCACTCTTCCAAGCCTCTCCCCATCCCACGCTTGTTTTAGCATCACAGTTACCCCTCTCCTGTTCCACTCCATCAAGAAGGAAGTCACCATGAAGCCCCACAGAACAGTGTCACCAGGTCTATACACTGGGTATGAAATGGTTAAGCTTGGGTTGTGCTAGGTGGGTGTGGGGGAAGGGGATTCACTTGGAGTTGACAGATCCCTGCACAAGGAGGAGACCCTTTTGGTTGTCACTCAACTGGAAAGTTGTTCTCTTCCTGCCATAAGTCAGGGTGGTCTACACAGCCCCTCCTATGGCTGGGAGTGGAGCAGAGACAAAGCCCAGAGAAGTGTCCAGTAGCTGGAAGCCACAGCAGGGGGGAGAAAATATTTTACCATGCTCAGCCTCCTGCGGATGGGGTAGGAAGCACAGCCCCCAGAACATCAGAGCACAGTGGGTGAGACTAATCACGTGATGAGGTTGGGGTTGTAGGAGATCAATGCCAGGCAGCTAGGAAGTGTCTGTGCTGTGCTTGCCCAGTGCAGGCCACTGAGAACAGACAGAAGGGTCTGTGGACAACACAGAGCCAGGAGAACCAAGGATGAGAGGATCCCAAAAGCCAGCCTGGATGGGGGCAATTTACTCAGGCTCCTGTGCTGCAGCTGTGCTGGTCATTTCTGGGCAAGTGTTTGCAGTAAGACCCAAACTGCCTTCCCAGTTACTTGAAATCATGCAACTATATAGTGTGCATTGGATCAGGCATGCTCCTGGAATCTCGTAGAGTCCCCCAAGTCCCTTAGGCAGACTCACCAGTTATCTCTGACCACCCTTTTTCCCTCTTTTTGCCTTCCAGCCAGTCACCAAGTCTTCTCAAGTCCACCTAGGAAAACACGCACACGGCCGGGCGCAGTGGCTCACGCCTGTAATCCCAGCACTTTGGGAGGCCGAGGCAGGCAGATCACCAAAGGTTGGGAGTTCGAGACCAGCCTGACCAACATGAAGAAACCCCGTCTCTACTAAAAAATACCAAAAAATTAGCTGGGCATGGTGGCGCATGCCAGTTATCCCAGCTACTCGGGAGGCTGAGGCAGGAGAATCACCTGAACCCAGGAGACAGAGGTTGCGGTGAGCAGAGATCACACCATTGCACTCCAGCCTGTAGTGCAATGCAAAACTCCATCTCAAAAAAAAAAAAAGGAAAAAGAAACACACACACACACACACAGACATACAAATGTACACATATATACACAAATGCATGCACACACCCACCCACACACACGTATATGTACACATGGATACAAACACACAAATGCATGTATACATATACATACATACAAATGTGCGAATACATGTACACACATACACAATTAAAAGCAAATACACACATGTACACAGGTACATACACATATACATACACTTAAACACAAATATGTAGGCATGTACACACATACATACACGTGTGCTAGGCACATACTTGGGGTGCTGGTTAGAAATGGAGATTCCTTCATCTCACCCCATCTAGGCTGGAGGATCGGGAAGCTGAGAGGAAAGTCGAAATCTATCTTAGTCAGTTTCTGCTGCTATACCAAAATACCATAGACTGGGTAATTTATGAACAACAGAAATGTATTTCTCGGCCAAATACAGTGGCTCACACCTGTAACCCCAGTGCTTTGGGAGGCTGAGGCAGGAGAATGACTTGAACCAGGAGTTTGAGACAAACCTGGACAACATAGCAAGATCCCATCTCTATAAAAAAATTAAAAAAAAAAATCTTTTTAAAGGAATGTATTTCTCACAGTTCTGGAGGCTGGGAAGTCTAACTTCAGATGCCTGCAAGATTGGTGTCTGGGGAGGGCTACTGTCTGCTTCCAAGAGGGCGCGTGTTGCTGTAACCTCCAGAGGAGGTGAACGTTGTGTCCTCACATGGTGAAAGGGGTGGAAGGGCAAGGGGAGCTCTCTTCAACCTTGAGCCCTGTAATAATAATAGGCCCTCAAGACTTAATCACCTCCCAAAGGCCACACCTCTTAATACTGTTGCATTGGGGATTACGTTTCAACATGAATTTTGGAGGGGACACCATCATTCAAGCCATATAAAAACTTCCCTTTCAGAGCCCCAAAGCTGCTCATGTGCCACACAGCAAACTCTGCACATAAACAGGCCTCCAGATGGCATGGCACTTTCACAGCCTCCATTCTGAACCACTAGCCTTGACCTCCCTTCCTGGTTTCTAAATACCTATTCTACTGTCAATAGCCTTATCCCACTGTAGCCTGACACTTGGCCTTGTTTCTCTGAGAACTCTTTCCCCTTCCCCCACAATCCAGACTGTAGCTCTGGCTCCAAATGCCTTTATCTCCTGGAGAGGCGCAAGTCTACAAGTGCACAGTCCCAACAGTACTGACCTCAACCCTACAAGCAGGATTTCGTTCCCTCAGAGAACCTATCAGTGTTGCCTGGCTGGGAACAGAGGATCCAGTGAACTGAAAGAACATTGCCAAGTTCACCCACCTCCAAGACAGCAGCAGGAAGGATCTCGCCTGGCCCCATTCCACAAGGGCTACCGTTCACCCAGATTAGCTTCTCTTGGTGTGAGTTGGAGTCCACAAAGTTGAGGTCTCTCTCTCGCGCTCTCTCTCTCTCTCTCTCTCTCTCTCCAAGTACCTAAGGCAGAGGTTCTCATGCGTTAGTGTGCTAGAGATTCCCTCAGTATCTTCCCAGATCCCTGGCCCTGCCCAGGCAACCAACAGACTCTCTGGAGCTTGAGAATCAGGCATGTGTGTTGGACAAGGGGAGCAGGAAAGGGAAGAAGACAGAGTTGGTGACTTATACGGCTCGGAAAGAACCCAGGAATCTTTGTTGAGGTTGTCGCTGGGATGGTGGTACAGATGTGGCTGGGGGAGGCCCGGCCAGCTCCTGTGGGACTGTCTCACTGGGTGCACGGGACACCTAGTGATGGTCATCAGTGTGCCAGCGTGGAAGAAATCTTCCTGGGTCGCATGGCGTGGACCAGCCAGGACCTCTCAGAAGCCAAAAAAGGCCCAGCCCACTCCCTTTTCTGAGGGTCCTAGTATATTTTTTAAAGTCAAGACATTTCAAAACAGAGTTTCTAAAACGATGGCATATTTTAAATGTTTTAGTTATTAAATTAGTGCTTTTGATGCATATATACACAAACAATGAAATATTATCTCTGCCCAAAAAAAGTATGATAATATAGTTTTGAGTGACGCAAAATATCAGGTTTGCAGAAAAATTACATTTATTTGACATTTTTCTTTTTCTTTTCTTTTTTTTTTTTTTTTTTTTTGAGACAGGGTCTTGCTCTGTCACCCAGGCTAGAGTGCAGTGGTGTGATCATAGCTCACCGCAGCCTCCATCTCCTAGGCTCAGGTGATTTTCCTGCCTCAGCCTCCCAAGTAGCTGGGACTATGGTGCTTGCCATCATGCCTGGCTAATTTTTGTGTTTTTAGTAGAGACGGGGTTTCACCATGTTGGCCAGGCTGGTCTCGAACCTCTGACCTCAAGTAATCTGCCCGCCTCAGCTTCCCAAAGTGCTGGGATTACAGGCATGAGCCACTGTGCCCAGACTAATTTTACATTTTTAATAAGACAGAATTTTACACTAATGATGGTTTCATGATAACTGTATTAGTTTCTGGTGGCTGCTGTAACAAATTGCCAGAAACTCAGTGGCTTCAAACAACAGAAATTTACTTTCTCACAGTTCTGGAGGCCAGAGCCTGAAATCCATTTTTACTGGACCAAGGCTCATGGGCAGAATCCATCCCTGGCTCTTCCAGCTTCTGTTGGCTCCCAGCACCCTGACCACCTCACTCCAGTTTCTGCCTCTGTAATTTGTTGTCCTCTCCTCCACCGCTGCTGCCTCCTCCTCCTCCTTCCCCTCCTCCTCCTCTTTTCCTTTCTTTTTCTTTTTCTTTTCTTTCTTTTTGTTTGTTTGTTTTTTGAGTCAATGAGTCAAGGTCTGGTTCTATCACCCAGGCTAAAGTGCAGTGGTCCAACCTCTGCCTCCCAGGCTCAAGCCACCCTCCCACCTCAGGCTCCCAAGTAGCTGGAACTACAGGCTTGCACTACCATACCTGGCTAATTTTTGTAATTTTTGTAGAGACAGATGGGGTTTTGCCATGTTGCACAGGCTGGTCTTGAACTCTTCACCCAAGCTATGGAACCCACCCATTGTGCGGGTAACCGCCTCACACACATCTTCTTCCGAGTCTCCAAGCTGCAAGCCCCCATGTGTTTGTCTGAAGGAAGCTCATCTTTTTTCTTATTATTGTGGTGAAACACATAATATAAATTTGACCATTGTAACCATTTTAGGTATGCAATTCAGTAGCATCGAGGACATTCACATTGTTGTGCAACCATCACCACTACCTAGTTTCAGAACTTTTTAATCAAACCCCAAAGGAAATCCATTAGCCATCACTCCCATTCCCCCTCCCCACAGCCCCTGGCAACCACGAGTCTACTTCCTGTCTCTGTGGATTGCCTATCTAAACATTTCATAGAAATGGAGTAATACCATATCGGCCTTTTTGTGTCTGGCTTCTTTCATTTAGCATGAGGTTTGTAGGGCTCATCTATGGGTGTCAGTACTTCACTCCTTTACATGGGTGAATAATATTCTGTTGTTTGTAGGGTTTTGGTTTTTGTTTTTGAGACGGAGTCTCCCTCTGTCACTCAGACTGGAGTGCAGTGATTCGAACTTGGCTCACTGCAACCTCCACCTCCCGAGTTCAAGTGATTCTCCTGCTTCAGCCTCCTGAGTAGCTGGGATTACAGGCACACACCACCACGCCCGGCTAATTTTTGTATTTTCAGTAGAAACAGGGTTTCATCATGTTGGCAAGGCTGGTCTCAAACTCCTGACCTCAAGTGATCCGCCTGCCTCAGCCTCCCAAAGTGCTGGGATTACAGGCATGAGCCACTGCGCCCTGCCTGTTGTTTGTAGGTTCTACATTGTGCTGATCCATTCATCAGTTGATGGATATTTGGGTGGTTTTCTACTTTCGGCTGTTCTGGCTTGGAACCCCACAGCGCCCCCTCTAGACCCTCCATACTCATCTCTGAGTGGGGCAGCCAGCGGGCCTTCGAGCTTCTGTGCCAAGTCAAACAGAGCTTGACCCTAATCCAACACAGAGAAAATTTGACAATGCTAAGCCAAGTTCCTTGGTGAGGTGCACATTTGCCTCTTGGTCTGCCACATGCCCTCTTCAGGGAACACCCCTTCCTCCTGGAGGCGGCTTCTCCCCCATTCCAACCACGTGGCCCTAGGGGGGCTGCCATGCCCCCAGAACCCTACCTGATGGAGGGTCTCTGTAGCTCAGCCTTTCCCACATGCGGAGCAGCCAAGTGTGCAGCGGCAGTTTTTGGTCGATTCTAGCAAATTCTCCCTTTTTGCCCAAGCTGGCTCATGTTGGATTTTGTCACTTTCAAGCCAGAGTCCTCACGGGGTAGCTCCCGCCTCCCACCACGAATCCCAGGTGCTCCCTGAAGTGGAGAAAATGGGGCATCCTGCCTTGGCCCAGACTAGCAATCCCCCCACTCAATATAATTCTGTGGGGTCCTCAGGTGTTTCATTTAGCTTTGAGCTTCCTGGATGAACAGCATGGAGCTCCAATATTCATAAAACTGGACCTCTGGGGACACACCCAGGCTTGTCGAGACCCTGGAGGTCAGAAAGTGCAAGAAAGTTCTCCAGATGCTCCTTGGACAGTTTGCACCTGGTAACTGACCCTTAGCTTGTGGGATTTCCCCCATCCCATGTCATTTAGTGGCTAATGAATGGATCCTGCAGGGAGTCGCCATTCACCTGGATAACATCCTTGGGTGCCGTCCAGTGGGGTCTGGAAAAAGTTGCTGGCTTAGGCAGCATCGCCTCCAAGCCAGGTGATCCTAAGGACTGTGTTCCCACATGCCGAACACCGGGCCCTTCTCTGTCCAGCCAGGACTTCTGTGTGCATTGAACTGGGTATTGACACTTCCTAGGTAGCTTCCCCAGTGTCTTTGATCAGCAACCCTCCTCACCTCCTCCTCAGAACATATTGTGCGATCAGAAAGTATAAGATTTCCCTTTTGGGATGAGTAGTACAGAATGAGGCCCAGTGTGGTGGCTTACACCTGTAATCCCAGCACTTTGGGAGGCTGAGGCGGGGGATCACTTGAGGTCAGGAGTTCGAGACCAGCCTGGCCAACATAGTAAAACCCTGTTTCTACTAAAAATACAAAAATTAGCCAGTCATGGTGGTGCGCACCTGTAGTCCCAGCTACTCAGGAGGCCGAGGCAGGAGAATTGCCTGAATCTGGGAGGCGGAGATTGCAGTGAGCCGAAATCATGCCACTGCACTCCAGCCTGGGTGACAGGGCAAGACTCTGTTGAGACTCTGTCAAAACAAAAACAAAAACAAAAACACACACACGCACACACACGAAAAGAAAACTGCCAGGCGCGGTGGCTCACACCTGTAATCCCAACACTTTGGAAGGCCGAGGCAGGCGGATCACCTCAGGTTGGGAGTTTGAGACCAGCCTGACCAACATGGAGAAACCCCGTCTCTACTAAAAATACAAAATTAGCCGGGTGTGGTGGCGCATGCCTGTCATCCCAGCTACTCGGGAGGCTGAGCCAGGAGAATCGCTTGAATCAGGGAGGCAGAGGTTGCAGTGAGCCGAGATTGCACCATCGCACTCCAGCCTGGGCAACCAGAGCAAAACTCTGTCTCAAAAAAAAAAAAAAAAAAAAAGGTACAGAATGACAATTATGAAAATCTATTTTGTTTAATCTTCTCTAAAAGGGAACAATGAACCAAGCAATTTCCTGGGCCCAAAAAAAGAAGTAGTATTGCGGTTATTAAAATAGTGTTTACTTAGTGCTGATGGGAAAAGAAGTGAAATATTAACGACTCCATGGAGCCCCGATTATGTGACTCATTAGGCAAAGGCCCTATATGCAATTAAAGTAGACTCTTCAGCTTCTATCTTAAGTGACTTTATGTTTTGTCCAGCCACTCCATACACAAAGATGAGTGGCCAGGTGCAGAGGCTCATGCCTGTAATCCCAGTACTTTGGAAGGCTGAAACAGAAGGATCGCCTGAGCCTAGGAGTTCGAGACCAGCCTGGGCAACATAGTGGGATCGCCATGTCTACAAAAAATAATAATAATAATAACAAAGAGAAAAAGATAACTTTTGTTGTTCTAATTTTTTCTACAGAGCCTTTTTCATATAAAATATAGTCCTTAATATAATAACTTTGTGCCTCTGTTTCCTCATCTGTAAAATGGGATAATAGTACTTACTCCACAGGAATATTTTGAGGATTTACAACATATAACTTACTTAAAAACTGTGCCTGATGCTGGGCGCGGTGGCTCACGCCTGTAATCCTAGCACTTTAGGAGGCCAGGACAGGCGAATCACTTGAGGTCAGGAGTTCACGACCAGCCTGGCCAACATGTTGAAACCCTGTCTCTACTAAAAATGCAAAAAATTAGCTGTAAATCGCTTGAACCTGGGAGGCAGAGCTTGCAATGAGCTGAGATCTGCCACTGCACTCTAGCTTGGGCGACAGAGCGAGACTCCATCTCAAAAAAAACAAAAACAAAAAAAAACTGTGCCTGAAAAGTAGAAACAATAAAAAAAAAGAGTCATTATCATCCCCATTATCTTCATTACAAATCTCGAGGTTGTAGAACACACTTTAGGTAATTGAGTGAAATGCAGCTTCCATAGCATAGGACGCAGTCATGGTTCAGGACCGGTACCCACTGTCAATCACTTCAGCTGCAAATAAGCCCAGCAAACTCACTGGATTCTTGTCTTTTGTTTTGTGTTTCTTTTTCCCCATCTAAACTAAGTGCCTCTGTTTCACTTACTAAGCGAGACCAGTCTGCCATTTTGCTCTGCAGATACTGGTTTTAAGATAAAGGTGTCTGGCCGGGCGCGGTGGCTCACGCCTGTAATCCCAGCACTTTAGGAGGCCGAGGCGGGCGGATCACGAGGTCAGGAGATCGAGACCATCCTGGCTAACACAGTGAAACCCCGTCTCTACTAAAAATACAAAAAAAAACTAGTCGGGCGAGGTGGCGGGCGCCTGTAGTCCCAGCTACTCGGGAGGCTGAGGCAGGAGAATAGCGTAAACCCGGGAGGCAGAGCTTGCAGTGAGCTGAGATCCGGCCACTGCACTCCAGCCTGGGCGACAGAGTGAGACTCCGTCTCAGAAAAAAAAAAAAAAAAAGAGAAACACCTACAGCCAGTCGCTGTGGTTCCCGCCTCTAATCCCAGCATTTGGGAGGCCAAGGTCGGCGGATCACTTGAGCCCTGGAGTTGGAGACCAGCCTGAGCAACATAGTGAGATCTTGTCTCTACTAAAAATAAAAAATTAGCCGAGTGTGTGGCGCACGCCTGTGGTCCCAGCTACAGGAGGCTGGGACAGGAGGATTGGGAGGCTGAGGCAGGAGGATTGCTTGAGGCTTGGAGGTTGAAGCTGCAGTGAGCCATGATTGTGCCACTGCACTCCAGCCTGGGCCACAGAGCAAGACCCTGTCTCATCAAACAAAATAAAACAAAAGTGAAACACTGTCATCTTTTTTCCACCTCTCCTACCTCACAGCCAGCCTCCTAGAGAAGGAGAAAGGCCTGGCAGCAGCATGAGCTGCCAGCAGCTGAGAAACCAGTTTCTGTCTGCCCTCCTTATTCTCTGAGTCACTTCACCCAGGGGAGCGCTGTTTGTGCTCTGGTGGGGACATAAAATTGCAACAGGAAGCCAGCACAGGTGACCTCTGCCCCTGTCTGTTTGGAGAAAGTTGGTTCTAGCTGAAGTCAACACCCCAGACACAATTACAGCCACCGTAAAGGGGGGATGAACCACTTTACAGGGTCTGGCTCCCCAAGATGGTGCATCAGCACATCATAACATAATCATCCAAAGAAAATGGCTTGTGCCTCGTGAGAGTTCAAATTCCACATCTGCTCCAGGCTGGGGAGAGCCAAAACTACTGAACAGATATAGAATAGCTGGAGATGAAAGCTAAGAGATCACAGGACCTAACGGCTTTGTGGCTATCTGTATTAGACAGAATCAGTCAATGCTGCAAGAAACAACCTGAGAATGATAATGACACAAGCGTAGTGAGGGGGAATTCTCATTCACATAAACAGTCACAGGTGGGCCCAGCCCCTGGAGTTGGGGGAGGAGCTCTCTGCCACAGAGCTCTTCAATTACCCGGGATCTGTCACCTTCAACACGTGGCTCCCAAGGTCACTTAGGATGTTGACATCCAGCAATGAAAGGGGAAAGGGCATGAAGAGCCAGTGAAGTGGGGAAGGCTTTTATAGTTACAGGCAGGCCTAGAAAAACAGTCACATTTCCCCAGACCGTTCCCTCCACTGGGATGGAACTCAGTCTCACGGCCACATCTAACCACAGGGGAAGCTGGGCATATGGTCTTGCTGTGTGCCCAGATGAAAAGAGAGCTCCCAGCAACGCTTGTCACACCATCCAGCTGTGGTTGCTGCAGATGTGAAGGTCACCTGTGTGCAGCGTCCATGCTCCCAAATCAGAGCCACTGTGGCAGCCTTAGAGGATGACTGCTAGGGAGCACTGGGCTGTCCTAGACCACCAACACCACTAGCTGCACCCTCTTTCTCTCCAGAGATGGCCACCACTCACAGCTTCACTCCTCAGAGGACCACGACGGTCTACTGTGAATTACCCTCCAGGATTCTGGAGGCTCCTCCTATCATGGAGGACCCTATCTAGCACTCGTGACCCTTGACCTTGACCTCAGACAAAGAGCCCATCTAGGGTCCCAGGGCTAAGGATTTCATTGCACCTGCACCCCACTGCCTCCATGGTTCTACCACCACCCTGAGAGAGAGGACTCCTCAAGAAGACGGCATCAGCTATCTGTCACCTTGACTCATGCCAACCCCAGCCACTGCCGCTCTCTCCATGAATGATCCAGCCACCTGAAGTCCAGTTCCTGGCCCAGATTGGATAAGCATAGCCACCTGTCAACCGCTCACCACCCAACAGCCGAGGACCAAAGAGAACTTCTCAGCCACATCTCCCAGGAGTTAGGACAACAGCAGGATGAAGCTGCAATAGCCTTGGGTTCAGGTCGTCCTGGCTTCACATCCCTTCTCTGCTACTGACTAGCAGAGCTTCTTGCTTAAGTCACTTACCTCTCTCTGAACGTCAGCACATGGGCAATAATACCTCTGTGCAGGACTCGATGAAATGCTGTGCGCAAAGCCCTGGTTCAGTGCCTGGCGTGTAGTAGGCCATCAGTCAAGCGCTGTTATAATGGGGGCTATTTGCTGCTGCAATGCAGCATCTTAGACCCTGGGGGTAACAATTCACTCAGGCTTCTGTCCAGGGTGAACGGTCCCAAAGCAGCTGCAAGCTGAAGCTCCTGCTCAGCCAGCAATGCCCTTGGGAACTTGATCACCAGCAGCTCTCCCTCCTCCTCCTCCTCCTCCTCCTCCCCCTTCTCCTCCTCCTTCTCCTCCTTCTCCTCCTCCTCCTCCTTCTCCTCCTCCTCCTCCTTCTCCTCCTCCTCCTCCTCCTCCTCTAAAAAGGCCGCTCCCCAGCCTTCATAACTGCTGTGTACAAGGAACGAGTTTCCAGCTGCCTGCCAGCTTGTGGCAAGCCCGCTGGCTTCAAACCCCCTCATGCTGCGCTCACGGAGGCCACCTCCCAATCACCAAACCCAATGATATATTCAGTTCTTGCATCGCGTGACGTCTTGGCTGCATCTGATGCTACTGACAATCCCATCTTCCCTAACTGCTCTCTATCTGCCTTCTGAAGGCCACGTTCTATCCCTTCTGGCCACTTATACACTCTCTCTGACCAGCTCCTCTTCCCCGGTCTTCCCTCCCCATGCTGACATTCCCAAAGGTACGTCCTGGGCCACTCCTCTGCTCTGTGGGGTCATCCTCCCAGGTGGTCACACCACTGCCATGCATTGGACCAATGACTTCCAAACAATTCCCGGCACCCCAGCAGCTTGCCCACTGCAGCCAGGATGATCCAATTCACAAATTGGATCAAGTCTTTACACTGCTTAAAACCCATCAGTGCCGTCCCATGGCTCAGAAGATTAAACCCAAGCTCCCTGGTACAGACTCCATGTCGTCTGACTCCTGCCTGTGTCCTTGGCACCTGCCCTTCCTGGCATCGGGGCTCATCCCAGTCCTGAGGGGTGGCTGGCACCCTCGGAGAGCCCCAGGATCTCCAGGTCTCCGTTCCTTTGACTTGCATGCACTCTACTTGAAACACGCTCCCCCTGGAGAATGCTCCCTGCCTCTCCAAGCCAGATCCAGGGCCCTCTCCCAAGCCCTCTCCTCTGAGCATAGCTGACCTCAGCATCTCTCCTGTTGTTTTACTCTGGTCTCCCGGTCCGCATGTCCCTGCTATGTAATAAGTACTGGGTGAATGTTGGTGGAGCAAAGGAGGGAAGGAATGACCAAGCCAACCTGACTCTGAGGCGGGCTTGGGCTGTCTTAGGTCCTCCTGCTGGAAACCTGGCCCAGAGCTGAGCGGGCTTTGCACCCCTCCCCGACCCTAGCCTCACAGCCACCTCCCCCAGGGCCCAGTGGCCGGCCAGGGACTGTTGGTCAGGAATGCCAGGCTGGAAACCAGGTTCCCTCCCTCCCTACTAACTCCTTAGAGCAGATCCATGGGGAGAATTCTCCACTTGAAAGAAAAGCACCAGGCCTCCCCTCCTTCCCTGCCTTCCTGAGAGCCCCTGTCACCGCCACATTCTTGCTGAGGCTGGAGGAGATTAACCGGGGGCTGGTGACAGCAGCCGGTGCCCTAAGCTGCGTACTGTGTGTTCCCAGCACGGCACCACTCACGAGCCGCCCTGGAAGGAAGGTTCTGGTGGCAGGAGCTGAATTTGGTCACCCAGGCACGGGCTGTGAAAGCCCCCAAACTCCTGGCTCTGCCAGGTCGGCCATTGCTGGAGGCCGGTGTGAGGGTGGGGACGCCACAGTCCAAGGGTGTTCAGGGTCGGGGCTCCTTAGGGAAAGGTAAATTACCCCGCAGAGTATTACGGGTAACACCGTGTTCCTCTCACAAGATATGCTCAAGACCTAACCCCTAGTATCTCCGAATGTGACATATTTGAAAATAGAATTGTTGCAGAGGTAATTAGCAAAGGTGAGGTCATACTGGAATGTAGGGTGGGCTCTTAATCCAATAGGACTGGTGTCCTTATGAAAGAAGAGAAGAGACACAGAGAGACAGACATACACTCCTGCTCTGTGGGAAAGAAAGAAGAGGCGGAGACTGCGGGGAAGCAGCCGCAAGCCTGGGCCTGCCAGGAGGACTGGCAACCACCGGCAGCCAGAAAGAGGCACCACGTCTTCCCCTCCAGACTCGGAGGGAGCAGGCCTGTCCACACCTGAATTCCAGACTCCTGGCCTCCAGAACTGTGAGACAATCCACTTCTGTTGTTTGCAGCTGCCCAGTGTGTGGTACTTAGTTACAGCAGCTCTAGAAACGAATACACAGGGCCTCAGACAGGGAGGCCTCAGATTAGGGGGAAATGCCTCTGACTCCCTACGGTGATGTTAGAGACCCAGTCATATTCGTTCCTGTCCCCAGCCTTGCTTGTGAGGCCAAGAAAAGCAAAGGCTGAGTGATGACAGTGCCGGGCAGAGGGAAGCCCAGCTGACATCAGGCCTGCTGCTCTCTCCTGATCCAGGGGTAGAAGGAAACAGACCGTGGGCTGCTGGACGAGGCGTCTCCTCACTCCTGGGTCCACCACTCCACTCCGGCCTCTCAGGGCTGCCCGACAGCTCGAGCGTTGGCTGCAACCAGGCCTGAGCTCACCCCTGTCTCTGCCACGTCCTGAGCAAGGCCCTGCCTCGT
>NW_012106363.1:2949618-2956054 GCF_000951045.1 Mandrillus leucophaeus
CTGCTCTCTATCTGCCTTCTGAAGGCCACGTTCTATCTCTTCTGGCCACTTATACACTCTCTCTGACCAGCTCCTCTTCCCCGGTCTTCCCTCCCCATGCTGACATTCCCAAAGGTACGTCCTGGGCCACTCCTCTGCTCTGTGGGGTCATCCTCCCAGGTGGTCACACCACTGCCATGCATTGGACCAATGACTTCCAAACAATTCCCGGCACCCCAGCAGCTTGCCCACTGCAGCCAGGATGATCCAATTCACAAATTGGATCAAGTCTTTACACTGCTTAAAACCCATCAGTGCCGTCCCATGGCTCAGAAGATTAAACCCAAGCTCCCTGGTACAGACTCCATGTCATCTGACTCCTGCCTGTGTCCTTGGCACCTGCCCTTCCTGGCATCGGGGCTCATCCCAGTCCTGAGGGGTGGCTGGCACCCTCGGAGAGCCCCAGGATCTCCAGGTCTCCGTTCCTTTGACTTGCATGCACTCTACTTGAAACACGCTCCCCCTGGAGAATGCTCCCTGCCTCTCCAAGCCAGATCCAGGGCCCTCTCCCAAGCCCTCTCCTCTGAGCATAGCTGACCTCAGCATCTCTCCTGTTGTTTTACTCTGGTCTCCCGGTCCGCATGTCCCTGCTATGTAATAAGTACTGGGTGAATGTTGGTGGAGCAAAGGAGGGAAGGAATGACCAAGCCAACCTGACTCTGAGGCGGGCTTGGGCTGTCTTAGGTCCTCCTGCTGGAAACCTGGCCCAGAGCTGAGCGGGCTTTGCACCCCTCCCCGACCCTAGCCTCACAGCCACCTCCCCCAGGGCCCAGTGGCCGGCCAGGGACTGTTGGTCAGGAATGCCAGGCTGGAAACCAGGTTCCCTCCCTCCCTACTAACTCCTTAGAGCAGATCCATGGGGAGAATTCTCCACTTGAAAGAAAAGCACCAGGCCTCCCCTCCTTCCCTGCCTTCCTGAGAGCCCCTGTCACCGCCACATTCTTGCTGAGGCTGGAGGAGATTAACCGGGGGCTGGTGACAGCAGCCGGTGCCCTAAGCTGCGTACTGTGTGTTCCCAGCACGGCACCACTCACGAGCCGCCCTGGAAGGAAGGTTCTGGTGGCAGGAGCTGAATTTGGTCACCCAGGCACGGGCTGTGAAAGCCCCCAAACTCCTGGCTCTGCCAGGTCGGCCATTGCTGGAGGCCGGTGTGAGGGTGGGGACGCCACAGTCCAAGGGTGTTCAGGGTCGGGGCTCCTTAGGGAAAGGTAAATTACCCCGCAGAGTATTACGGGTAACACCGTGTTCCTCTCACAAGATATGCTCAAGACCTAACCCCTAGTATCTCCGAATGTGACATATTTGAAAATAGAATTGTTGCAGAGGTAATTAGCAAAGGTGAGGTCATACTGGAATGTAGGGTGGGCTCTTAATCCAATAGGACTGGTGTCCTTATGAAAGAAGAGAAGAGACACAGAGAGACAGACATACACTCCTGCTCTGTGGGAAAGAAAGAAGAGGCGGAGACTGCGGGGAAGCAGCCGCAAGCCTGGGCCTGCCAGGAGGACTGGCAACCACCGGCAGCCAGAAAGAGGCACCACGTCTTCCCCTCCAGACTCGGAGGGAGCAGGCCTGTCCACACCTGAATTCCAGACTCCTGGCCTCCAGAACTGTGAGACAATCCACTTCTGTTGTTTGCAGCTGCCCAGTGTGTGGTACTTAGTTACAGCAGCTCTAGAAACGAATACACAGGGCCTCAGACAGGGAGGCCTCAGATTAGGGGGAAATGCCTCTGACTCCCTACGGTGATGTTAGAGACCCAGTCATATTCGTTCCTGTCCCCAGCCTTGCTTGTGAGGCCAAGAAAAGCAAAGGCTGAGTGATGACAGTGCCGGGCAGAGGGAAGCCCAGCTGACATCAGGCCTGCTGCTCTCTCCTGATCCAGGGGTAGAAGGAAACAGACCGTGGGCTGCTGGACGAGGCGTCTCCTCACTCCTGGGTCCACCACTCCACTCCGGCCTCTCAGGGCTGCCCGACAGCTCGAGCGTTGGCTGCAACCAGGCCTGAGCTCACCCCTGTCTCTGCCACGTCCTGAGCAAGGCCCTGCCTCGTTCCCTGCCTTGGGTTCTCCTCAGCCCTGAGGCTCCCACAGCCATGCCACCTGCTGAGCCCAGACATCCCCTCCTACCTGAACCCTCCCCTGACCCCTTCCTGAGGTGCCTTCTGTGTTGCTGGGGATGCCTTGGGATGGCTGAAGAGGCCCCGTGCTGAACGCTAAGGGAACAGGACAGTCAGACGCACCTGCCTTCAAATTCAGGCGTCACGCTTGTAGCTGTGTGACTCCAGGCAAGTTCTACATGGCATCTATTTCCTCCTTTGTAAGGTACGGATCCCAGCAGGGTTGTGGGAGGCAGCTAGTCAAGGTTGTAAGAGACCCTATAAGGCCGAGGCTCTTTCCCTGGACCCCATGGGCCGGCCTCAGGAGGCCCATGAAATTCCCGAGGCTGGGAGTGAAATAGCGCGTCCAGCTGCCTACATTGCTCTCAGGCAGGGGACTTAGCTCTTGCCTTGTTCTCAGAGGGGTTCATGACTCCAAGAAGTTAAGACCCCCATGTAAATCTCCCAGCCCAGAGCCCCCAAACACCACTCCACTTTGGACTGAGCGTGTCTCCTGCGTCCTGCCCCTTGCATCTTGCCGTGAGCTGCATCTACCACGTGGTGTGGTGGCCTGTCCCAAGAAGGAAAGGGGCCCTTGCAAGGCCAGCCTCAGACCCAGTGCCTGACCCAGGGCTCCTTTGCAAAACAAGTTCTTAATACCGCGCCTTCCCGAGGGGCCCTGAGGCCCAGCTTGCCAAGCGCCCACAACGCACCTCCGGCCAAGGTTTCAACAGATCTCACGAGCAACCCCGGCCCAATGGAACACACCATGGAAACCGTGTTGTTTACGTTTCACAGATTTGCTGGGGATAAAGGCTACTTAATGAAGGAGGGCCTGAAAGTACTCATGGGAAAGGAGTTCCCTGGATCTTTGGAGAACCAAAAAGCCCCTCTGGCTGCGGACATAACAATGAAGGACGAGGACCAGCGCCAAGACAGCACACTGAACTTCCAGAACTTGTTTTCACTCCCTGAGGGGCTCACCGCTGTGGACAACAACTATTTTGTAGTACCTATGAAGCAGAAGGGGACGAAGCAGGCAGAACTAAGCAATTACTCGGCCCGTGAGAGTTCTCCCAAAGAGTCGCTATAGGAACCTGCCCGCAGCTTCCCCCGTAGAAGGCTTTCATGAGCAGACAGGGCCAAGAAAACAGACACATCAAATCCAAATCTCATCTAACAAGCAAAGAAAGGAAGTTAATTAAATAATAGGCTTTTGATCTTTGGATTGTTTGCATCCTCTTGGCCTCAATAGACACATCCTTTTTAGTTTGGGAAAAATATATGTATATACTTTTAAAATTATTTTTTAAGCCTTTGCCTTGGTACATATATATTTTATATTTTATATATAATTTTTATATATATACACATATATACACATATATATTTTATATATATACACATACATGCATATATATATATATATATGTAGTGTTTGGTTGGGCTCAGTGGCTCACGCGTGTAACCCTAGCACCTGGGCAGGCTGAGGTGGGTGGATCTTGAGCCCACGAGTTTGAGACCAACCTGGGCAACATAGTGAGACTTCATGTCTACCAAAAAAAAAAAAAAACCCAGCCAGGTGTGGTGGCGTGCACGCCTGTAGTATCAGCTACTCAGGAGGCTGAGGTGGGAGAATTGCCTGAACCTAGGAAGTTGAGGCTGCAGTGAGCTATGAACACCCCACTGCACTCCAGCCTGGGTGACAGAGTGAGACCCTGTCTCAAAAAAAAAAAGGTACATGTATGTATGTATGTATGTATACATATGTATCTAGAGTTTCTTCTCACTATGGTTTGAATGTGTACCCCCAAAAGCATGTGTTGGAAACTTAATCCCCAATGCAACAGTGTTGAGAGGTAGGGCCTAATGAGAGGTGATTATTCCATGAGGTTCTGCCCTCAAGAAAGGGCTAATGCTGTTATCTCAGTGGGAGTGGGTTCCTTACAACGGGATGAATTCGGCCCCTTTCTCTCTCTCTGTCTCTACCTCTCTCACTCTCGCACTGTCAGATGATGTGGCAAGAAGGCCCTCACCAGATGCCGGCCCGTCAATATTAGACTTCCCAGCTTCCAGAACTGTAAGAAATAAATCCCTGTTCCTCATAATTACCCGGTCTCAGGTACTCTATTATTGTAGCATAAGACAAACTAAGACACTTCTCTCTCCACCACAGTCCATTGTTTTTTTGGTTTTTTTTTTGAGATGGAGTCTCGCTCTATCACCCAGGCTGGAGTGCAATGGCACGGTCTCAGTTCACTGAAACCTCCGCCTCCCAGGTTCAAGTGATTCTCCTGCCATAGCCTCTGGAGTAAACTGGGATTACAGGCGCCCGCCACCATGCCTGGTTAATTTTTGCATTTTTAGTAGAGACAGGGTTTCACTATGTTGGTCAGGCTGGTCTCGAACTGCTGACCTTATGATCTGCCCACCTTGGCCTCCTGAAGCACTGGGATTATAGGCATGAGCCACTGCACCTGGCCCGTTCCTTTTTTTTTTGAGACGGAGTGTCACTCTGTCACCCAGGCTGAAATGTAGTGGTGTGATCTCAGCTCACTGCAACCTGCGCCTCCCAGGTTCAAGCAATTCTCCTGCCTCAGCCTCCCAAGTAGCTGGAATTACAGGCACACACCATGACACCAGTCTAGTTTTTGTATTTTCAGTAGAGATGGGGTTTCACCATGTTGGCCAGGCTGGTCTGAAACTCTTGACCTCAAGTTATCCGCCTGCCTCGGCCTCCTAAAGTGCTGAGATTACAGACGTGAGCCATCGTGCCTGGCCACCATGTTCCTTTTCTTCCAGAAGTTCACTCTGCCCTCATCCTCCGCTTGCTTCCTTCTCGGTCTCCTTTGTGCCACCTCCCTGTCACCCACTCTTTAATGAGGTGTCCCCAGGGTCCTGCCTCAGTTCTCTTCCTGCCTCTCCCTGCTCTGGCTGCTCTGCTCCCATGTCTTCAACTCTAGTTAAGGTGACACCAGCTGCTATTACAGGCAAACAGCAAGGTTTCCGTGGCTTAATGTAATAGAAGTGTACTTCTTCATATGAAATCCAATTGGCTTGAATTCCATAAAGTCACAAATGTTTATTTATTTATTTATTTATTTATTTATTGAGACAGAGTCTTGCTCTGTCACCCAGACTGGAGTGCAGTGGTGCAATCACTGCTGACTACAGCCTCAACCCCCTGGACTCAAGCAGTCCTCCCACCTCAGCCTCCCAAGTAGCTGGGACTACAGATGTGAGCCACAGTGCCCGGCTAGTTTTTTATTTTTTTATTTTTATCTTTTTTTTTGAGGTGGAGTCTCATTCTGTTGCCCGGGCTAGAGTGCAATGGCACGATCTCGGCTCACTGCAACCTCTGCCTCCTGGGTTCAAGCGATTCTCCTGCCTCAGCGTCCCGAGTAGCTGGGATTACAGGCGCCTTCCACTATGCCTGGCTAATTTTTTTGTATTTTTTAGTACAGACGAGGTTCCACTATGTTGGCCAGGCTGGTCTCGAACTCCTGACCTTGTGATCTGCCTGCCTCAGCCTCCCAAAGTACTGGGATTACAGGTGTGAGCCACCATACCTGGACCAGCTTTTTAATTTTTTGTAGAGATGATGTCTCGCTAGGTTGCTCAGGCTGGTCTCAAACTCCTGGGTTCAAGTGATCCTCCTGCTTCAGCCTCCCACAGTGCTGGGATTACCAGTGTAAGCCACCATGCCCGGCCCCCTGCCATCTTTGACACATGGCTTCCACATTGGCCTTGGGCATCTGTATCCAGTCAGCAGCCTGGAGAGAACAAGGAGAATGGTTTGGAAGGTTGTGTGGGCTTTTATGATAGACAAGTACCTCACTTCCACCCACCTTCCACTGGCCAGAACTCCGCCCATGGCCGCATCTAATGCAATGAAAGTGGGGAATGGGATCTAGCAGTTCATCTGGCAGTAGAAGGGCTGGCGTTCGATATAGCTTGGATGTTTGGCCCCTCCAAATCTCATGTTGAAATATGAGCCCCAGTGTTAGGGGTGGGCCTGGTGGGAGGTGTTTGCATCATACGGGTGGCTCCCTCAGGAATGGCTTGGTGCCCTCCCCAGGGTAATGAGTGAGTTCTCAATCTATTAGCTCATGTGGGTGCTTTGTTTTTGTTTGTCTGTTTGTTTTTTGAGACAGGGTCTCACTCTGTCATCCAGGCTGGAGTGCAGTGGTGCAATCATGGCTCACTGCAACCACCTCCCAGGCTCAAGTGATTCTCTCACCTCAGCCTCCCGAGCAGGCCCACACCGCCACAACTGGCTAAATTTTTTTTTTTTTTTTTT
>NW_012106363.1:2960804-2963356 GCF_000951045.1 Mandrillus leucophaeus
AGAGCCCCCATTCTTGAAGGAATTGCCCTGTCCTGTTCTCTATGGCTCCCTGCCCTGCCCTCCACACCGTCCTCTTGCCACATTGCTCAAGGCCACATTCACAGCGGCTGTTGAGGGGTAGACCCCTCCCGGTTGCCACTTATCTTTTGTAGCCTGCAGCTCCTTCGGGTAAAAGTTTTAAGACCTCAAAGTGGTATTGTTTTGTTTTGTTTTGTTTTGTTTTTTGAGATGAAGTTTCGCTCTGACGCCCAGGCTGGAGTGCAATGGCGCAATCTCAGCTCACTGCAACCTCCGCCTCCCAGGTTCAAGCGATTCTCCTGCCTCAGCTTCCCGAGTAGCTGAGATTACAGGCATGCGCCACCATACTCGGTTAACTTTGTGTGTGTGTGTGTGTGTGTGTGTGTGTGTGTGTGTGTGTGTGTGTGTGTATTTAGCAGAGACGGGGTTTCACCATGTTGGTCAGGCTGGTCTCGAACTCCTGACCTCAGGTGTTCCACATGCTTCAGCTTCTCAAAGTGCTGGGATTACAAGCGTGAGCCACTGCACCCAGCCTCAAGGTGGTTTTAAGGCCTGGAAGTTCAAACACTTTCTCTCTCTCTCTTTTTTATTTTTATTTTTTGAAGTTCAGGCTTATGGCTTATTTGACAATACAGTTCCCTGAAAATCTGAAAAGGCTCCTTATCTACTTGCTTCAGTCATTTCTGGATGCCAGCAACCAAGTGCAAAATTCATAGTTAGACACAGTTCTCCAGCCTGGTTTTTCTGCTGTCTGCCCTCAGGCCACTCTCTCTCAATGTGCTGATGGCAATCTTGAGGTTCTCAGGCCGGGGGAAGGACACTCCCTGACTCTGACCTTGTGTAAGGTTGAGGCTTCATGGGCCTTTGCTACTCAGAGGCCTTTAAGCTATGACTTCCTTCTGTTTGGCATCTAGAAGCAGTCAATGTTCCTAACCAAGACCCCACATTTCTGGAGTTCCTATTTCATTTCAGTTTTGCTCGCAAATCAGCCAGTGCTCACTGGTCCCATCTTATTCTTCTGAGACTTGTTAAGTGCTGCCTGTACTTTATGACTTCTTCCCTTAGAGCTACAGGGTCAGAGGACAGCTGCCCTGACAAAGGTTTTCTTACCACCTTCCCCAACTACAAAACCAATGCCACACATTTCAGATTTTCATTATGGCAATATCCCGCCCCTAGTAACAATTCTTAGTTAAAGTAACGCTAACTTATGGAAGAAATAACCCCCCACCAAATTTCAGTTGCTAAACACAATACAGGTTTCTTTCTTACTCCATAAAAGGAGGATGGGGTGCAAGGAATCAGGCATCTCTGTTTCTTATAGCAGAAATGGAGACCCCCCAATTCCTTGCACCTCATCTGGGTTTCTTGTCTGGGTTTCTTACAGTGTCTCAGACAATGGGAGGCTGTGCCACTTTCAACACGTGGCTTCTAAGGGCTACCTGAACATCAGAATCCAGGCAGCAAATAAGAGACAGAGAAGAGTAGCTGTGGCCCTACTTTAGTAGATAAAGTTTTATTGAAACACAGACACATTTATATATTGCTTATGGCTGTCTTCACATAACAACGGCAGAGGTGATTAGGTGCGATAAAGATGGCAATGTTCATGAAGTCTAAAACCGTTACCATCTGGTCCTTTACAGAAAAAGTCAGCCAACACCTAGAGTAGAGGATTGGAGGGCTGAGGGTAGATTTTCATGGGCCAGACCTGGAAGTGCCATTACCACTTTACTCACATTCCACTGGACAGAAAGCAGCCCCCTTGATGGAGGGAGGCTGCAAAATGTGTTCTTTTGTTTTGTTTTGTATTTTGAGACCGAGTCTGCCTCTGTTGCCCAGGCTGGAGTGCAGTGATGTGATCTTGGCTCACTGCAACCTTGACCTCCCAGGCTCCAGCAATCCGCTCACCTCAGCCTCCTAAGTAGCTGGGACTATAGGCACACGCCACCATGCCCAGTAATTGTTGTTGTTGTTGTTGTTGCTGTTGTTTTGTAGAGACGGGTTTTCGCTCTGTTGGCCAGGCTGGTCTCAAACTCCTGGGCTCCAACGATCTGCCTGCCTTGACCTCCTAAAGTACTAGGATTACAGGCGTTAGCCACTGTGCCTGGCCCAAAGTGTATTCTGGATGTGTCCGTAGAAGGAAAAGGAAACAGCTGGAGTTATCATCTGGTCATTCTCTGCACAACTACCATCCAGGCCCTGAGGATTTCTGACTGGGCACTTATGGGTCCAACTTCTTTCCTCAGCTTCACATCCAAGTTTCTAGCAATTGGCCAATCATCTCACCCTTAGTGTCCTCAAACAGAACCTGATCCTTTTCCCTCCGAGCTGGCTTCTCCTTCTGTGCGCACTCTCAGTTAATCATACACTCCAGTGCCCAAACTGGAAACCCCAGGAATGCCCATGGCCCTCCCAGTCCCTCAGCCCCCATAACACAACACTCTCCTGGCACACATCGCTGCCCCCTCTTCTCCGTAGCCTGTCACAGCCTCAGCACAGCTTCTAGTATTCGTCTTATTACTTGTCTCAAT
>NW_012106363.1:2968986-2971456 GCF_000951045.1 Mandrillus leucophaeus
AAAAAAAAAAAAAAAAAGAAAGAAAATCTTTTAAAGGGCAGAGACTTCATCTACTTTATGTGCAGCTGCCTCACAGCGTCTAGGGCCTGCACACTGCGGGTGCTCCACAAATGTTTGCTGAATGAAAACGGGATGGCCGCTAGTGGAGAGAGTTACTGATGGTGGAAGGTCTCTGTGCTGGAGGAGGCCTGGGATTTGGAGCTCAGATCAAGGGGCTGTAATCAAGTGTGCAAGGGCCCCAGTGCTTTTTCCCCTGTGTCTTTACTGTGTGCATCTACCATCCTGGTGCCCTCCCACTCAGACTCTGGGCTCAGCCACGTGCTCGCTGTGGCCAGTAGGATGTTAGCAGACCAGAGGCAGGCAAAGGGCTTAGCATCTCCCTCTGTTCTTGCCCTGAGCTCCACTATGAGAACATGCCTGGGCAGGCCTGCTGGAGGGTGAGAGGCCCATGGATATGTGAGGAAAGAACATTCCGGGCCAAGGGAATGGGCAGCGCAAAGGCCCTCCTTCCAGACAGGGGCTTGCCTGGTGTACTTGAGAAGCAGCACAGGGTCAGTGGGGCTGCGGCCAAGTAAGAGAAGGGACCCCGTTGCAGGAGCTCCTGGGACCCAGACTGTGGAGGGCTTTGTAGACCATTGCAAGACTTAGGCACTTACTCTAAGCAAAATGAGAAGCAGAGGCCTGGCAAGCTCTGACTTCCATGCTAAAAGGATCACTTTATTGCTGAGAAAGAAGAGATATGGGGGTGGTGCAGAAGCAGGGAGACCAGTGGGAATGGGAGGGGACATTGCAATAATCAGACTAGGGTGGCCACAGCGGAGGTGGGGAGAGGTTGCATCTGACTGTGCTGTGAGGTCGGAGCTCAGAGGTTGGGGTGGGGGTCAGTGAGAGGAGGTGAGGAGTTCTGAGCTGAAGAGCACCAAGGCCCAGCCTGGCCCTGCCTGGCGGCCCCACCCAGATATCCCTAGCTCCCTCTGCTCCTGTGGCAGAAACTGCCCTTGTTTCCCTCCCCTGAACACATTCCCCTCTCTCCTACCTCAGAGGTCTTAGTACTTGCCGCTGCCTCTTTCCCCTCACTGTTGGCCTGGCTAAATCCATCATACGGGTCACAGCTTAAATGTTCTTCCAGGGGCCTTCCCGGGACCCTCACCCACCCCACCCCACCCCTATGAATTGTCTTCTCTGTCATTCTTCCTCCTCCCACCCTGTTCTTTCCCTTTCCAGCACTCCTTGTATTCATGTACGTAAACCTGTGGTTATTGGTTTAATGTCTGCTCCATTAGATCACCAGGGAGCAGGGCCCGACAGGCTGTGTGGGTTCAAGTCTCTGTTATTCCCATCTAGACCTGTGTGAACTGGGGAAAGCTACTAAACCACTGGGCCTCAGTCTCCTCCTTGGAAAAATGGCAGTAAGGCCCAAGGCAACCCTCCAGGTAGAACACCGAGCTCAGTGCCTGGCCCACTGTTCAGTACATGTTAGCTACGATGGGGGCTGTGGAAAGAAGGCCGGTGTATTTATCTGGAAGTGCTCAGGCTGTTCAGATGACTTCACTGTATTTGGCAAGCTCTCCGAGTGGCATAAACAAACAGCACTCTGAGTATCAGACTGCTCAAATGAGGCAGGTTTGAAACTGCCTCTTGGCAAATGCAAATTCAGGGAAATTAGAGAGATGTGTGCATTTGCTGATTTTAGTTGCTTGTCATCCAAATACCCATTGAGAGGGGAGGATACAAACCTCACGATGGGCTGGAGGCAGCGTTCTCCCTATGGAAGCCCTAAGGGGGCCAAAGATCCAATTCCTGCAGGGGGTGCTTGGGCACTCAGCCTTGGTTCATCCTGCCTAGGACTTTGACACTGATGGAGGGTCATTGAGAAGCTGGGACCATTGAGGTGTTGCTCCTCTAATGCTGGGGTCCCAGCTGCCACCATCAAAGGGCAGTGGTGGTTCTGAGGTTGGCACGATTGTCCTCATAAGCCCCTCCCTGTGAGTCTGCCTCCCAGCCTTCTGGGTTCCTGCCCAATTTGTGAGGCTGGTTCTCCAGCTTACCCTGTGATTCTATGAACCACTCATCATCCTTCCAGAAAATTCTTTTTGGGCTACAGTTAACCAGGGTTGTTTTCTATTGTTTACAACCAGGATTGTCTCCCCTCCCAGAAGGAGCTGAGTACCAACCCTCAGAAAACCTCTTTCACCACCCTTGGCTCCACCCTACTCATTACTGGGAGCACAAACTTCCCTATGGTGCCATAGGGCGGGCATGAGTCAGTTTGTACTAGGAGTACCCTGAAAACAGGGCAAAAGGTGTGGCAAGCTACTACTAGGAAATGTTAACCAGGCTTCTTTCCTTAGCATGTCATACCACCCTGCCCCAACACAGATGGCAGCAAGGATGTCCTTGGGGCAGGAATGTTTCAGAAGAAATGAAGAGAGATGCCAATGGAGCTAGGTCTTGGATATTGAGCTACAAA
>NW_012106363.1:2972641-2974189 GCF_000951045.1 Mandrillus leucophaeus
CCTGGCTAATTTTTGCTTTTTTAATAGGGTCTTATTCTGTTGTCCAGACTGGAGTGCAATGGCATGATCTCAGCTCACTGCAACCTCCGCCTCCTGAGTTCAAGTGATTCTCCTGCCTCAGCCTCCCGAATAGCTGGGATTACAAGCATGAGTCAACACACCTGGCTGATTTTTGTATTTTTAGTAGAGACGGGGTTTCACCACATTGGCCAGGCTGGTCTCAAACTCCTGGCCTCAGGTGATCCACCCTCCTTGGGCTCCCAAAGTGCTGGGATTACAGGCATGAGCCACCGCGCCCTGCCAAGACATTCGTCCTCTAGGACAAAGCCCTCCCCCAAAGACCCCTGAGGGTCACTGCGGGGCCACTCCTCATCCCTCCCCTTCCTAATGGTATAGCAGCCATTCTGTGGGACAAAAAGAAGATAAACTGAGGCAGGTCCTCCTGAGAGGCTGGGACTGGTCCTCAGGGCTGCCTGGGTGACCTCTGACCCAATTCCAATTCCCTGGCACTCCCCACCACCCTCTACTGCTCCTTGTGACACCGTCCTTCTGTAAGATCATCTTCTCTTTCACATGTGTTTGCTTATTCATTACCTGTCTCTTCTACCTGGAGGTAAGGAACCAAATTAGACTGGCAACACCACCTCTTGTTCTCTGCTATTTCCAGCATCCAGAAAAGTGTCTAGCTTATCCTCGGTGCACCATAATTTTTTGCTGAATGAATGAATAAATGAATTCATGAATGAATAGGATGGCTAGTGAAACTCTGATGACCTCCTGCTTCCCCCACACTGTGGAAGGTGAGGCTTCCCAAGCCCCCACTCCTGCCTGAGATGCCAGTCTCTCTGTCTACCTCAGACACCAGGTTCCAAAGACCCTGTCCTCTCAGAGACCGTTTATGTCTAAAGCAGAGGCCCTACCCCAGCACTCCCCATCTCACTAGACAGTAACTCCATTTACCCACTTGTTCAAGTTCAAAATGTCAGTCATCCTTGACCGGGTGCGGTGGCTCATGCCTGTAATCTCAGCACCTTGGGAGGCCAAGGCGGGCAGATCACCTGAGGTCAGGAGTTTAAGACAGCCTGGCCAACATAGTGAAACTCGCTCTCTACTAAAAATCACAAAAATTAGCCGGGTGTGGTGGTGCACACCTGTAATCCCAGCAACTTGGGCGGCTGAAGCAGGAGAACTGCTTGAACCCAGGAGAAGGAGGACATAGTGAGCCAAGATTATGCCACTGCACTCCAGCCTGGGTGACAGAGTGAGACTCCATTTAAAAAAAAAAAAATTAGTGTCAGTCATTCTTGACTCCTACCTCCCTTTCCTCCAATGCACTGGCGAGTCCTGTTTGGGCCCTCTTCAAGGTACATCCATGAACTCTCACCTTGACGATGGCAATATCCTCCTAAGGAGACTCCCCACTTCCCTTCTTCCCCTTCAACCCAGGTTCTGTATGCACGTGGGGTGGCCTTTTGGAAACATCATTCAGGTTGCCTCACCTCCCTGCCTGCCACCCACTAATATTCCTCTCTCTGCTTTGCTCACTCT
>NW_012106363.1:2977629-2982257 GCF_000951045.1 Mandrillus leucophaeus
GACAGGCTGTGTGGGTTCAAGTCTCTGTTATTCCCATCTAGACCTGTGTGAACTGGGGAAAGCTACTAAACCACTGGGCCTCAGTCTCCTCCTTGGAAAAATGGCAGTAAGGCCCAAGGCAACCCTCCAGGTAGAACACCGAGCTCAGTGCCTGGCCCACTGTTCAGTACATGTTAGCTACGATGGGGGCTGTGGAAAGAAGGCCGGTGTATTTATCTGGAAGCGCTCAGGCTGTTCAGATGACTTCACTGTATTTGGCAAGCTCTCCGAGTGGCATAAACAAACAGCACTCTGAGTATCAGACTGCTCAAATGAGGCAGGTTTGAAACTGCCTCTTGGCAAATGCAAATTCAGGGAAATTAGAGAGATGTGTGCATTTGCTGATTTTAGTTGCTTGTCATCCAAATACCCATTGAGAGGGGAGGATACAAACCTCACGATGGGCTGGAGGCAGCGTTCTCCCTATGGAAGCCCTAAGGGGGCCAAAGATCCAATTCCTGCAGGGGGTGCTTGGGCACTCAGCCTTGGTTCATCCTGCCTAGGACTTTGACACTGATGGAGGGTCATTGAGAAGCTGGGACCATTGAGGTGTTGCTCCTCTAATGCTGGGGTCCCAGCTGCCACCATCAAAGGGCAGTGGTGGTTCTGAGGTTGGCACGATTGTCCTCATAAGCCCCTCCCTGTGAGTCTGCCTCCCAGCCTTCTGGGTTCCTGCCCAATTTGTGAGGCTGGTTCTCCAGCTTACCCTGTGATTCTATGAACCACTCATCATCCTTCCAGAAAATTCTTTTTGGGCTACAGTTAACCAGGGTTGTTTTCTATTGTTTACAACCAGGATTGTCTCCCCTCCCAGAAGGAGCTGAGTACCAACCCTCAGAAAACCTCTTTCACCACCCTTGGCTCCACCCTACTCATTACTGGGAGCACAAACTTCCCTATGGTGCCATAGGGCGGGCATGAGTCAGTTTGTACTAGGAGTACCCTGAAAACAGGGCAAAAGGTGTGGCAAGCTACTACTAGGAAATGTTAACCAGGCTTCTTTCCTTAGCATGTCATACCACCCTGCCCCAACACAGATGGCAGCAAGGATGTCCTTGGGGCAGGAATGTTTCAGAAGAAATGAAGAGAGATGCCAATGGAGCTAGGTCTTGGATATTGAGCTACAAAATTGAGGTCCTTGCCTCAGGAAAAACACCGATCACGCAATGGCTCTCTCCTCCCCACTCCAGCCCTGTTGTCTGGGCTGCAGTAGGGGCACTGCAGAGCTCAGGGAGTAGAGGGGCCTGCTTCCTGGTGAAGGCACGGAGGTACCATCTCCCAGAACACCCTCATGTCTCTACATGTAAGGAGACGTCCTGCTGTGGCTTGTCTGGGCAGAGAGGGCCTGAGACAGCCCCCTCCCCACAGTTTCCCATTGAAGTGGCTGAGAGAGGGTTCTGGGACCACATGAAGCTCAGGATCAGGACGGTATAACAAGGAGGCCGGCTGGGCCGCTGACGGGGTGGACACGGGTAGTAATGAATCCAGTGTGAATGGACATCAGCAATGATGCTGATAGGGCCAGAGACCATCTTTACAGATACCAGCAGAGAAAACGAGAATGACCAAGATCAGAGCCGTCTCCCTACTGACACCATTAGCTGGGACCCCAGGGCAAAGGGGGAGGCAAAACCTTAGAATTGACTGAAGAGGCCGGGCGCGGTGGCTCACGCCTGTAATCCCAGCACTTCAGGAGGCCCAGGCGGGTGGATCACAAGGTCAAGAGTTGGAATCGAGTGTGGCCAACATGGTGAATACAAAAATTAGCAAGGTATGGTGACCCATGCCGGTAATCCCAGCTACTCAGGAGGCTGAGGCAGGAGAATCACTTGAACCTGAGAGGCAGAGGTTGCAGTGAGCTGAGATCGCACCACTGCACTCCAGCTTGGGCGACAGAGCAAGACTCCGTCCTGGAAAAAAAAGAATTGACTGAAGAAACCCTGAATTCTGTAACAAAAATGTTTCCACGTCATGCAACATGGGAAATGGAGGTGGAAATCCAAGTCAATTATAGAAAATAAAAACGTTCACACGTCTGACTTTGTAACCCATGAAGCTTGTGCCCCTACAAGGAGATCTCACCCCCATGTAACCCAGGAGCCACCCCATTACCTAAGAAAACAGACAGGCCTGGAGAGCTTTAGGGAGAGTTGTGGAGGGATGGACTTTGAACCCTTGTAAAATGACTTGCTTTTATTAGGCACCTACTGTATACCAGGCACATTGCTAAACACTACATATTATTTATTTTCCTTTTCTTTTCCTTTTTTTTTTTTTTTTTTTTTTTGACAGTCTCACTCTGTTGCCCAGGCTGGAGTGCAGTGGTACAATCTCAGCTCACTGCAACCTCCATCTCCCAAGTTCAGGCAATTCTCGTGCATCAGGCTCCTGAACTATATATTATTTCTTTGGTTTTTTTCGTTTGTTTGTTTTGTTTTTTTGTTTGTTTTGTTTTTGAGACAGGGTTTCACTGGGTTGCCCAGGCTGGAGTGCAGTGGTGGGATCTCAGCTCACTGCAACCTCAGCCTCTCGAGTAACCGGGATCATAGGTGTGTGTCACGACGCCTGGCTAATTTTTGTATTTTCATCAGAGACGGTGTTTCACCGTGTTGCCCAGGCTGGTCTCAAACTGCTGGCCTCAAGGGACCCGCCCACCTTGGCCTTCCAAATTGCTGAGATTACAGGCATGAGCCACCGTGCCCTGCCTACATATTCTTTCTAAGTGAGGTGGAAATTATTATTCCCATTTTGCAGACAAGAAAACGACAGCACAGTTGCTGAATGAGGGAGCCAGGGTGCACTGGCTGATGTCTCACAGGACAGTTGATGGACTCCTTGGATAATCAGGAATACTGCTCTGGGGCTTTACACCCAAAGGTGGTGCTGGGCGAGATGGGAGGTCAGGGAGGAACTGAATTAAAAACGCAGGTTCTTGGAGGGAACTCAGGCAGGAGTGGGGCGGCCCCTGGTGGACATGGGGAGAATGGCAACTCAGTGGGGCGGACCTGCCCTGCCCAGTGGCCTTGCAGGCCTTGCAGGCCTTGCATGGCAGTGGCAGGGAAGGAAAGGGGCAGGCTCAAGAGGGGCTGTTGAGAGGGGCTCCCATGTTGGAGCTCAGTCCTGGGACAGCAAAGGCTAATCCTGGGACGGGGGGGCGGTATGGGGAGGGACATTTCATGAGGACAGACAAGAGGAAGGAAGCTGACCTTCACTGAGCATTGACTATGCTCACAAGATACAGGTGGAAAACAATATCGACTTTTAAAATAGGCAGGCTGGGAGTGGTGTCTCATGTGTGTAATCCCAGCACTTTGGGAGGCCGAGGTGGGCAGATCACTTGAGGTCAGGAGTTCGAGATCATCCTGGCCAGCATGGTGAAACCCCATATCTATTAAAAATGCAAACAAATTAGCGGGGCATCATGGCACATGTCTGTAGTCCCAGCTACCTGGGAGGCTGAGGCAGGAGAATCACTTGAACCCGGGAGGCAGAGGTTGCAGTGAGCCGAGTTTGCACCACTGCACTCCAGCCTGGGCAACAGAGCAAGACTCCAACTCAAAACAAACAAACAAACAAACAAAACGTGCACATCAAGAAAGTGAAGAGACAATCCACACAATGGGAGAAAATATTCATAAATCATATACATGATCAGGGACTTGTATCCAGAATATGTAAAAAGGCTCTTACAACTCAATAAGAGGACAACCCAATTTTAAAATAGGCGAAGGCCAGGCACGGTGGCTCACACCTGTAATCCCAGCACTTTGGGAGGCCAAGGCAGGCAGAACACTGGACGTCAGGAGTCCTAGACAGCCTGGCCAACATGGTGAAACCCCGTCTCTACTAAAAAAATACAAAAAAAAACTAGCCGGGCGAGGTGGCGGGCGCCTGTAGTCCCAGCTACTCAAGAGGCTGAGATAGGAGGATTGCTTGAGCCCAGGAGTTTGAGGATGCAGTAAGCTATGACTGCACTACTGTACTCTAGCCTGGAAGACAGAGTAAGACTCTGTCTCTTAGAAAAGAAACAGCATAACTTGTTGGATGGCGGGATGACCTGTCTGTTGCAGTGCCGCCTATATCACAAGGCTTCAGTGTGTAAGAATTCTCCATGCCATCTGTGTCTGTCTCCTTATGGTGCTGCTGCTGTTTAGTTTCTCCCGGGTTGTGGGTATCTTTCTAATTCCAGAAGATTTGAGCAGACAGGCCAGCTGAGAAGAGCTCTGGGGTGAGAGTCTTATCACCTGTCCACCCAGCCGTGATGTTCTCCGACTGTGGGACTCTCCCTGCCCTGCTCTGTTTCTTTCCATTTGTATCTATGTGCTTGTTGGTTTAGTTTGTTTGTTTGTTTTACCATGTTGTTTTTTATTTACAAGGTAATACAGAAGCCCTGGGAAATTTTGTTGTTGTTGTTGTTGTTGTTGTTGTTGTTGTTTTGAGACGGAGTCTTGCTCTGCCGCCCAGGCTGGAGTGCAGTGGCCGGATCCCAGCTCTCTGCAAGCTCCGCCTCCCGGGTTCACATCATTCTCCTGCCTCAGCCTCCCGAGTAGCTGGGACTACAGGCGCCCGCCACCTCGCCCGGCTAGTTT
>NW_012106363.1:2984309-2988611 GCF_000951045.1 Mandrillus leucophaeus
GGCCTCCCAAAGTGCTGTGATCACAGGCATGAGCCACCGTGCCCAGCAACGTGCACCTGGCTAACTAAAAAAAAATTTTTTTTGTAGACAGAGTCTCACTATGTCACCCGAGATGGTCTTGAACTCCTGGCCTCAGCCTCCCAAAGCTCTGGGATTAACAGGCATGAACCACTGTGCCGAGCAAAGTTAGCCTTTTTGATTTGCCCTGGTTCCCTTCTATCCCTTGTTCAAATTGCCATCTTATGAAGTCAAAACCCAGCAACTGCCCTGGGGCTCTCCTCTTCCACCTATTCTTGTGGCCCAAGCACTATAAGGCAGCCAACAGCCCATATGCGTGTTCAAGATGAAGTCATCATCCTACTCAATCCAGCCCTCTTCCTGATTCCAAGACCAAAGAAAAGAATGGTATGGCTACAATAATGCCCCACTCCCAAGAAGAAAACAAAACAAAACGGCGCAGGGAAGGTGGGGCTAGCCGGTGAAGGGTCTTTGGTAAAGAGAGCTGTCCCTAAAGAAACATCCAGTCCTCTCCTGACCCCTAGTGGTTGCCCAAGACCTTTATCTGAATTGGCTTCTCTAAGGCCTCCAGGATTCCCAAGGAATGGCGATAGACAACAACTGATACAGGAGTTTAAAATGTATAGAATAAGCGGGCACGATGGCTCACGCCTGTAATTCCAGCACTTTGAGAGGCCGAGGTGGGCGGATCACCGGAGGTCAGGAGTTCGAGAACAGCCTGGCCAACATGATGAAAACCTGTCTCTACTAAATATACAAAATTAGCCAGGCATGGTGGTGCGTGCCTGTAATCCCAACTACTAGGAAGGCTGAAGCAGGAGAATCGCTTGAACACAAGAGGCAGAGGTTGCAGTGAGCCAAGATTGTGCCGTTGCACTCCAGCCTGGGTGACAA
Source organism: Mandrillus leucophaeus (assembly GCF_000951045.1). Taxonomy (NCBI): domain Eukaryota; kingdom Metazoa; phylum Chordata; class Mammalia; order Primates; family Cercopithecidae; genus Mandrillus; species Mandrillus leucophaeus. The sequence goes on from NW_012106363.1 coordinate 2,985,222, forward strand.
GAGCAAAACTGTGTCTAAACAAAAAAATTCACAGTGTGTATTTTTGTATGTTCTATCTTTGAATCGTCCTCACAAGTAGAATAGATGGTATTATTATCTCCCGTTGTACAGATGAAGAAACTGAGGCTCAGAGAGAAGATAAACAAATTGCTATGGCTCCACACTCAGAAGTAAGAATAGGACTTCTACCCCCATGACAGTCCCGCCCTCCCAGAGCTGCCATATTTATTATACAACCAAATTGAATTATTTGTTGAGTCTCCAATCTTAGAAGTTGGTATAGATTTTTATTTTTTCTTTCTGTCTCTCTCGGGTCTCCAATCCTAGAATCCGGTACAGATTCTATTTTCTCTGTCTCTCTCCCCACCCCCCACCAAGCTGGAGTGCAGTAGCATAATCATGGCACAGTGCAGCCTCAACCTTCCAGGCTCAAGCAATCCTCCTGCCTCAGACTCCTGAGTAGCTGGGACTATAGGTACATGCCAACACACCCGGCTATTTTTTTAATTCTTTGTAGAGACAGGATCTCACTCTATTGCCCAGACTAGTCTTAAATTCATAGGCTCAAGTGATCCTACCCCTCTAGGCCTCCCAAATTCTCAGGATTTCAGGCGTGAACCGCCATGCCTAACTCTATAGATTTTCTTCGTTGATTCAATAAATACAAGGGTCAGCTAGGAGCCAAGTACTATTTATCAGGTTGGTACAAAAGTTAATTGTGGGTTTTGCCATTACTTTTATTTATTTAGAGACAGAGTCTCGCTCTGTCACCCAGGCTGGAGTGCAGTGGCATGATCTCAGTTCACTGCAACCTCTACCTCCTGAGTTGAGGCAATTCTCCTGCCTCAGCCTCCCGAGTAGCTGGGACTACAGGTGTGCACCACCACGCCCTGCTGATTTTTGTATTTTTAGTAGAGACAGGGTTTCACCATGTTGGCCAGGCTGCTTTTGAACTCCTGACCTCAAGTGATCTGCCCACCTCGGCCTCCCAAAGTGCTGTGATCACAGGCATGAGCCACCTGCCTGGCCTGCCATTACTTTTAAATGGCAAAAACCACAATTATTTTCGCACCAACCTAATAGTTGCTTTACAGTCTTATCTCCTAGAAGCAAGTAGCCAAAGCTGTTTTTGTCTAGTCCCTGTATTGTTTATCACAGACACAGGAAAGTGTGTTGATTTCAGTCTCACCCTTCACTGCAACCTTGGACCCAGTGGTTTCACAGGGCCTCAAGGCCTTCTGGAGGTGCTGAGAGCCCTCAGTTGTCTTCACTGCACAGGTGTGCGGGGCTCTGTGAGGCTGCCTTCTCAACTGTGTCAGCTGAAGAATGATGGGGTTCATCCATTTGGAGAGGAGAGCCTTCTTTCTCACACAGGGTGTGAGCCTGCAGGGTGGCCACCTTGCAGCCTGCAGGGTGGCCATTGGGACAGGCTGGGAAGCATAGCCAGAAGCCACCACCTCAAGGATGGGAAGAATAACACAGGGATTTACGATGAACAAGGTGGCCAGATATACATATTCAATAAGGTATTGGAGGAGTCATGAATATTTATGAATGGAGAAATAGGCCCGTGTGCAATTGTGCTTCCTGCTTCTCCACGAGACCCATGTTCAAAAAATGGCAGCATTAGTATGATTGGAGCATGGAGTGTTTAGCCCTCTGATGTCAAAAGGTAACGCAGAGGACAGGAAGACCTTCCCAGCACATTCTCTGCAGAATGGCCAAAGTACTCCCCGGTTGGTGGTCTCCTATCAGAAGGAGATGCTAATGGCTTGTTTTCTCAAAACCACAAAAGGGAGGAGCAGTATTAGGTGGTGAGTTAAAATCAGGCTTGTACGGCCAGATGCGGTGGCTCAAGCCTATAATCCCAGCACTTCGGGAGGCCGAGGCGGGCGGATCACGAGGTCAGAAGATCGAGACCATCATGGCTAACATGGTGAAACCCCATCTCTACTAAAAATACAAAAAAATTAGCTGGGTGTGGTGGTGGGTGCCTATAGTCCCAGCTACTTGGGAGGCTGAGCCAGGAGAATGGCGTGAACCCAGGAGGCAGAGTTTGCAGTGAGCTTAGATCGCACCACTGCACTCCAGCCTGGGTGACACAGCGAGACTCTGTCTCAAAAAAAAAAAAAAAAAAAATTCAGGCTGGTATGGCTGGGCATGGTGACTCACACCTGTAATCCCAGCACTTGGGGAGGCCGAGGTCGGGGGGATCTCTTGAGGTCAGGAGTTGAAGACCAGCCTAGCCAACATGGCGATACCCTGTCTCTACTAAAAATACACAAACTAGCTGGGTACAGTGGCACGTGCCTGTAATCCCAACTACTGGGAAGGCTGAGGCAGGAGAATCATGTGAACCCAGGAGGCGGAGGTTGCAGTGAGCTGACTGTACTACAGCCTGGGTGACAGCGGGAGACTCCATCTCAAAAAAAAAAAAAAAAGTCACATGGAAAAGTAAACATGCAAGAATAGTTAGAAAAATATAGAAAAATCAAAACTAAGAAGGGATCTAACTCTTCTAGATATAAAAATATACTAAAACTCCTCTGTAATTAAAAAACAGTGTTATATTAGCACATGAATTAGCCAGAGACCAGTAGACAGAATAAAAAGTCCAGGAACACTCCCAAGTACATATGGAAATTTAGCATACAATAAAGGTGACATCTCAAATCAACAGAGCAAAGATGGACTTTTAAATAAATTATGCGGGGACAACTGGATAGCCATTTGTAAAATGGATAAAATTAGAACCACATCTCATGGTATACTCCAAGAATAAACTCCAAGTGGATTAGAGACTGAAATGTATAAAGTGAAAATTATACAAGTACTAGGAAAAACAACATAGTTGAATTCCTCTGTAATCTCAAGGTAAAAAAAAGGCTTTCTAACTGCAAATCAAAACACAGATCCAATAAAAGAAATAATTGATAAATTCGCTATATAAAATTTGTAAAAACTTACCAAAAAACACCATAAGCAAAGTCAAAGTATAAATGACAAACTGGGAGGACATATTTGTAATATATTATCTCTGTGTATCCCGAAAAACATTAGCATTGTACAGTATATGTGAAGAACTCTCAAAATTTGAAGAAAGAAAAATCCCACAGAAATAGGGGCAAAAGACACAAACAACAAAAGAAGATATATCAAATGAAAATGGTCCTTAACATATGAAAAGCTGTCCAACCTCAATGACAAGACAAAAACAAACCCAAACTGTGATATAATTGATATTAAGCATGTCTTGTTATTTCGGTATTTTGACATCTGGAGCCTCACTCACTGGCCCTCCCAGGGCTGGTCAATTCCTGGACATAGTAAATGACTCACCTGTGAGCATGCCTTTCATATACAAACTACCCAATCTGGAGCATATAACCC
>NW_012106363.1:2989181-2999983 GCF_000951045.1 Mandrillus leucophaeus
CCGAACCTCCTCCCTTAGTAGCCTGTCACAAGACTGCTACACTCCAAACCACTATTCACCTTCCCTCATCACTGCACGGCTAAGTACCAAACAACTAGGACAGCCCCTGTACCCCAGAGCCCGTTGAAATTATTCAAACTAACCAATCCTAAATCTGCTTATCCTGCCTCACCCACTTCCTTCCTAGGAAAGACAGGCTTTTGCCCAGTTTCTCCTCACTCCCTCTGCCTTCTGACCAACCCTGGTGTTTGCCATGTAGCCCTGCATGCCCTGGTGTGCCCCCTCCTCTTGGAACTGCGAGCAACAAACTTATCTTTTCATTACCAGTCATCCCCGGATCTGTTGGTCTCAGCACACCTGGATAATAATCAAACCCACATTTTACATACTATCTCTTACCATCTGATTGGCAAAAAATACAAAGCTTGACAACTCACTGTTGGTGAGGCTCTGGGGAAACAGGCACTCTCACACATGCCTAGTGGGAATGCAGAATGGTTAAACTTCATGAAGGAAAAATTTTTAATGTCTAACAAAACTACCTATGTGCTTACTGTTTTTTTTTTCTTTTTTGTTTTTGTTTTTTTTTGAGATGGAGTCTTGCTCTGTTGCCCAGGCTGGAGTGCAGTGACTCTATCTTGGCTCACTGCAACCTCTGCCTCCCAGGTTCAGGCAATTCTCCTGCCTCAGCTTCCCGAGCAGCTGGGATTACAGGCATGCGCCACCACGCCGGGCTGATTTTTGTATTTATAGTAGAGATGGGGTTTCACCATGTTGGCCAGACTGGTCTTGAACTCCTGACCTCAAGGGATCCCCCCACCTCGGCCTCCCAAAGTGCTGGGATTACAGGTGTGAGCCACCACGCCCAGCCTTGTGCTTTTTGACTCACCAATCCCACTTCTAGGGACTTACCCAGAAGATACACAATACAAAACACATAGACACAAGAGTATTGATTGCAGCATTGTTTGTAATTGCAAAATATCAGAAACATACTAAATCCCTATACATAGGCTATTTGTTGAATAAACTACAGAATAACCACACTATTGGATGAGAGAAGTGAGAAAGGTCTCTATGAACTGATATGAAATGATTTCCGGGATATATTATTTTGTGAAAAAAAAGGCAAAGTAGAAAAGACTATATGTAGTATCTTTTGTGTAAGAAAGGAATAAGAAAAAAACTGTTTTTGTTTTTGTTTTTGTTTTGATACAGAGCCTTGCTCTGTCACCCAGGCTAGAGTGCAGTGCCGTGACCTCAGCTCACCACAACCTCCGCTTCCAGGGTTCAAGTGATTCTCCTGCCTTAGCCTCCCAAGTAGCTGGGAGGTGCCCGCCACTGCGCCTGGCTAATTTTTGTATTTTTAGTAGAACCGGGGTTTCACCATCTTGCCCAGGCTGGTCTCGAACTCCTGACCTTGTGATCTACACGCCTCGGCCTCCCAAAGTGCTGGGATTACAGGCGTGAGCCACCACGCCCGGCCAAAAACGTATCTATTTAATTTTGCAAAAAGAAACATAAAACAGATAAGTCAGAAACGAGTGAGATTAGTTTCCTACAGGGGATAAATAGATGGGGATGAAACGGAAGGGATAAAAAAGTAAAATGACACTTTTTAAAATATCAATGTTTTGACTCTACCTACAGAACCATTTAATGATTAATATGTTCAAGAAATAATAAATTGACCAGGCACAGTGGCTCATGTCTGTAATCCCATCACTTTGGGAGACCGAGGCAGGCAGATTGCTTGAGACCTGGAGTTCGAGACCAGCCTGGTCAACATGGCGAAACCCTGTCTGTACAAAAAACACAAAAATTAGCCGGGCATGGTGGTGCAACCTACTCAGGAGGCTGAAGCACGAGAGTTGCTTAAGCCCAGGAGGCGGAGGTTATAGTGAGCTGAGATCACGTCACTGCACTCCAGCCTGAGCAACAGAATAAGATTCTGCCTTAAATAATAAATAAATAAATAAATAAATAAATAAATAAATAATAAATAAATAAAATCAACTGGGAAAATTCCTCATATACAAACAGAAACAATGAACCTAAATATATTTCAAATGAACAATTCTGAAACTTTCTGTGTATTGGACTGAGCAAAGGAGTAAATGTATCAAAGACGTTAGGAGCCAGATTTCACCCTTGGGAGAAGAGAGTTTCAATATGAAACTGGAGACAGCTAGGCCAGTAACACCAAGGATTTTGGCAACCACCAGAACAAGAGAGCGGCATGAAACAGATTCTTTCTCAGAGCCTCCAGAAGGAATCAACCCTGCCAACATCTTGATCTTGGGTTTCTGGCCTCTATAACTGTGAGAGAATAAATTTCTGCTGTTTAAAATAGAAAGAAAGAGAAAGGGGGAGGAAGAAAAGAAGGCAAGCAAGCCAGCAAGGGAGAACCCTTCGGTGTTGGAATGGAACTGGAAATATGAAGTTGTTCTCTTAAATACACACACACACATAAAAGAGGAAACTAAATAAATTAGATTGATTTTAAAACATGTATCTATATACAGAAATAGATGCACGCGTTTATGCGTTTATGTGTTTATGTGCGTATGTGCACGTGTGCATGTGTGCTCCTAGCTCTGCACACGGGAACAGCCTAGAAACACTGACATCTCCATGGGAATGATCACACCTGTGCCTCATGGAAAAGAACCTGGCTCCTTGAAGAAAGGCCTGATTGCAGGGCTGGGGCAGGGAAAGTACAGTGGAACCCAGAACATCTTGATGTACCAGGAAATAAGAAAGCGCTCACAGGCCGAGTGAAGGGGCTCACGCCTGTAATCCCAACACGTTAGGAGGCCAAGGAGGGCAGATCATTTGAGGTCAGGATTTTGAGACCAGCCTGACGAACATGGTGAAACTCCCTCTCTACTAAAAACACCAAAATATATTACCTGGCCCTGGTGGTGCATGCCTGTAGTTCCAGCTACTCGGGAGGCTGAGCCAGGAGAATTGCTTGAACCTAGGAGGCGGAGGTTGCGGTGAGCTGAGATCACACCACAGCACTCTAGCCTGGGCAACAGAGCAAGACTCTGACTAAAAAATAAAATAAAAAAAGAAAGTGCTCACAAAATAATGGGGATATGTCAAAGGATATGGGAAACAGCTGCTGGACAGAATGCTGGACAACGTTGGGATGATTAAAGCATCAAAATAGATCAGGATAGTGATGGATTATGACCCACTGAATAAAATAAGAATTCATGAGTTCACAATGATAATAAATGAATGAATGGATGGGAAGAAAAGCTCTTTCTTTTTTTTATTCTTTGTAGAGATGGGGTTTCACCATGTTGGCCAGGCTGGTCTCGAATTCCTGGGCTCAAGCAATCCTCCCACCTTGGCATGAGCCACTACTCCTGGCACGACTTTCTGTAAGTTTGAAATTATATCAGAATTAAAAGCTGCCTCTCACAGGCTCACACACACGCAAAACTAATACATGGGTAAAAGGGCCCACTAAATGCCCAGCATAATGAATGGAACAAGTCATATGACAAGGCCTGTGTGGCAGTTGATTGTCCCCCCCAACACACTTTGCTTTCTTCCTTCCTAATCTACCTTGATTTTTAGTACCAATAGATTTTTTTTTAAACTAGAACATGTAATACTTTAATTTTAAACATTAAAATTCATTAAAAGGCCAGGCACGGTGGCTCACACCTGTAATCCCAGCACTTGAGGAGGCCGAGGCAGGTGGATCACCTGCGGTCAGGAGTTCAAGACCAGCCTGGCCAACATAGCAAAACCCCATCTCTACTAAAAAAAAACAAAAATTAGCTGGGCATGGTGGCACACACCTGTAATCCCAGCTATTTATAGGGAGGCGGAGGCAGGAGAATTGCTTGAACCTGGGAGATGGAGTTTGCAGTGAGCTGAGATCCCGTCATTGCACTCCAGCCCGGGCAACAAGAGCGAAACTCCTTCTCAAAAAATAAAATAAATTAAAAGAAGAAAGTGTGTTCCCCTAAATAAGAAAAAAATGAGTGTTGTTGAGTGAACATGTGAGTGAATGAGTGAATCAGTGAACGGGGAGTGAATGAATGGACTGAACAGGTGAGCAAAGTGAGAATGAACTGAGGCTTCCCCTCAAGTGCCAGACCTTTTCATCTACAGTTTCCCTGCACCTGTAGCCGCACCCACTCAGGGGAGGAGGCCCAGGATGCCTTTTTTATGGCTGACCACACCCAGGCAGCCAGGCTGGCCAAAGTGCATTTTCTCAGAGTTCAGGCCAGGGGATCCCTGCTTCTTCCGCCTCTCCATTGCCCCACCCCACCCTTCCCCTGTTCTTGCAGAAAGACACACCAGCGTGCTGGGAAGACAGCGTCAGCCTGGCAGCCAGGTGACCCAGGTCCGGTGCCAGGCCTGTGCCTGACTGGCCACGTGACTAGTGGTAAATATTTCACTTCCTAAGGCCTCAGTTTCCCTGTTTGCTCCTTTAAGCAGTTTGGGCAAATCAGTGGCTCACAGTCTTGGATGCACATTGAAATCAGCTGGGAACCTTTTGAAGGTTCTGGGGCTCTGATTGCATCCAGACCAACTAAATCAGACTCTTTATAGGGTGGGACCTGGGTATCCACAGTTTTTAAAGCTTCCCAGGTGACTTCAATGCACACCACGTTTGAGAGCCGGTGGGCTACGATCTCCATAGCTGCCTCCGGCTTTTTTTGTTTTGTTTTGTTTTGTTTTGTTGTTGTTTGGGGGGGTTTTTTTGGTGTTTTTTTTTTTTTGTTTGGGGGGGTTTTTTTGGTGTTTTTTTTGTTGTTGTAGAGACAGTTTCGCTCTTGTTGCCCAGGCTGGAGTGCAATGGCACAATCTCGGCTCACTGCAACATCTGCCTCCCAGGTTCAAGTGATTCTCCTGTCTCAGGCTCCTGAGTAGCTGGGATTATAGGCGCACGCCACCACGCCCAGCTAATTTTTTGTATTTTAGTAGAGACGGGGTTTCACCGAGTTGCCCAGGCTAGTCTCGAACTCCTGAGTTCCAGCAATCCACCCACCTCAGCCTCCCAAAGTGCTAGGATTACTGGCGTGAGCCACCACGCCCAGCCAGCTCCCTCTAGTTTTTTGATGCTGAGGCCCACCCTGATGCCCCGTCTGTTTGCCCGTCTTTTGTCATTGGAGGGTTAAATGAAATGTGAGTGTCACCCGAACATCTGGGTTCCTATCTGTGCACCTCCTCCTGTCTTCAGGCTGCCTTTGAGGCAGCAGCCTCACTGGGGACTTTGACCGGCCCCACCCGTTCTTCAGTGAACCTCCTGCTCCAGCTTCTGCCTCCTCCATTTTCATGTCTAGAATCAGGGGATCCAGGATCATCAACAAGGTCATTTTCCCAGGTATGGAAGGGTCTTTCTGCTTCTTTCTTGTCATGCACAGCTGCTGAGGAAGGGGCTGGGAGAAAAGACAGCGAAATGGGGAGGAAGATTCCATTCAAACCAAGAAACAAAGTGTTCGGTTTTTCTTATCCCTGATGAAGAAGCTACCAACCTTTTCCAAGGAGGTCCTGGCCTCCTTCTCGGGTCTGGCTGGGTGCCTGCTGTGCCTCTCAGGCCTCCCCTCTGAAGGGCACCATTCCCTTGGGTGGGTACTACTGGTTTGCACCATCTTCCAGTGGAGACAGCCCAAGAAGGGAGTCTGGAGCCTTGAACTTCAGTACCTTCCTTCACTGGCCTCACCCTGTGCAAATCATGCCACACACTGGAGCCTCCTTTTCCCTGTCTATAAAATAAAAATGACCCTGCGCTATCTCACTGGGCTGGCAAGAACACACTGTTGTTGCCTTGCAGACAGGTGTGCTGAGGCTGTAGAAAGTGCTTTTTATTTGGTTGGGAGCTTGTGCATAAATGCGAGAGGGGCTGCACATCTGACGGACTACAGAGGTGACTCATGGCTGAACCGGAACAGGATATCGGGGAGAAGCCAGCAGGTGAGTCTGGGAGTCCTGTTCCCAACATGGTCCTCAAGGAGGATGGGGCAGGGGGCTGGGGAAGGCTGGGACAGGAGTGAGGCTGTTTCCAGCAGTGCCCCGCGTCCTCCCCCACTCTGCCAGTGGGGTAGTGAAAAGCAGAGCAACTAGACCAAAGGTCCTTTCAGAAGGAAGCAAGTGTCTATAGCGACAATAAATAATAGCAGCCGGCAATTACTGGTGCTTACCACTGCTAGGAAGTTGTACCTTCTGTATACTTTGTCATCGACTTCTTACAATCTGGTGAGGTAGTATGGTTAACCCCATTTTCAGATCAGAGAGGGTATATAACTTGCCCAAGGTATCAAATTTGCCAAGTGGCAGAGGAATTCAGACCCAAATCTGCCTGAGTGCAAAGGGCGTGCTTTGTGATCTCTATGAGACCCCTGTCCATTCACAGAGCTGGACACTGATCACAGAATAAAATGCTTTCAAACCTAGTGGAGGGGGCAGGGAAAGTTCTCGGGCTGTGTGTTGGGTGAGTTAGCAGTGAGGCAGGAAGGCCTCGTTTCAGGTCAGGTACTGGTATCTGTATCAGGTATCGGTATCAGGTCAGGTACTGGCAGGTGGGCTGCGGCCCAGCTGCTACAGGGGCTGCCTGAGAAGGGGCCACAGCCCTGAGCCACCTCCAGGGTCCAGCACTGAAAGGCAAAGAGAAGACTGCAGATCCCCGCTCACTAGGGGAGGGGACATTATTCCTCTTCCTCTTCTGGGAAGGGGCTGAGTTGGGCAGGAGCGTCTCATCTCCTTGGAGGCATTTGTCAGGGTGGCACAAACAGGGCTGACTTCATAAGGCTATAATCAGTGCAGTTGCCCAGGGCCTTGCATTCAGAAAGGCCCTGGCTTGGGGTTCAACATTCTGTGGTTGTTGACTTGAAATGTATCATAATTTTAGCCTTGAATGTGTTTTGTGAGTGGAGTCAGATGGGACAATGGAGCATGTGCCAGGGTTGGGAGTTGGAGCCTCAGCTCATGCGTATGGTCTCCACACCCAGACCAGCCCCACCACTGCTATAACCCTCTGCCAGAGTCCCTCATTCTGCTGTCACCTTTGCCCAGGCAAAACAAGGATCAGAAGTTGAGGAGTGGCAGGCAGCCCTGGACACACTCACCCACCCCCATCCAGCTAGTTGGCGCGTTCCAGTGGGGAGGTCGCAATACCTTGGGCGTCACCCATTTGCCCTGGGTTACAGCAGCGGCTGTGAGAAGGGGAAACTGGTTTCCTCTTCATTTTCCTTTTGCACTCGGCTCTGCAAATTATGTAGTTGGCCCTGGTCACATCCATGTCTGGCCATTTACCAACCTGAACAAATTACTTCCCCTTTCAGCCTCAATTTTCCTGTCTGAAAATGAAAATAATAATGTCCATACCCCACAAGATTCTTTTGCGGACAGTGAGGATTTTCTCTTTTCCAGAATTCAAGTCTGATTATGACAGCTCTCTGCTAAAAACTAGAATGGCCTGGTGGTGTTTTAAGACAAAGACCAAAACCTTCCGTCTAGACCAATGCTGCCCAATAGAAATGTAACGCAAGTCACATATGTAATTTAAAATTGCTAGTAGCCACGTTTTAAAAAGTAAAAACAGGTGAAACTAATTTTAATAATATACTTCGCCCACTATATACAAATCATTACATCAACATATAAGTATGAAAATTTTTTATTGCCTCCAAAATCCAGGGTATATTTTACCTTATTGCGTATCTTATCTCATGTGACAAGGGGCTACGTAATTGGACTAACTGGCCCCTGCCAGCCTGTCTGACACTCAGTACCCCTATGCTCTCTGCCCTGCAGCCATCCTGAACTCTCCACAGGGTCCTGTGAAAAGCTCTTCACCTCCTCTGCCCTCTGGATCTAGTTAAGCCTATTCATCCTTCAGATGTCAGCTCCAATAATCAACCTTCACGGAGGCCTCCCTTGACCCCTAACATGCTTTCAAAGTATTGTGTATTGCACATTCATCATGCCCCCCCACAACTGTGATTTCCCATTTATTAACATCTGTCTCTTCTACTAACCTGCAAACTCCAGGAGGACACAGACATCTTTGGGATTTTTGAATATTATTTCCCCAGGCCTTAGCCCAGTGCCTGGTGCAAAGCAGGCTTTCAACATGTTCAGTGGATATTGTAAGAAAGAAAGAAGTACGCAAAAGGCCTGGCATATGCAAAGCGCTTTAAATATTCACTCCTTTCCCTTCCCTCTGGGTGAGAAAATTTCTCCTTATAAAGGCACCCTCCTCACTGTGTATCTCTGCTAGAGAACTGAAGACATAAAGCACTCTGTGCCAAAAATATTTAAGTAAAAACTTGAGCTAAGCACAGAGATTATAAATATTTCTTCCCCAGATTACGCACCATTTAAAAATACTGTCTCAGCTCCTTTTCATGATTTGGGTGGTGATTAAAGAAAATTACTCTTCAAGACTGAAAGTCATTACTGCCCTTTTCCTGACTTGCCTTTCCCCTTGAGAAGGGGAGGATAAGCTGCAGGGCAGGAAATGGAAGTGGGGCATCCTTGTCCTTTGTCTGGCGGACAGCCAACTGGTGAGGTACTGCTCCTTCTCAGCTCTCTCCTGATTCTTTCACCAGTGAATATAAACAACAAGGCACAAATCCACACTTGCCAATGGATCCAAGTGATAACAGGAAACCCAACGACATCTGTCTAGGTGAAGACTCAGCCCCTACGTGACCATGTAGCAAAGCCAAACTGACATTCTGGTTTCTATTTGGACTTTTAGTTCATACTGTATCTTCTCAGGACAGTTAAGTTGGAATACAATGCCATTGTCCTAAAAGATGCTAGAATTATCCTATTTCTGGAGGAGTGGGGGTGGTGGGTAGGAATCTCAAGAGCTATTTGCTCCTCTGCACAGTAGCTTCTTTAAGGACACCAGGGCCCCCAGGGCTATACATTTCCCTGAAGCTTACCAGATAAGGTATGGATGCCTGCTATGTATTGCCCAAGGGTGATGTGTTTAAATATCCATTGCATATTTTAAATCCTTGGCTGGCTTAAACCTGCAAGCTTTCTGTTTTCAGTGGATATAATGGGGGCATACATCCTGGAGCTTGCCCAACATTCCAAGAAAAGAAGCCTCAGCTAATGCAAAGTGTGTATGTGCCCGTGAAAGCTCCATGTCTACTTAACATTCAGTTTTTAGGATTATTTATGCCATAATAATAGATATGAAAATCTCTAACGGGTATTTTGTTTCCTTTACAAATTGTATTTGAATTTATGGGTGATTTAGAGCTTGTGCTTAAAGTCAGAATTCAGAACCCCAAAGAAAATGACTTCATTGAAATTGAACTGAAGAGGCAAGAACTGAGTTACCAAAACCTACTAAAAGTGAGTTGCTGTGAACTGGGGATTAACCCAGAACAAGTGGAGAAGATCAGAAAGCTACCAAACACACTGCTCAGAAAGGTAAGAGTTAAGAGTTTCTAAATGCAGAATCACAGTGGGTGACATCATGTTCTCGAAGCCAATCGTTTACACTTTTGCATTTCATGACACCAGAAATCCTGGCTGCAGAATGGCCAAACGTGGTAGCTAGGTCATTTTCAATCCCGCGCTTTTAAGATTTGCACATCTAATCCATAAACCTTTTGAAAACCTCTGAATGGTCCGATCACAGTGGCTCACGCCAGTACAATCCCAACACTTTGGGAAGCCAAGGTGGGGGGATCACAAGGTCAGGAGATGGAGACCATCCTGGCCAACATGGTGAAAACCCGTCTCTACTAAAAGTACAAAAATTAGCTGGGCATGGCAGCGGGTGCCTGTAATCACAGCTACTCAGGAGGCTGAGGCAGGAGAATTGCTTGAACCCAGGAGGCGGAGGTTGCGGTGAATGAGCTGAGATAGCACCACTGCACTCCAGCCTGGTGACAGAGCTAGACTCTGTCTCAAAAAAAACCAAACCTCTGAATGACAAGTGACTCCCCAATTTAAGACTTTAGTTCAGTGCTTTTGGCCCTACCGATCTCTGCAAAACTGACTGGTTAACATAAAATGACATAGTCCTCAGGAAAGAAAACACAAACCCGTCCTTGTTTGCTTAGCAAAGCGTGGGTTTGCTAAGCATTTGAAATATTAGCAAACAAAAATTGTTTTGCATTTTTATATATTTCCCAGATTCAAAATACAGATCTTAATTTTTAATTTTGGAAAGGAAATCTTATTTCTTTGAAAATTTTTCTTTAAAGCTTTCAAAATTCCTTTGGCAATTTTTTTGTTTTTTATTTTTTTGAAACAGGGTCTCACTCTGCCACCCACAATGGAACGCAATGGCATGATCATAGCTCACTGCAGCCTCGAAATCCTCGGCTCAAGTGATCCTCCCATCTTAGCCTCCAGAGTAGCTGGTACTACCGGGACACACAACCACGCTCTGTTAATTTTTTTTTTTTTTTTTTAGAAATGGGTCTTGCTATATTGCCCAGTCTGTTCTCAAACCCCTGGTCTCACCCTCCTAAGTACTGGGATAACAGGTGGTGAGCTGCTGTGCCTTTGGCAATTCTTACTGGCGTCTTGGCTGATAGTGTATATTCCTTATAAACATGTCAAGGGATGATCATGCCTTCCAGATACCTTAACAATAAAAATCTGCTGGGTGTGGTGTCTCCTGCTTGTAATCCCATCACTTTGGGAGGCTGAGGTGGGTGGATTGCTTGAGCTCAGGAATTTGAGACCAGCCTGGGCAACATGGTGAAACCCTGTCTCTACAAAAAGAATACAAAAATTAGCTGGGTGTGGTAGACTTGGGAGGCTGCAGTGGAAGTGGAAGGACTGCTTGAGCCCAGGAG
>NW_012106363.1:3000033-3002506 GCF_000951045.1 Mandrillus leucophaeus
AAAGTACAAAAATTAGCTGGGCATGGCAGCGGGTGCCTGTAATCACAGCTACTCAGGAGGCTGAGGCAGGAGAATTGCTTGAACCCAGGAGGCGGAGGTTGCGGTGAATGAGCTGAGATAGCACCACTGCACTCCAGCCTGGTGACAGAGCTAGACTCTGTCTCAAAAAAAACCAAACCTCTGAATGACAAGTGACTCCCCAATTTAAGACTTTAGTTCAGTGCTTTTGGCCCTACCGATCTCTGCAAAACTGACTGGTTAACATAAAATGACATAGTCCTCAGGAAAGAAAACACAAACCCGTCCTTGTTTGCTTAGCAAAGCGTGGGTTTGCTAAGCATTTGAAATATTAGCAAACAAAAATTGTTTTGCATTTTTATATATTTCCCAGATTCAAAATACAGATCTTAATTTTTAATTTTGGAAAGGAAATCTTATTTCTTTGAAAATTTTTCTTTAAAGCTTTCAAAATTCCTTTGGCAATTTTTTTGTTTTTTATTTTTTTGAAACAGGGTCTCACTCTGCCACCCACAATGGAACGCAATGGCATGATCATAGCTCACTGCAGCCTCGAAATCCTCGGCTCAAGTGATCCTCCCATCTTAGCCTCCAGAGTAGCTGGTACTACCGGGACACACAACCACGCTCTGTTAATTTTTTTTTTTTTTTTTTAGAAATGGGTCTTGCTATATTGCCCAGTCTGTTCTCAAACCCCTGGTCTCACCCTCCTAAGTACTGGGATAACAGGTGGTGAGCTGCTGTGCCTTTGGCAATTCTTACTGGCGTCTTGGCTGATAGTGTATATTCCTTATAAACATGTCAAGGGATGATCATGCCTTCCAGATACCTTAACAATAAAAATCTGCTGGGTGTGGTGTCTCCTGCTTGTAATCCCATCACTTTGGGAGGCTGAGGTGGGTGGATTGCTTGAGCTCAGGAATTTGAGACCAGCCTGGGCAACATGGTGAAACCCTGTCTCTACAAAAAGAATACAAAAATTAGCTGGGTGTGGTAGACTTGGGAGGCTGCAGTGGAAGTGGAAGGACTGCTTGAGCCCAGGAGGTTGGAGCTGCAATGAGCTGTGACTGTGCCACTACACTTCAGGCTGGGTGACAGAGCAAGACCCTGTCTCAAAAACAAAAAACAAAAAAACCAAAACACCAGAACTGTCTTATAGGGACCGGGCGCAGTGGCTCACACCTGTAATCCCAGCATTTTGGGAGGCCAAGGTGGGCAGATCACCTGAAATCAGGAGTTCAAGATCAGCCTGGCCAACATGGTGAAACCTCCCTACTAAAAATACAAAAATTAGCTGGGCATGATGGCGTGTGTCTGAATCCCAGCTACTCAGGAGGCTGAGGTTGCAGTGAGCAAGTGAGGCAGGAGAATCACTCGAACCCAGGAGGCAGAGGTTGCAGTGAGCCGAGATTGCATCATTGCACTCCAGCCTGGGTGACAAGAGCAAGACTCCATCTCAAAAGAAAAAAAAAATATGGGTTCAGAACCCAAGATGCTGAATAATATTAATATTAAGTCTTTCTATTACATTCAAATTTATTAAGTATGATATAATTTCTTTTCCACATTAAGGATAACGACATTCGAAGACTGCAGGACTCTCAGGAAGTGGAACTCATTTTAATGAAAAATGGAAGCTCCGGATTGACAGAATATATACCATCTCTGACAGAAAGGCCCTGCTATAATAGCAAAGCTGCAAAAATGACTTATTAAATAATCCCAGGAATGGCCGGGCGTGGTGGCTCATGCCTGTAATCTCAGCACTTTAGGAAGCCAAGGTGGGCAGATCACCTGAGGTCAGGAGTTCTAGACCAGCCTGGCCAACAATATAGTGAAACCCCGTCTCTACTAAAAAAAATACAAAAATTAGCTAGGTGTGGTGGCACACACCTGTAGTCCCAGCTACATGGGAAGCTGAGGCAGGAGAATCGCCTGAACCCGGGAGGCAGAGGTTGCAGTGAGCTGAGACTGCACCACTGCACTCCAGCCTGGCAACAGAGCAAGACTCTTTTGAAATAAATAAATAAATAAATGAATAATCGATCCTAGGAATAAAAAACTGAAATCATTATTTCATAAATAATGAAGTCTGGATGCATATACCAATTTGCCTAACTTCATGTTTGAACTGTGAGAAACAATTATGTTTCCTCATCTCCAATTTCTCTGGGCTAGGAGAAGAGTTAAGTTCAGGGTTTTGACAAACAGCTATAAAAAACATCGCAAGGTATATTTACAACAAGGGCAGTTTATTTTGTAGAGTTGTGCCCCAATCCTGATGAGTATAGGTGTCCTTTATGAGATTCAGTCAGGACAAATGGCCAGGGTCTCTTCATGTGAACCCACATGGGCAGGGTGAGCTGATGGTGCTGGGAAAGCCAGGACCCACTTGGCAACACAAGTTCTATTAGTGTTCCTTTTTTTTTTTTTTTTTTTTTTTTTTTTGAGACAG
>NW_012106363.1:3002556-3010056 GCF_000951045.1 Mandrillus leucophaeus
TTTTTTTTTTTTTTTTGAGACAGAGTCTTTTTCTGTCATCCAGGCTGGAGTGCAGTGGCGTGATCTCGGCTCACTGCAACCTCTACCTCCTTGGTTCAAGTGATTCTCCTGCCTCAGCCTCCTGAATTGCTGGGACTATAGGCATGTGCCACCACACCCGGCTAATTTTTGTATTTTTAGTGGAGATGGGTTTTCACCATGTTGGCCAGGGTGGCCTCGAACTGACCCCAAGTGATCTCTTGGCCTCCCAAAGTGCGGGGATTACAGGTGTAAGCCACTGTGCCCAGCCAATTGTCCTCATTTTTAAACGTGTCCCCATACTATCACTTCCTGTTTACACTTTTTAAAATTCATCTACAAAATTTGCATGATTTCTGAGTTGAGTAAATAATGCCTTTTTTTTTTTTTGAGATGGAGTCTCACTGTCACCCAGGCTGGAGTGCAATGGCGCGATCTTGGCTCACTGCAATCTCCACCTCCTAGGTTTAAGCAATTCTCCTGCCTCAGCCTCCCAAATGGCTGGGATTACAGGCATGCTCCACAATGCCTGGCTAACTTTGGTATTTTTAGTAGAGACGAGGTTTTGCCATGTTGGCCAGGTTGGTCTCGAACTCCTCACCTCAACTGATCTGCCCGCCTCGGCCTCCTAAAGTGCTGGGATTACAGGTGTGAGCCACCGCATCTGTCCAAATATGTTTTAAATTTTATTTTTTAAGACGAGGTCTTGGCCAGGCACAGTGGCTCACATCTGTAATTCTAGTTACTCAGGAGGCTGAGGCAAGAGAATTGCTTGAACCTGGAAAGTAGAGGTTGTAATGAGCCTAGATCGCGTCACTGCACTCCAGCCTGGGAGACACAGTGAGTCTCCGTTTCAAAAAACAAAAAAAGGACAAGGTCTCACTATGTTGGCCAGGCTGGTCTGGAACTCCTGGGCTCAAGTGATCCTCCTACCTCGGCCTCCCGGAGGGCTAGGATTACAGACATGGCCACTATGCCCAGCCAACAACGATTAACACCTTTGAGACTATTTTTAACATACCACTTACAGAGTAGGCGAGGCACAGCCCATACCACTGGTCTATTAAATAAACCGAAACACCAGCTGGTGCCCTCACATACGTCTAAAGTGAGCTGTCATCACATCCCATGCTACATTCCTCCCTAACACACTCCCTAGGATCCTTCCAGGTCAGCTTCCTTGCCAAATTCTAGTTAATAACTCCGCTTGCACCTTGTACAGGCTCATGCAATGGCTTGACCCTATCTACCCACTTTTATTCACACACACCACACTGTCACTTCTTTACATACCTGTTCCTCCTAGACCATGAAGTCATCTCTAATCCTTGTGGGAGAGGTATACATAAAATACCAAAACTCCTTATGGCCAAAGCATAATGTCTTACTTGCATCCCAGCACATGCTGTCAGCCACTGTTCCTTCAACTCCAATTTCTCAGTAGTTCAACTTTGATGAAGAGCAGTGGACACATAGGCAGCACATCAAGATTTATCTTACCCAACTGTTCAAAACAGAGAAAAATGGTTCCAATAATAATAAGCGTGTCCTGTTTCATTCAGAAAATGTCATTTGAGACCATCTGCAACTTGCTCATTATTTGCGGCCTCCGGGAACAAGGTGACAGAAGCACTTCAGCAGAATGCAGCTCAGCGTCTAAACTGCATTTTTTTAACTTTGAGGCCAGGCACAGTGGCTCACGCCTGTAATCCCAGGAGTTTGAGTTTAGCCTAAGCAACATAGCAAGACCCTATCTCCTAAAAAAAAAAAAAAACTTTGGGGGCACATATCACTGTCACCCAGGCTGGAGTGCGGCGGCACGATCTCGGCTCACTGTGCAACCTGTCTCACAGGTTCAAGTGATTCTCATGCCTCAGCCACCCAAGTAGATGGGATTACAGGTATGCATCACCATGACCAGCTAATTTTTTAAAAAAAATTTTGGCAAGGTTTTGTCATGTTGCCCAGGCTGGTCTCGAACTCCTAGCTTCATGTGATGTGTCCGCTTCAGTATTCCAAAGTGTTGAAATTACAGGTGTGAGCCAACGCGCCCGGCCAAAACTCATTTTCTATAACACAAGTAAGTCTTAAGGCTGCAGATTATCAGTAAAACAAAATTTGAAAAGCTTTAAGAGTAATTTGATTAGTCTTCACCTCATGCATTGATTATAAAAAACTAATCCCTGAGTAGGGTGCAATTCCACTGATTTTATTTACTTATTTATTTAGACACAGAGTCTATGTCACCGAGGCTGGACTGCAGTGGCGTGATCTTGGCTCACTGCAACCTCTGCCTCCTGGGTTCAAGTGATTCTCCTGCCTGTCTCCCAAGCAGCTGGGACTACACGGGCCCGCCACCATGCTCAGTAATTTTTTTTTTTTTTTTTGTATTTTCAGTAGAGATGGGGTTCCACTATGTTGACCAGACTGGTCTTGAACTCCTGACTTCATGATCCACCCACCGCAGCCTCCCAAGGTGCTGGGATTACAAGCATGAGCCACCGCACCCGGCCAATTCCACCGATTTTTAAAATGGCCTTAAGTGAAATTAATCAGGTACCAAAATGCCATCCCGAGAAGTCCCAGAACTATTTAGGTTGAAATATGAAATGACCTAGAATTCTTAGTTGTTCATAACCTCTGTGCACTTTTAATAGGGTGATTAGTAACTCACAGCCCTACCCCTTTCTACTCCCCTTTCAGAAGTCCTACGTACAAGGCACGGCCCTGAGGGTGCCACTGCTGCAGTGAGGACAGATTCCATAGTGGAGGGGGCTGAAGCTGCACCTTGGTGTATCCAAAGGTATCAGTTACTCCACAGCACATAGAACACTCAGGGATGTGTGTTGGACGAACTCACAACCTAGCCCTATGCTCATACTGAGGGGATCCAAGTTTTACCTGAGGCATAGTTGAGGGGTAACAGGGCTACTGTGAACTGACGTAGGGCCTTAGTTATATAAGCCTTATGAATCTGCAAGTGCAATTCAAATTTCCATCACTTTCCTCTTTTTAAAGAGTAAACATTTTTGTGTTCACGGTACCCCTACTAAAATTAGAACAAGGCCAAACCAGCAGCCTCTCTGAAGTGACAATCTAACTTGGGCCAGGGAAAGGAGTACAGCACAGTCCAGCAGTTTTCCTTCCCAGAATGGCATAAATCTGAGAAAAGCTTCTTTGGAAGCTGCTTAGACAGGAAAACAAAAGCATCAGCTCCCTGGCTGGCAGACAAGTAGAAATTATGTTAAGATGAAAATAAGATATCACACAGAAAACATACATTTAGGTCTCGTTTCTAGCTTTTTTTTTTTTTTTTGAGACGGAGTCTTGCTCTTGTCGCCATTTCTAGCTTTTTAAGAACTACAATTAAGACCACAATTTGAAGACTGGGCACAGTGGCTCATACCTGTAATCCCAGCACTTTGGGAAGCCGGGGTGGGCCTGATCATTTGAGGTCAAGAGTTTGAGACCAGCCTGGACAACATGGTGAAACCCTGTCTCTACTGAAAATACAAAAAAAAAAGAGCCAGGTGTGGTTGCACGCACCTGTAATCAATCCCAGCTACTTGGGAGGCTGAGGCATGAGAACGGCTTAAACCCTGGAGGCAGAGGTTGCAGTGAGCTGAGCTCGTGCCACCACACTCCAGCCTGGGTGACAAGAGTGAGACCCTGTCTCAAACAAAATAAAACCTTAAATTGGGCACTCAAGAAACAGTATCTTTAAATTTGTCACTCACTGATGGTTTTATGAAATACACTACAGCTTATATATCTATTAGTAACTACCTGCACCAAGACTTTTTCCCATTCTTTTTAAATTTTATTAAGAAATATCGTACATACAAAAGCACATAAACATACAGCTTAAAAAAGAAAATGCCCACAGGGCTTCAGAAACAGACCCTCGCCAGTTCCTCTGAAGACCCCTCTCTGCCCTCACGATCACCTCTCCCTCTGTCAGAACGGCTAACATTAAATGTTGTCTTAATCATTTCCTTTTATCATGTATTTGACAGCCTGTTTTTGACTTTCATCGAAATGGAACCACAGTGATGTATTCTTCTGACTTGCTTTTTTTGATCCTTCTGTTGTTGAGTTTTGTCCATGTTCACATACAGAGCTGCAGTTCAGTTTCACTTCTGTGGAATTCCACTGTTGGAATATACCCACAGTATTTATCCAACGCACTGTTGGTGGACACCAGGTCTTCCCAGGTTTTTTCTTCTTTTCTTCCTATTACACGCAATGCTTAAATCCATCCCCTGGTACACATGTGTAAGAGCTTCTCTAGGGTATGTATCCGAGAGTGAATGGCTGAGAGGTTATGGCACACCCACTTATGCCAAATTGTTTCCCGTTTCCCAAAGTTGTTGTTCCTAAACATTCTTAAATCTGTTGACAAATGACCTATTTGGGATGGCTGAGGGGAGGAAATAGATCAGCTACAAAACTCTTGAATTTTTAAAATAGTAAATTCAAAATTCTGATACAACAATGAAAAATACATTTACTTCTCTGCTTTGGCTTACTTGAAGTGTACTTTTTAAAACTACAGGTTCAACTTAAAAGTGCTGTCTCCTTTATCTCAAAATAAATGTTTCTAAATATTACCAGGTAAAAACAGCAAGACTCAGAAGATATGTGTATACCATCATATATTTTGAAAGATCTATACATAAATGTTTATATTTTCTCCCACCTCCCATCTCCCCACAAAGAAACGACTTGGAAGAATAACTGTTAACAGCAGCAAGCTCCTGCAGAGGAAAAACAGAGGGACAGGAGTCATAGGAGACAGATCACTAAACACTTCTTTTTTTTTAACCATGGGCAACATTACAATTATAATACAAAATTTCAAAAGTAGACCTGGGGTTCTTTCACAAACAACTAAAAAATCCCTCAGGAAATCAAACTTGAAAACTAACCCTGAATGAAGTCCCATCCCACAGAATTGTATACATAATAGTAACTTCAGGTGTTTTATGTTTCATGCACATAACATGTTTAAAAACATATTCACATAGCCCATCGGCAATGCATTTTTAAAAACAGAATGGATGAGGGCTCAGAGAACTTCCACCATAAAAATGTTCAGTTCTTACAACTCTGAAAACTTCAATCAGAAGGTGGCTGAGCTCAACCAATGTGGTCCAAGTGTTCTCAGACCTCGGAAATAAGGTTGATTATCCTCTGTGACACTAACTATATTTAAGGAACCAGAATGCCTAAGGAGAGGGGGTAAAAATATCTGAGCTGAGCAGTATGACTAGGTTATTATAAGCTCAAGATCAAGAAAACAAGAAGGATGTTTCAACCCAAACTGAAAAATGACTGGACTGTGTTTGAAGGGGAAAAAAAGTGTTTTAACAAAAAGAAGCATGATATGTATCATCTCTACATTCCAGAGGAGAGGATGTCTTGAACAGCAGACTGGTCGGTGCTCTTGAAAGGCTCAATGGAAATTAAACTATTGGACCAGTGCTATATAGTTTGATGACTGACAAAAGTTTACCCAATTTGTTTTATACTAATGAACTGTTATTTAAGAGGTCTTTGTCTTTTAGAGTTACATGTTGAATTATTTACAGATTAAATGGTGTGTCTGAGACTTGCTCAAAAATAATAGGGGACAGTGGATACAAATACAATCACTCATGAAGTATAAGAGTGGTCATGAGTCTTGTTGGTGATGAGTTAATAGAGGTTAATTATATTGTTCCTCTTTTGTGCATGTCTTTAAATTCCCAAAATAAAGTTGTTGGTTTTTCTTTAAGACCAACTGATTGCAGATTTCAAACTTCCCAAGCAATCTGATTAAAACTGGTTTGCTCCCCTTAAAGACTTTCCAAAGAGAAAATAAATATTCCCCAACTAATAACTTTTTGGTCTGCAAGGCAGAAATGTTTGTTTCTTCTACTGAACTGGTCTCAATACTGGATTCTTTTTTTTTTTTTTTTTTTTTTTTTGAGACGGAGTCTCGCTCTGTCGCCCAGGCTGGAGTGCAGTGGCTGGATCTCAGCTCACTGCAAGCTCCGCCTCCTGGGTTTACGCCATTCTCCTGCCTCAGCCTCCCGAGTAGCTGGGACTACAGGCGCTCGCCATCTCGCCCGGCTAGTTTTTTGTATTTTTTTAGTAGAGACGGGGTTTCACCGTGTTAGCCAGGATGGTCTCGATCTCCTGACCTCGTGATCCACCCGTCTCAGCCTCCCAAAGTGCTGGGATTACAGGCTTGAGCCACCGCGCCCGGCAATACTGGATTCTTAAGAGATGGTTACCAAGAATCAGTTCCTCTTCAGCCACATCAATTTTGGGTATAAAATTCAACTTCTAGGTCTCTCTCCATACTAAAGCCAGGCCTTAGTCATAGCTGCCCTGAGGAGGCAGGTCCTCCTCCCACCGCCCCCAAATCCCAGGTAACTTCAATTGTTATAATAGATCTAAGCGTCCATAGAGGAAGCCTTTTCATATGAGCTCATTGATTATACTTCATTTAAGTTAGATGTTCATTCTAGAGGAGACAGAGCAGAACAAATCTTGTATTTTAATAACTTCCTAGGTTTTTTAATACTTAGGGACAGAATATGGTTTAAAAACTATCATTTTAAGTCCTTTGCTACTACAACCACAATCTTGTCAAACTACACAAAGCAGTGCCTGGGAGCTATCTTTGTGTTTGTTAGATTTTACTTCCCATTTTATCTTAATCCTCATGGGAATCATCTCTTACAAATTCAGAGATAACCCACTCATCTACCGCTGCATCTCCAGGATCAGCTAGGGAGCCAGGAGGGCTCTGTCTCCACAGCATTGTTTCCAACAGAGCCTCTAAAGTGGGGGCTTCATTATTTTTCAAAGTTTGGTGGAAGAGATTTTAGTAAATTCTTTTAACAATTCATCATGCCTATTAGAATCAACACACTGTCTTAACAGTTAGGCAGTGGACCATGAGACAGAGACCTAACAAATCCATAAACATGAAGCCACAAGACCCTCCCTGGGTACATCATTTAACACACTCAGTTTCTTTACCTATAAACTGATAGCAGTATTTGAAAGTTATAAACCACAAGGAATTGCTATGATATATATGTGCGTGTGTATATACGTAGCTGGAGAGAATACTTTTATACAGTTGAAGAAGCTGGCTATAGATAGAAACATGCTGCCAGTTTTCCTAGATGTGACACAAAAATAATCATTTTGGGGGGGGGGGAACCCTTGCCATATATACTACACACCCTATACACAAGTACATTTATAAACTGACACGACCGGGTGAGAAGAAATCTTGATACAGGACTTAACAAAAACTAGCACTTGAAAGCTTTTCTACATCATTATTTCATAGCTAGCTAGCTAAAGAGTGCTTGTCAGAAGGATACTTGGAATTTTCTACTAAAGGAATTTCTCAGGGATGTAAAAATATATTCTAGTTCACTGTACATCTTTGCTATTAAAAGCAAAATTCAAATTTATTCA
>NW_012106363.1:3015056-3083874 GCF_000951045.1 Mandrillus leucophaeus
AACTTGAATGGCAAACACTAGCACGTCTGGCAGTAAGTTTTCAACATTTTCCCACATTACAGAAAAAGCCAATATATGTTAAATATTTCAGAAAAAGACTGTGCTTATTTTAAGAAAACAAAAGCAGAGGCCAAAAAATATATCCATGGTTTGTGCCGCTAGTTCTAGCTGAGTCTAGAGGAAAAACAAAAACAAAACACCAGAACAGTTCTATTGAAGGATACAATAAACAACATATAAAAGACTAGTAAAATAAACCTAAATAGCAGCACATATATTATGCTGGTGATTAAACATGGAGACAGGTAGAATGAAATGAAACAAGGAGAGCTGAGAAAATCAGAAATAGGCCCCTTCTCTCATTCCTAAAACCATGCAAAGCACAACAGCTCATTCAGTGCAAAATAAAAGACACTAAAAGAATCTGGAGAACACAAAATTCAGAAAGGAGAGCCTAATGGTTAACAGAATTATCTTCCAATAAAGGCTAAGTTAGATGAGAATATTCTTGTGAAAACATTCCACACAAAATTAAAAAGTCCATTAAAAGTGCTAACAGCACAGTACATCAGCTAATGGGATGCCACAAAAAAAAAAAAAAAAAAGAAAAGAAAAGAAAAAGAAAAAGAAAAAGAAAAAGAGGGGAAAGAGCATGTTGATCCCACTGAAAACATGGTTAAGATACATATAAGCAATTCAACTTCCAGGGACTTAGACGTAAACTACTAACTTAAATGAATGCACAAATGAAGACTAATGCAACAATGTACACTTACTTTGTAAGACACATTATGAAACACTGCAGTGTGAAGAAAAAAAAAAAGGTAGCCAACAACCAAGGTAATATAATCCTACGCCTAATAACCCTGAAAGTTAATATAATACTTAAAAGAATCTACATGAAAAACCTTCAGGTTATCAACTGAAAGATGCGGTTTAACATCAAAACACCAGATAAACTGTCATTTTCACAAATCTAAGTAGGAGACGGGGAAAGAATGCCTGTCTCCTACTGAATGGCGTTCCTCACAGTAAAAAGGAGTATGAATGAAATGGATCTTTGCCTGTGTCTGGAGAAAAGTGAGTGGGGCAATTAGGGTGTGAAAACAGTTTCTTAATGAACTGAATTCTCATATAAACTAACCTTTCTCCTTGGATTTTCTATCTTGTTCTCTGTCCCGACTTTTGCTCCTGTGCTTATATGACTTTCGATCCCGGCTTTTTGATCTTCTTCGATCCCGACTTCGAGATCTATGTTTCCTTTCTGATCGATCATGGCTTCTGCTTCTTCGTCGATCTCTACTTCTTAATAAAAAACCAAAAGGCAACTTCAGCCAGTATTACAATGAGTAAAGGCCTTAAAGTAGATATTATTAATTAAAAAGACTAAGCAAAACTTACCCTTTTTCTAAAACTATTTACATTAGAAATCTTAAGAACTAAAAATTATTGAAAGTATTTCTAAATTCATCTCCAATAGTGCTAAGATGGTTATCGTTGTGCTCTTTAAGACTCTTCTTCAATTTGTAGTTATAATTAAAACAGTATGGCTGATTTCATATTTTATTTCTTGGAATGAGTAAGACAAGCACTTAAGAGACCATCAGGTACGCTAACTGTAAAAAGATTGTGTGAAATTTCCTAGACAGGTGGGAAATAGCACAGAACTTGCCCCGAAAATGGAATTATTTTATTCACTGATTCTGCTCTCACAACCCATTCTATCACTTAAAGATGCTTAAGAGCTTCCCAACTACCATTCTGAGGAGTAATACTAGTAATTATTATTGTTATTGCACACTCATTATGAGCTGGACATCAGTCTTAGGTGTTCCATATATACCTGCTTCGCCTTCTTTCTCTACTTCGTGACCTTTTGTGGTCCCGAGACCTGCTGCATCTTCTGTCTGATGTTCGGCTTGAGTGTCTACTTCGTGAACGACTTCTCTTTCTTCTTTCTCTGTCACGAGCCCTTTCTTTTTCTCTTTCTTCCTCTTCCCTTCGTCTTTTCCTTTCTCTTTCTTCCCTTTCTCTCTCCCGTTCTTTTTCTCTTTCTTCTCTTTCTTGCTTCTCCTTTTTTAGACGCTCATCACGATCAGGTTCTTCGGTTCTTTTCCTTAACTTCTCCTAGAAAAATCAAGTTGGATTCTTATACAAATGTAACTAACAATGGTCAACTAATGTGAAGTAATCTGTAGACCAACTTATGGAATTGATGCCCTTAAGGGAAATGTAGACATTCCAACACCATGTACATACACAAGGTATTATTTGTCTAAATCCTCAGGATATATTCTTCCCAAATTTCTGGCATGCGAGAGTTAAGAAAATCAAGTGCTTTCATAGTTCGATAAACAGCAAAAATTCACAGGAACTCACAATGCTTCAAATAATTACACATAGGAAAATATCAATAAGAGGGTCATATCTCCATTTAAGCCATATTAAAATATAGTTATTTTTATCTATAGCTAGTGATAGCTAAAAGCTATAGCTATAGCTAAAATAATTTTTTTTTATTAGCTAAAATGTATCTTTAGAAGAAACTTAACGTTGGCCGAGCGCAGTGGCTCAACACTTTGGGAGGCTGAGGAGGGCGGATCACCTGAGGCAGGAGGTTCAAGACCAGCCTGGCGAACAGGGCAAAACCCCGTTTCTATTAACAAAGCACAAAAATCAGCCGGGCATGGTAGTGTATGCCTGTAATCCCAACTACTCGGGAAGCTGAGGCATGAGAATTGCTTGAACCCCAGAGGTGGAGGTTGCGGTGAGATCATGCCACTGTACTCCAGCCTGGGTGACAAAGTGAGATTGTCTCAAAAACAAAACAAACAAAAAAACAAAAATTAGCCAGGCCTCGTGGCACATGCCTGTACTCCCAGCTACTCAGGAGGCTGGGGCATGAGAATTGCTTAAACCTGGGAGGTGGAGGTAACAGTGAGCTGAGATCACATCACTGCACTCTAGGTGACAGAGCAAGAATTTGCCTCAAAACAAACAAACAAAAAAACTTACTTTTAATTCTTCTACAGTAGCTTTAATTTTGGCATAGCCCATGTGTTGTTTTCCCATCAAATGGTCATCTACCCGAGACTGGGCATCTCCTACTATTAAAAAGGCTCCACACACTTCACAAACTTCCATTTGTTTTTCTTGTGCAGCAAAACTTTCAATTGTCTAAAATGATAAATCAGTTACAAGAACATCTGAGGAAGAGAAACAAATCTCAAGCAAGTACTCAACATTTAGAAAAGATTTCTAATGTGTGTGAATTGCTCTTTCCCATTTCCCCAAATCAGTAATACTGGGCTACAAGTGGTCAACTTTTTTTAAAGAGAGACGTTTAAGGCAACAGCAACTAACTTGCTGAATCACCCAGAAAAAATGTTGAGACCCACTGTTCAATGTTCAACACACACATTACCTTACGAAATTTAAACCACCTTTCAGAAAGCCGCCTATTTTAGTATGAATTCATTTCTTGCTTAGGGTCAAGGGATATGATGTCCATACACAAAACTAATTAAGGAACTAAGAACATTGGCTATAATCTGAACATATCCTATTCAATATGGAGGAACCAATGACCAATTATATTCTGCAATCAATAGTATCTGAAACACATATATTCTATTCTTCAATTAAAATAATAAGATATTTTAAGGGTGTATTAATTTTTAACAAAGATATAAGTATGTACTGAGTAATTTATTACAACAAAAATGAAAATAAAACCAGGCTCATATGGAAATTTATGGTTTAAGGCAGTGATTGGCAAGCCAGGGAGGCCTTTTTCTAACATTTTATTGGGATACAACCACACCCATCTGTTTCTTGTACTATCTAAAGTTGCTTGCATACTGCACAAAGGCAGAGCTTAGTAGTTGCCACAGACCTTGTGGCCTACAAATTGTGCTGACTCTAAGTTTAGAACATCAGAATAATTTTCAAAGGTTCTCAGATAAAAATGAGTTCCTACTAACTGTTAACAGACAGGTGAGATAATGTGAAATAAGGTTTACTTACCGAGGTTGTGGACCTAAGCAGTTCTCTCTCTTCTTTTAATTGTTCAACTAATTTCATCATCCCCTGGGCTTCTTCTACTTTTCCTTCAGACCCTAATTCTTCAATCTTAGAAGAGTGGGGGAAAAAAACAGTTAAGATTTCTTTCAAACCCAACTATTTCCTTTTTTCCCCATGGTTCATTAGTAGTTTTATCCATCTTTTTGTTTGGTTTTATTTACAAAAGCCTCTTTGGGTTTAATTCATCCTAGATTTTTTTTATACTTCAATAAAGTATAACTGATGTGTTAAGAAAAATGCACTTTCGGCTGGACGTGGTGGCTCATGCCTGTAATTCAAGCACTTTGGGAGGCCAAGGTGGGCAGATCACCTGAAGTCAGGAGTTCAAGACCAGCCTGGCCAACGTGTTGAAATCCCATCTCTATTAAAAATACAAAAAAAAATTAGCCAGGCATGGCAGCGGGCACCTGTAATCCCAGTTACTGGGGAGACTGAGGCAGGAGAATCACTTGAACCCAGGAGGTGGAGGCTGCAGTGAGCAGAGATCGTGCCACTGCACTCCAGCCTGGGTGATGACATGAGACTCTGTCTCAAAAACAAAAGGAGAGAGACAGAGACAGCGTCTCACTATGTTGCCCAGGCTGGTCTTTAACTACTGAGCTCAAGCAATCCTCCCACCTCGGCCTCCCAAAGTGCTTGTATTATAGGTGTGAGCCACCTACTCTTTTCAGTACCTCCTCCAGCCTCAATCCCAAACACAATCCCCAGGCAACCACAGATCTGCTTTCTGTCACCATAGGTAAATACGCGTTTTCTAAAATTTTATATAGAGCCA
This sequence comes from Mandrillus leucophaeus, assembly GCF_000951045.1. NCBI lineage: Eukaryota > Metazoa > Chordata > Mammalia > Primates > Cercopithecidae > Mandrillus > Mandrillus leucophaeus. Next base: position 3,019,915 of record NW_012106363.1, read on the forward strand.
GAGTCTATATTCCTTTTTCGTCTGGCTTCTTTCACTCAGCCTAATTATTTTAAGATTTATTCATACTGTCTCATGTAGCTAATTCCTTTTCATTACTGACAGGTATTCCACCATATGGATACATCATGATTTAATTATCCACTCACCTGCTGACGGATATTTTAATTGATTCCAGTCTGGGTTTTTTTTGGTTTTTTTAGTGCTATTATGAATACGGCACTCATGAACACTGGAGTGTAAATCTTTGTGTAGACACACGTTTTCGTTTATCTTAGATAAATATGTGGGAGAATGGCTCATGGTACATTTTTAACTTTTTAAGAAACAGACTCCAGGGCCAGGAACAGTGGCTTACACCTGTAATCTCAAAACTTTGGAAGGCCAAGGTGGGTAAATTACTTGAGGTCAGGATTTTGAGACCAGCTTGGCCAGCACGGTGAAACCCCGTATCTATTAAAAATACAATTAGCCGAGGATGGTGGCGCACACCTGTAATCCCAGCTACTCGGGAGGCTGAGGCAGGAGAATCACTTGAACCTGGGAGGTAGAGGTTGCAGTGAGCTGAGATCGCGCCACTGCACTCCAGCATGGGTGACAAAGCGAGACTGTCTTAAAAAAACAGTAACAACGACAACAAAACAGATTCCAATATGATCTGCAGGAATATGAAAGAAAGAAAAAAATGAGACTATTTTTTCCAAAGTGGTTGTACAGTATCATATCCCAGTTCCAGCTGACTCACATCTTTGCCAATAGCTGGTATGATCAGTTTAATTTTAGCTATTCTAATAGGTGTCAAATAGGTATTTGATTGTAGTTTTAATCTGTATTTCCCTAACGACTAATAATGTTGAGCATCTTCATATTTGTCGTCCTTTTATATACACATATACATACATGTACACACACACACAAGACAAGGTCTCACTCCATTGCCCAGGCTGGAGTGCAGTGGCGCAGACACATCTTACTGCAGCCTCACCCTCTTAGGCTTAAGCAATTCTCCTGCCTCGGCCTCCTGTGTAGCTGGGACCACAGGTGCACATCATCACACCTGGCTAATTTTTGTAGAGACTGGGTCTCACTTTGTTGCCCAGGCTGGTCTCAAACTCTTGGGCTCAAGCAATCCTCCCACAGTGCTGGGATTATACACATGAGTTACCATGCCTGGCCCATCCCTGTATTTTTGCTGGTTACACGTCTGTTTCAAGTATTTCCTGACATTAATGCATACAATTCTCACCTGTTGCAGAAGTACATCAATTTTGTCTGTTAAAACCTGAATTTTTTCTTCATTTTTGCCTGTTGGGCCAGCGGCCTGTTGAAGACAATAAAACGTATTACCAACAAGTTGAAAACAAAGATAAACATGCAAACTCGCACATACCATACATAATATTTCTATTTAACAATTAAAATGCTTAATTGAAAGGACAGTAATTCAATTATCTTCAACTTCCGGTGGTCAATCACATATTGTCAGTTACTACTATTTAAGAGAAAAATCTTGGCCTCAAGAAAAAAAGAAAGAAAAATCTTATGTTTAGCAAAATCAATGTTATGTTTGCTAAGAAAGACTGGAAAAAATGAATGCCTTATAAGTTTCATATCATTTTAAAAGAACAAAGTAATGAAAAGAAGACAAGTTTCAAAAATATTAGGGAGGTCTCTGAATCTCCAGAAAACAAGGACCCTTTACAAAGACTGAATTGATTTCACTTACCCCGGAAGACTGCTGGTTTTGAGATAATGCCAAACGAGCATGGCCTCGTCTGATCCTACGTTCTACTTCTGCAAGTAAGCTCTGCAAGTATCGCAAAAAATCTCTCTCATAGCCAACTTTCATGAAACGAGAGCTCTTCTCATACCTGGTAACATGAAAATAAACAAGTATTCATTTCCAAATCTTCATCCATTACAACTCTAATATTCTATCTTAACTAGCCTCGACAACTATTGCATTTAGGCTGCAGAGTAAACCAGGTGTATTTGAAGTGCCTTTCTGACTGCCCCTCACCACAGAGCTTTACACAGGGGTTTAACCACTAGCGTTACCACTGTACTGGATCTATGACCCTGGACCTGGGACAAGTCTCATGTATAAAATTGGGGCTGGCCACGGTGGCTCACACCGGTAAACCCAGCACTTTTGGAGGCCGAGGTGGGTGGATCACTTGAGGTCAGCAGTTTGAGACCAGCCTGGCCAACATGGTGAAACCCTGTCTCTACTAAAAATACAAAATATTAGCCAGGCATGGTGGTGGGCGCCTGTAATCCCAGCTACTCGGGAGGTTGAGGCAGGAGAATCACTTGAACCCGGGAGGCGGAGGTTGCAATAAGATAGAAGTTTCTTACTACCCCTAGCCAGTAACTGGACTTCTCTCAGACACTCATTTTACAATTAATTCCAATTATTCCTCAACCCTTGTCCCCCTTAAACCAAATAATAACTGGGAGGGAAATGACAACCAAAATAACTTACTGTTTTCGTAGATTTTCATCATGAATTTTTTCACATGGACCTGGGGGAAAAATACAATTGTATAAATTATCTGTGATTATTAGCAACCGTTTCTTGCCAAAAACAAAAAGTTATTTTTCTTTTTAAAAAGAAAAAGAATTTACTTTATCACTGAGTAGTTTGTAGACATCTAAATTGATCCTACTGAATCATGAAGCATTATAACCAAATAGGACATAAAACTGATCTGCTCAGTCTTCAAAGTCAATATAATGGATAGCAACCGTATATGGTTAAAAGAGAAGTAAGGGAGGGAGAGAGAAAGGGAGTGAAGGCGAAAGGAAATTGTTCTTTATTGCCACTCAAGAAAACTGATGGGGACAGACACCGAACTGAACCATTGCTGACTTTATTATTTTCAAATCTGTATATAAAGTCAAATAGCACTAGACTAGTACCCAACTCCTACTTCTTCCCACCTCTAAAAAGCAATTATCTTAACTCTTCTCTATTTCTTCTTGAATTTACCTCCACCTTTTAAAATTCTATGCTTATTTTGCTATTTATCAATCCTAGACATCAAAATTTTGGGATAAATAAACACTTAGTGTTTATATTATGCAAATACTATTCACTGTCAGGCCAAACAAAGGTGCATTATGAGACACTTCTGATGTTTTTTTTTTTTTTTTTGAGACAGAATCACGCTCTGTCGCCCAGGCTGCAGTGCAGCGGCGCAATCTTGGCTCACTGCAACTTCCGCCTACCAGGTTCAAGGGATTCTCCTGCCTCAACCTCCCAAGTAGCTGGGATTGCAGGCACCCACCACCACGGCTGGGTAATTTTTTTGTATTTTTAGTAGAGACAGGATTTCACCCTGTTGGCCAAGCTGTTCTCGAACTCCTAACCTCAAGTGATCTGCCCTCCTTTGCCTTCAAAAGTGCTGGGATTACAGGTATGAGCCTAGTTTTTTCTCTATATTTTCAAATTCTTCTCAAACACTTCAACTCAGCTATAGAAACTATCTCAATACTAATTTCACATATGAGTCAAAATACATCAGATCATCAGTTTCATTTTCTTCCATTGGCCTTCTGCCTTACTTCAATCTGGGATACTTATTTTCTAAGCTCACTATAGAACTATTATCCTGATGAATTCCTTTCCTGCTCTGCAGTAGGTGAGAATTACTGGATCTCTTGTTTTTTCTTTCCTCTTTCTCAGTTTATGGACATGTTTTGATGGAGTTTCCTGAGAAAAAGTCCATGGGAGATAAATCTGTTGAGACCCTGTATATCTGAAAATGTCTTTTTTCCCCTCATATTTTGATGTTTGGCTACATAGCTAAGCCTGGTAGACATGTTTTCACTCAGCACCCTGAGGATGTTTCTCCAATGTCTTCAACTTTCCCCATTGTTACTGACCAGTCTTAGGCCATTCTGATTCATAATTCTGTGACCTACACTCACCCCCACCACCCCTACGTTCTAAAATTTTACAGGGGTATGCCTAGGTATGGATCTTTTTCATTCACTGTCCTGATCACCTGTAGGGCCTGCTCAACCTAAAGATGAATGTTCTTTAGTACCGCAAATTTTTTTCTTAAGCAATTCCCTCTGCTTTTATTCTGTCCACAACTATTAAGTTGGTAGTACAGTTCCTGGACTAAGTTTTAAAAAAAATCCTTCTGTCATACTGCCCAACATTCCAGTAAACGTCCTCAATTTTATTTTCAAATCTTTCCGGCGATTTTAGTTCTATTTCTCCAGCTTTAATTTCTAAGAGCTGTTTTTCAAAAACTGTTTTCCAAACTTTTTCCACAAGTTCCCTCTTTATGGCATCCTATTATTGCTGATGAATATAGTATCTTCTCATATGTCTCTGAAGATACTAAATTTCTTAAGATTTTGAGGAATCTCTCTCTGCTTTCCCTATTATCTCCAATTCCACTAAATTCTTCTTTCTCTGTTGGTTTTCTTAATCTCTTGTGTTGAAGGCTTTCTTCGAACGTCTGGCTGGTGGTCCTTGGCAGGCAACTAGTTTTTTAAAAAGACACTTCCAAAATCTGACTGGAAGTTAGTAGGGATTAGGCAGGGTTTGTCAGCTCATGAATGGGCTTTATCATAGGAAAACCAGGCAGTAAGACTTTCTTTTAAGAGATTCCCCAAGGGTCAGTACCTGTAGAGATCACTTCTCAGGAACTGTTCACTTTCTCTAGAGAAGAATCCTCTTTTCTTCTGCCTGGGGAAAAACATCTGGCTGTATCCTTCTAGGAACAGGGCAGAGGAGAGCCCCACCAATAAAAATATAGATTCATTTACTCTCTTTTACATTTTTTTTTTTTTTTTTTTTTACTTACTACTGCCCCTGCTGTGTCTGAAATCTCAAGATCTAGACTGGTCCTGCCTTAATACGCTCCTAATGCTCTAAGGCAAACATTGTACATAATGAATTGACTTCTTTTATATATCCAGAATGATCCTGGTTATGTACCATCCTTGAGAGAAATGAGGAAATTGTCAATCATTTTTTGTTTTGTGGTTCAGATAAACTAGTCTCTCTAGCCCAATTTCTCCTGAAAATAACCCTCTCTTCTCCTGGGGTCTATGGGTGGGAGAGTAAGATCAACAGATGTACAGGACCGCCTACACTAGTGGCAATTTTGCATCCTGGGGACATCTGGCAATGTCTGAAGACATTTTTGGGTGTCACAACAGGGGGTGCTACTGGTTATCTAGTGGGTAAAGGCAGGGATGTTGCTAAACATCCCACAATGCATGAAAAGCCCCCTCCAAAACTGGCTCAAAATGTCAACAATGTCAAGGCTGAGAAACCCTGAACTAGACTACAGACTAATCTCTCTCATTTTCAGCCCCATGACTCAACCCTGCCTTCTGTGGTACCTGGTGCCTCCAAATCCTGAGCCTGTCCAGGGTTCTGCTGATCAAACACTCGCTTCTGTTTAGTATCCCCTTCTGCAGGCTTTTAGGGTACAGGTTGTTCTGCTCTGTTGCGTTTGCTGCTGCTACTCCATCCACTTGTCATCTTCCAAAAATTTGCTGACATCTCTAACGTTATCTCCTCTTCCATATACATCTTTTTAAAAATTTTTTCATTTAAGTGGAGTTTTGGGAGGGAGTGGAAATAGACATGTATGTTTAATTAAGCCACCATGTTTAATCAGACTGACATTTATTAATACATTCAAATATCTAAACCAAGTAAGAAATTACTTATTAGCAAATCTTTTAAGAAAAAACTTTACAGAATTAGAAAGAACCAGTTTTTTTCCTCTCACCACTCCTATTCAACATTTTAAATATCATAAATTTGATAAGAGTTACACAGAAAATTCACTTACCAAGATCAGAACGTGTATTTGTGAACAATTCCGCAGGACAAAAACCACAGAGATAATATTTACAAACCTAGTAAAGAAAAACAAAGGTACTTAAAAAATTGCTTGGTTTTAAAACTGTATTGGAGAAGGGTGCCAAATAACTATTTTCTCATTTCTTGAGGTATGTATGCTTCAAACAATATAAGAATTTCATTTGTTGAATCATATTAGGTAAGTTAGTGACTTTCAGACTCCTGAATTTCGATAGAAGAAAAAATATACAGTACTTGTATTACTAGTATTTTCTATTATCTATTTTTAATCACCACCTGCTGACCGCTCAGTAGCAAAAACAAATATGGGAAAGACATCCCAAAATAAAGGGCAATTTTTATATTTTTAAAAACTCTTACACTATTCTTATCATTTCAACTCTTTTGTAGATTAGGGCCTACTTACAAATTAGGATTTGGAAATAACCATCTAAATCACAGATAGCACTCATTTAAAGCAATTCGGCTCCATCTTTTTGTTTAAAAGATCCTTAACACACCAGCCTCCCAAGTAACTACAACTACAGGTGCAAGCACCATGCCTGGCAAATTTTTAAAAATATTTGGAAAGATGGGGTCTTGCTACATTGCCCAGGTTGGTCTCAAACTCCTGGCTCCAAGCAATTCTCCCACCTCCGCCTCCCAAAGTGTTGGGGTTACAGGCATGAGCCACTGCTCCTAGCCACTGGATATTTTCATACATGCCAACACAGTAGACTCTTGGTGGGTTCCCACGGTATGGGGAAAAACTATTAACATAAAACCAATGTTTAATTCTCTCCCACTGGTACTTTTGTAACTCCTTCAGATATATTCCAAAACTGCTCTATCCTGAATTTAATTTTATAACACTACAAACCATGTAAATCAAAATTTCAAAATATCACCTTTCCTTCACACAAAACTTCACTGTTACTAGGTGGATTATCATTATATAATTTTTTGAAACACAGTCTTACTCACTCTGTTGCCCAGGCTGGAGTGCAGTGGCGCCATTTCAGCCCACTGCAAACTCTGCCTCCCAGGTTCAAGCACTTCTTCTGCCTCAGCCTCCAAAGTAGCTGGAATTACAGGTATGTGCCACCATGGCCAGCTAGTTTTTGTATTTTTAGTACAGACAGGGTTTCACCATGTTGTAGGCTGGTCTCGAACTTCTGACCTCAAAACATCCATTTTGTTCAACTTTGTGTTCACTTTAAGTGCATCACAACAAAATACCAAGGCCAATACTCAATTTTTAAAAAGATTTCTTTGAGAATTTCTTTCATTTGGGGGAGGGAGGATACAGCAACCATTATGCCACTTTTACTGTGACCTAGCCTTTCAATTATATTAACCTTGAAGACCCAAAAATTTCACACAACTATATTTAGTAAAAGTTATTGCCAAAATCTGCTATAATTTATAGCCATAAACTGTATGGTTGTAAAATAATTTAAAAACTAAATTTTGTGTGCCATCCTCACAGACATGAAAGTTTTACTATGAACTGGCCGGGCACGGTGGCTCCCGCCTGTAATTCCAGCACTTCCGGAGGCTGAGACGGGAGGATCACGAGGTTAGGAGATCGAGACCATCCCGGCTAACATGGTGAAACTCCGTCTCTACTAAAAAGACAACAAATTAGCCAGGCGTGGTGGCGGGCGCCTATAGTCCCAGATACTCAGGAGGCTGAGGCAGGAGAATGGTGTGAACGGTGGCGGGGGAGTGGGGGGGGCCCCGCAGGCGGAGCTTGCAGTGAGTCGGCCACTCCACTCCAGCCTGGGTGATAGAGCGAGACTCCGCCTCAAAAAAAAAAGAGAAAGTTTTACTATTATTGTGAATTTAATCTTCACTTATAAACATTTCATTTCTATTTCCCATTTTTACAGTAATACATTCTAGGGTTTTGGAGATGATTCTATTTAAAGATTAATTTTATTGTTTTTAATAGGACTTCTACCGGCCTCATGACCAATTTAAGTGTTCCGTAAATTTAAGCTAGGCAAGACACAATGTCTATGATCCTCAGACAGGTTCACCATTAAAACAAAAACAAACAGACACATCTCTACGGTCCCCCCTGACTCTCGAAGCACGTGAAATAGGTACACTGCAACATGGCACAGTTTAAATCTGCTTATCTGCTAAAGAACCAGGGGTACCTGATGGGGCGTGGTGGCTCATGCCTGTAATCCCAGCACTTTGGGAGGTTGAGATATGAGGACTGCTTGAGCCTCGGAGGTAGAAGTGGCAGTGTGCTGTGATCACACCACTGCACTCCAGCTAGGGTGACAGAACGTAACCTGTCTAAAAAAAAGAAAAAGAAAAAGAAAAAGAACCAGGGGTCGTAATTCTGCCTTGGTTTCTTCACAGTATTAAAAAAAAGGAGATAGGCTGGGCCCAATGGCTTATGCCTGTAATCCCAGCACTTTGGGAGGCCAAAGCAGGAGAATCATTTGAGCCTAGCCTGGGCAACACAGTGAGACCTTGTCTCTGGAAAAAAAAAAAAGAAAAGAAAAGAGAACAATTAGCTAGGTATGTGTCACACACCTGTGGTTCCAGCTACTTGGGTGGCTAGGGTGGAAGAGTCATTTGAGCCCAGGAGGCTGAGGCTGCAGTGAGTGGCGATCATGCCACTGCACTTCAGCCTGGGTGAAAGAGCAAGACTCAATTAAATAAAGAAAGAGGTAATAAATTTCTTATAGTGGGATTGTAAAGATTAAACTGTATATATTTGCTAAACTGAAAGAAAAAGGTGTTGGCTTATGTAAAAGCTAAAGCAACTCCATCTTGGGTGTTAAACTGCCAGGCTGCCTTCCGATTAACTCCAATTCCAGGAATGCCCCTAAGATTTCTATTTTATCTACTGCTCCCTGTGTTAAGAATACGTACTTACTGTAAATCCTGCCCTTAAGTCAAAACAATTTTGCTGATTGTGTACTTAACATAAATCTTGCCCATAAGTAATTATCCTACACATGCCTTCTGAAGCACAGATACCCTTTCCCTATGGTACATAGGCCCTGGGTCTGGGGAGATGTCATCTTGTCTTGCCACCAGCAGCTGCCGGAGACAGACCTGACTTCTGTTCATAGGTTCCTATTACATGTCTCCAAGAAACTGGATTTGTCAGCCTCTTTCTTCGGCCTCTCAGACTTTGGGGATAGGTTTCCGTAGACCTACCATAGACCTGTCCACTGCAGATTATTATTTTACATGTTTTTCTGCACTGTGTAGAACAAATAACACATGCCTGTCTGTGGGCTAACCAGGAGCTACCTAATCAAGTCCAATCACCCCATTGGAGACCACATGACTTGCCCTGAGAGTATCCAGCTATATCTACAGAATCCAAACTAGAATCCATTTCCCCAATCCAGTTCTGAGTGTTCCTTCCACTTCAACTCTCCTGCTTTACCATTTAATGGTACATCAAAATTATTTGTTACTCTATGCAATAAACTAGCTACCTGGACTGCTTCTTTCAACTCTCTCCAGAGTCTGATTTTAACTAAAAATATTAACAAGGGATCCGAAAAAACGGGAAGAACATATTTGGGTGCTTCAAATAAAGTCATCAATAATGATAGTAAGAATAAACACAGAGAGGCCAGGTGTGGTGGCTCAGGCCTGTAATCCCAGCACTTTGGGAGGCGGAGGCGGGTGGATCACCTGAGGTCAGGAGTTCAAGACCAGACTGGCCAACATGGTGAAACCCGGTCACTACAAACATAGAAAAATTGGCCAGGCATGACGGCGAGTGCCTGTAATCCCAGCTACTTGGGAGGCTGAAGCAGGAGAATCGCTTGAACCCAGGAGGGAGAGGTTGCAGCGAGCTGAGATCGCACCACTACAGAGACAGACTGTCTCAAAAAAAGAATAAACCCAGAGAATTCTTATCTTACTTTTGGACATAATCATGACAACTGCTCAAGTTTTGGAATACTAGCATTCTTCATTTAATAGTAATCCCTAAAAGACACAAATGCTTATTACAGATTAATACCCATGCAAATTCTCTAAATACCGACATAATCGTGACTTATCCTCTTAACAAATTTAAGGCAACACTAGTGACAACAAGTGTTCAATCTCATTAACAGTTTTATTTTTATTTTTTTGAGACAGAGCCTCTCTCTTGCCCAGGTTGGAGTGCAGTGGCGCGATCTTGGCTCAATGCAACCTCCACCTCCCAGGTTCAAGCAATTCTCCTGCCTCAGCCTCCTGAGGAGCTGGGATTACAGGAGCATACCACAACGCCTGGCTAATTTTTGTATTTTTAGTAGATGGGGTTAAGCCATGTTGGCCAGGCTGGTCTCGAACTCCTGACCTCAAATGATCCGCCCACCTCAGCCTCCCAAAGTGCTGGGATTACAGGCATGAGACACAGCACTAGGCCCATTAAGGACATCTTAATGATTTTTGTCTTTCTGTATCTACTTAGATCCAACACTAAGCAATACAATTCTCCCTTGAGCTAATCAAATATTTTCAATGCCCTCTGTACTATTTTTATGTCTTTTTTTTTTGGAGACAGAGTCTTACTGTCGCCCAGGCTGGAGTGCAGTGGTTCGATTTCGGCTCACCACCTCTACCTCCCAGGCTCAAGCAATTCTCGTGCCTCAGCCTCCCAAGCTGGGATTATGGGCAACTGCCATCATGCCTGGCTAATTTTTGTATTTTTAGTAGATATGGGATTTTACCATGGTTGATCTCGAACTCCTGGCCTGTCTGCACTATTTTTGTTAAACTGCTTATCATAAAGATAACAGACTGGAAGTGGTGGCTCACACCTGTAATCTCAGCACTTTGGGAGGCTGAGGCAGGTGGATGGCTTAAGCTCAAGAGTTCGAAACCAGCCCAGGCAACATGGCAAGATCCCATCTCCACTAATACAAAAAATTGAGCCAGGGGTGGTGCGAGCCTACAGTCCCAACTACTCAGGAGGCTGGGGTGGCAGGACTGCTCGAGCCCAGGAGGTTGATGTTGCAGTGAGCCGAGATCATGCCACTGCGCTCCAGCCTGGGTGACACAGCCAGACATTGTCTCCCCGCCCTCCCCTCCCAAAAAAATATATATATATAAAATGTATTTATATTCACTATCTACTTTGATTATCTAAATACTGGCAACACAACTCATGTTGGAAACAGTAAAACTGACAGGGACTTAAATTTTAAAAATCTAAATAGCCAATCCTAATTACTATATACAGTAAGTCCTTGAATAATGTGATGAGGCAAAAAAAAAAAAAAAAGATTCCCAGTTAGGGCTGTGTGGGAGTATGCAAGTTCTCCCCATGTCTGTATGGGTTTTCTCCCAGTACTCTGGTTTCCTTCCACATCCCAAAGCTGTGCACAGTAAGTGAAATGGCATGGCTAAGTCCCAGTCTAGGTAAGTGTGGGTGTGTGAGTACGGGAGGGCATCTTGTCCAGGGTTAGTTCCCGCCTTGCATCCTGGGCAGCCGGGATCAGCTCTGGCCACCCGCCACCCTGAACTGGAATAAGGAGGCTGGAAAGGAATGAATACAAATTATTGTAAAACAAAAGTTTGTAAAGCATATGATAATCACACAAATGCATGACAATAAACAGCGTAGTCCAAAAGTGGTTGGTGAGTTTATCAAATTTATTATTGTGTTGGAACTGAATGGAGGTAGGAGGTGCTTCTGACAATGTTCAAGTTGTAAACATTTATTCCTTGACTTAACCCACCACCACAACTGCCATCACTCACTGATTCACCAAAAACTGGGTAATTATCTCGCTTTTATTCATCTTTCTTAAATGTATGTATAACTCAAATTTATCTCAATGTTTGATGTCAGAAATGTTTTGGGTCTTTTTTAGTTATGTTTTTGTAACCAGAAATGTGCCACAGAAACCTAACTCTTCTTTATATTAACTAATCTATGGTAAAACTTTTGTTATATGTAATTTCAACTGAAGTCACAGTTTCCAAGAAGCCATTAACAACGTTAAATGAAGACTTACTGTATTCTGAAACAGGACATATTACTGGAATACTTCAAATGTCACATACACACAAATATTGATTAATTTAAAATCCAGGAATACTTGGAAATTTTATTAGCTAAAAAAAGGAACACGAGCCAGGTGCAGTGGCTCATGCCTGCAATCCTAGCACTCTGGGAGGCCGAGGCAGGCAGATCACTTGAAGCCAGGAGTTCGAGACCAGCCTGGCCAAAATGGTAAAACGCCATCTCTACTAAAAATACAAAAATTAGCCAAGTGGCCAGGCGCGGTGGCTCAAGCCTCTAATCCCAGCACTTAGGGAGGCCGACACGGGTGGATCACGAGGTCAGGAGATCGAGACCATCCTGGCTAACACGGTGAAACCCCGTCTCTACTAAAAAAATACAAAACAACTAGCCGGGCGAGGTGGCGGGCACCTGTAGTCCCAGCTACTCAGGAGGCTGAGGCAGGAGAATGGCGTAAACCCAGGAGGCGGAACTTGCAGTGAGCCGAGATCCGGCCACTGCACTCCAGCCTGGGCGACACAGCGAGACTCCACCTCAAAAAAAAAAAAAAAAAAAAAAAAAAAATTAGCCAGGCATAGTGGCATACGCCTGTAATTCCAGCTACTCGGGAGACTGAGGCACAAGAATCGCTTGAACCTGGGAGGCGGAGGATTGCAGTGAGCTGGTATCGCGCCACTGCACTCCAGCCTAGACAACAGAGCAAGGCTCTGTTTCAAAAAAACCACCTTTCACGCTGTAGTCTTTTGTCACTTCTGCCTTAATATTAACAGTTTAATTCTATAAGTAAATATTTTCTTTCTAGCTAAAAGAGTTCAATTCATTGTATTAAAGATAAACCCCCAAAGAGATAATTTTTAATAAAAGAATTTATAGCAAAAATTATGTCCCTGATAACATACAGTTTTATGTTTCAGCTATACCACGACCACACATTCATTTCCATGCCTTTAATTTTATTACACGTACCTTTGCAGGCATGATTCACTATTTATTGCCTACACAAACTTCTAGTAAAGTTTCAATCAATCTTCCACAGCAGCCAGTTAGTCATCAACTCTCTTCTGCTTAGAAGCCTTCAGTTATTTCCCAATGTAATAAAGTCTAAACTTTTAACAAGGCTTATAAAAACTACTTAAAACCAAGTTACTGCCTACCTATCTACACTCCCCCACCCAACAAAAAGAAACACACTACAATACTATTTAAAATTTGCCAAATTCACTGATTTTTCTCCAGCTCTTCCTTCAGGCTGGTAAGGTGTCTTCTCTCTCCCCTCCCTCAGGCTAATTCCTACCAATCTTTTAGGTAACTGTATTTAAAGACCGCTTTGTCTGAGAGGCCTTTCCTGAGTATCCATCCCAGTCTGGGTTATGCACTCCTTTCCTGTGTGCACTGTACAGTTGACTTTTGAACTCAGGGAGCTAGGGGCACTGCTATGGTTTGGATATGCTTTGTTTGGTCCCAAAAAAACATTCTTGTGGCAGTGAACTGCCATTCTTAGTTGATTGGAAAATTGGTTGAACAGTGTCTGGCACTCCTAGCCATGCAATCTTTGCACATGCTGTCCCCTTCTGCCATGAGCGGAAGCAGTCTGGGGCCCTCACCAGATAGATGCCAGCTATCATGCTTCTTGTACAGCCTGTGGAACTGAACTAAATAAACCTCTTTTCTTTATAAATTATCCAGCCTCAGGTATTCCTTTATAACAACTGAGAGAGTTATTGACCCTAACTCCCCCAAAACTTAACTAATAGCCTACAACTGACTGGAAGCGTTATGATAACATTAACAGTTGGTTAACACGTATGTTGTAAATTATGTACTATATACTGTATTCTTTTTCTTTTTTTTTGAGACAAAGTCTCGCTGTCAACCAGGCTGGAGCGCAGTGGCGTGATCTCAGCTCACTGCAACCTCCACTTCCCGGGTTCAAGCAATTCTCCTGCCTCAGCCTCCAGAGTAGTTGGGATTACAGGCACCAGCCACAACACCTGGCTAATTTTTTATTTTTAGTAGAGACAGGGTTTCACCATGTTGGCCAGGCTGGTCTCCAACTCCTGACCTCAAGTGATCCGCCCACCTCGCCCTCCCAAAGTGCTGGGATTACAGACGTAAGCCACCGTGCCTGGCTATATACTGTATTCCTACAATAAAGTAAGCTAGAGATGTGCATTGTAGAATGTTTAGGGAAAAAAATAACTATAAGTAAGCTAGAGAAAAAAATGTGAAAACACATTTACAGTGCTACATTTATCAATACCCTAAGTTTAGGTCATCTGTATACGAAAGATGAATTGCCTAAAATGCCAGCAACCCCAGGTGCAGATCTCAGTCTACGTACATATAAAGCAATTTAACTTCTTGTATTGTCATGACTTTTCTGCTTCTTGGGAGCACTTCCAATACGAGCTGCACTCGTATGGGTCTCAGGGCATTATTCAAAGTTTATGGTATGGTACATAGGCCAGGTGCTGTGGCTCACACCCCTAATCCCAGCACGTGGGTGGATCACTTAAGGCCTGGAGTTCGAGCCCAGCCTGGCCAACGTGACAAAACCCCATCTCTACTAAAAATACAAAACTTAGCCAGACATGGTGGTACACGCCTGTAATCTCAGCTACTTGGGAGGCTGAGGCATGAGAACTGCTTGAACCTGGGAAGCAAAGGTTGCAGTGAGCCGAGATGGCACCACTGCACCCCAGCCTGGGTGACAAAAGCAAGACTGTCTCAAAAACAACAACAAAACACAAAACAACAAAAGTTTATATGGTATTGCAATAAACATAATGAAAATACACAAGAACTAAGGGATCATTTTTTACTGTGATAGGCAATTTACTATAGACACCAACTGCTCATGCAGAGATTGAGTCACAGGTCATAGGGCATTTTAAGCGGATCCTGGCAACACTTGAGCTCACTGTAATAGCAACAGGTGGCTACGAAATTATTACAGTATTACAGTATGTACTATAGTTAATTTTGTGCAGTTATTACTTAATCTTTACTTTCTCTCGACGGCTAGTGGCACCATGTAGTGTGTGCATAAGTTTTCATAAAGTTTAACTTTTTATGATTAGTATGTATTTTCTGGTAGGAAAATGATAAACTAGTATATACATCTATTTTATGTATTTGTGATGCACTTTTCTTATATTTAAAAAATATTTCTAGGCTATGTGATTTGTCTTCAAGTTTTTTCAAATTGTTGCAAATCTCCAAAAAATTTTCCAATATATTTATTGAAAAAAATCCACGTATAAAGCGAACACACTCAACTCAAACCCGTGTTGTTCAAGGGTCAATTTTACTTTTCCCAATGGTGGCATTTATCATATTCTGTTATGGAAATGCATTTACATTCAACTGGAATAATCCCTACTGGGAAAAAAAAAAGTGCATTTACTCCTTCCTGTCACCAATACCTGATGGCTCTTTAGGACCAAGTGCTATACCTGTACTATCCTGCTGTTATCTACCTAAGGGCAAAACATTTTTCTTTTTTAAATGGAGTCTCACTCCTGTCGCGCAGGCTGGAGTGCAGTGGCACAATCTCGGCTCACTGCAACCTCCACCTCCCAGGTTCAAGCTATTCTCCTTCCTCGGCCTCCCAAGTAGCTGGGATTACAGGCATGCGCCACCATGCCTGGCTAATTTTTGTATTTTTAGTAGAGACGGGTTTTCACCATGTTGGCCAGGCTGGTCTCAAACCCCTGACCTCAGGTGATGCACCCACCTCAGCCTCGCAAAGTGCTAGGATTACAGACGTGAGCCACTGCGCTCGGCAGAGCAATACTTTTTCGTTGGATAAATGAATACAACAATGTTCCTAACCTACTAGTAAGAAATGAAGAGAAGGACTGGGCACGGTGGCTCACACCTGTAATCCCAGCACTTTGGGAGGCCTAGGGAGGATCACTTGTTGTCAGGAATTCAAGACCAGCCCGGTAAACATGGTGAAACCCCATCTCTACCACAATACAAAAATTAGCCAGGCACGGTGGCATGCACCTGTAAATCCACCTACTCTGGAGGCTGAGGCAGGAGAATCGCTTGAACCCGGGAGCTGAGATCACATCACTGCACTCCAGCCTGGGCAACAGAGCAAGACTCCATCCCGGGGCGGGGGGGAAGAGGAGAAAATATTTCATAAAATGAAGAACTGTATTAGGAAAAAGTCAATGTTACAAACTTAAGCTACCTTCTCCTTTCGTGAGGAAATCAAGTCTAATAACATATATAATGACAGACACACAAACACATTTTCCTAAAGCAACCAAAGATTTAGTAAATACCTTACTATTATTTTCAGTGTGATTATGGTATTGTGGTTATTTTATTCTATTTCTTTTTTGAGACAGAGTGTCACTCTGTTGCCCAGGCTGGACTGTGGTGGCACCATCTCAGCTCACTGCAACCTCTGCCTCCTGGGTTGAAAGGATCCTCCCCCTTCAACCTCCGGAGTAGCTGGGATTACAGGCATGCAGCACTTCGCCTAGCTAATTTTTTTTTATTTTTTAGTAGAGATGGGGTTTCACCATGTTGGCCAGGCAAGTCTCGAACTCCTGGACTCAAGCGATCCGCCTGCGTTGGCCTCCCAATGTTGAGATTACAGGTGTGAGCCACCATGCCTGGTCGGCTATGTTTTTTTAAAAGTCCTTATATTTTACAGATAAACAATGATGGATTTAAGGCTGAAATACAGAATTGCTTCAAAATAATGGAAGGGATACAGAGGAAATAATATTGACCACGTGCTAATATTACTGAATTGGGTATGGGTACATGGGGAGTTCATTATATTATACTATTCACTCTAATTCTGTATGTTTTGGGAAGAAAAGCAAACAGTAATTACATACACATATAACACATGGACTGCTGGCAATTCTGAGAAGCCAACACTTACTATGTTACTATGGAGTAAGGTAGGAAATGAGAAAATGCCAGACGGGCATGGTGGCTCATGCCTGTAACCTCAGCAACTTTGGGAGACTGAGGTAGGCAGATCACTTGAGGTCAAGAGTTTTGAGACCAGTCTGGCCAACATGGTGAAACCCTGTCTACTAAAAATACAAAAATTAGCCATGTGTGGTGGCGCACACCTGCAATCCCAGTTACTCGGCATGCTGAGGCCAGGAGATGGAGGTTGTAGTGAGCCAAGATCATGCCACTACACTTCAGCCTGGGCGACAGAGAGAGACTCTGTCTCAAAAAAAAAAAAAAGGGGGGGGTGGGGTGGGGTAGAAAATGCTTACTTTTCTATCTTACTCCATTGTAACATAGTAAAGTTCCTATGAACATTTTGGTGACTCTGAATGAAAACTAGTAAAATACATATTAATAGATGCCATCATGCATTACAATTACTATTTTTTTGCTTTCGATTTTCACTCCCAAATTCTGAACATTTTTAAAGCAAAAAGAAAAAGTTTACAAGTAAAAAATGTGGACAGAAGCCTTAACTGTTTTCCCTTTTCTAAACAATTTTTCAGTGTCAACGACAGTATCTGCTAACATTCCAAAGATTTCAGAAAAGAACATTTAGTTCAATTTCCTTCATAAATTATTAAACCTTCATGTTAAACCTTCATGGAAGGGAGGGTAGGCTTGAGTTTGATAAATGGAAGAAAACTCATTTCAGATATTAGAATCAGTGTTAACAAAATTAAGTAATTTCATTTTCAGGTCGAGATCTAGAATATAAAAACCTCAATTTGAACTACAAAATTTCTGTCTTACTACATAAAAAATAACAAAAGCTCCAGATCAGACTTTACAATTTACTTACAATCTTCTGATAATATGGCTACTAGTGCCTTCTCTGGCAAACACTGAAATTAAACCCTCACTGAAAGGTACTCTCCCTAGGCAGTCAGTTACAATCACATGCTTCCCTCATCTCTGTAGTTGTTTAGGATTAATCAAGCAACTGCTTAGTGCAAAACACCAAAACAATAATCTCAAACAATTGCAAAATACAAACAAACACGGTGGGAGGCTGTACCAATGAATCCATGAAACAGTATCAAACTCGATTTGACTTTAGCTGAAAAGTTTCTCAGATCCAGAGGTAGCAATCTACAAAGTTGAAAATGCCTGTAAAAGCACTAGCCCTAGTAAAACACCTTGGTGAAGGTTACATACACACCATTACAAACAAATGGTCGATGATTTTGCATCACAGATGCATCCTTCACTTGAAACTGAGCTTCGCAAGTGCTGCTTGTTCACATATCACTCATCATGAAAAGGAGAAAAAAGTACAGTAGTAGAATCTACTACCAAATTAATACCAATTACGATTTAATTGTGCAGATACACACAATTAAAAGCCCAGGACTAATCAGGATGGGTCAGGAAACAGTAGGTCACAAACTTTAGAATGCCTAAGAGGAGCCTTTTTAAAAAATGCAGATACTGGGACCCTTCCCCAAGACTGTTGAATCAGACTCCCTGGGAAGGGGAGTTCAAGGCGTTGAAGTACAGAAATCTGCATTTAAAACAAATTCCACAGGTCAAATACAGCTATCTAGGGACTACTTTTAACACTAAGCTAAAGTCACCATTTTGACTGTTAAATACCTACAGATGCCTCGGCAACTGTCGTTTTAATAAATGGTTGCTTCCTTTCCTTATTTTGGTATTCATCTCTATTCCAAAGAAAAAACAAGGACCTAATACAGCTGAAATGGCTTCTTCCATTTAATGCAAGTATGGCCAAGAAAAATTTCCAGATGTAATAGGAATGCAAAAATATGTTAAAATATCAGACTATAGTGATGGTGAATCCTTTTCAGCATATAATGGGTTTGACCATCCCTGCAGGTTTAGCACTAACAGCCAACAGTACAAGAATACGCAGATGACCCGGAAATGATATCAAGAGCTTCCCCAGCTTTATTACACAATAATTCCACTTATTTAGATGAGACCATGTGCTTTGTTTTTGGTCAACACTACCAACATTTTCCCTGCAGATATGAATCTGAAATGTCAGTAACTGATTTGAAACCCTTCAATCTAGAATGAAGTGCAATTTGTCATTAAGGCATTAAATAATTTAGTAACAAACACTGAAAGTTAAAATTAGTGAAAAGTACTAAAACTGAAAGCAAAGCAGATTATGGCTGAGATGACATAAAACCTAAATTGCTATTCTGAGGGCCTCATCATTGCAGAGTCAAACCCATCGCATACAATGTAATCTGGCAACAAATTACTCCGGGAAAGAAAACAGTTTCTCTAAAACGTGTTCAAAGCCAAGGGCGCAGAGATACAAGGCTGCTCCAACTGATAAGCAGTACAATGGAAAACATTTTTCTCTTGAATTCAAAATGCACAAATATCCTATTGCATATCCGCTGAATCGCCATAATGTTTTGGTTTGTTTTTTACCTTCCTTAGGATTTTGAGCGTTATTCCTAACACCTTTGCAAAGTTTAGACTGAAAGGTTAGAGTTACGTAGTTAAAAAAATTTTAAGTTACTCCGCTGTAACAAAGATGCCTACAAAAGATGGTCAAGATAAGCAGTTCCTTAGTCTCCTACTGTGACAAATGGGGGGGAGTGCTGTGGGGAGCCTACATGTTAAAAAACAAAAACAAAAAACCTACCTCTTAAAAACAATAAATTCTACTCTAAGAATGTTTCATACTACTTTGGAATCAGGTAGCACCCCAACACAACTTGAGCCATACTTCTTACTCTTTCTTAAGGTACTACAAGAAGTCATCTAGCACCAACTTGCTTTCCTACACTGCAAAAAAGAAATTTTACCTTCACCAAAGCCTACGTTTAAAAAGTTAAGAAAATAGTTTTCTAAAGAAGCATGCATTACCTGAACGATTCCTTCATACTTTGATTAGCAATTGTTTTAAAATTAGCATGTTAGATTACAACCGCAAAGTAAAATTAAATTCTGTATCTATTCTCCAGGTAAGACCTAAAGTAAACATTACACTGCATGTTCAAAACTAGATCAAAATACTTAAAATGTTACAGTATGTGCAGAGAAACAGTTTCATAGGATTGTGGAAAGCTAACTACAAAGATTAGTTTCCTCAGTTGCCAAGACTTTGGGTGAGCCTTTTTAAGTCTCACCAGTGAAACTGGGGTTATAATATTTACCTTTACTCACAGGGCTAAGGGCATCAAATGAGTTTGATATTTTTAGAAAAAACCTTGACAGCTTATTAGAATACTGTTAACGAACAATATTTGTAAATCATCACGGTAACCCCTAACAAGTAAACTACTTATTTTACGTTTCTATCTCCCCGTATAAGCATCTTGCTGTAATTACTGAAATAAAATACCGCCACGATTTTTACCATGAATCCTAGTCAGAAATTTCAGTCTAAATACGACGTTCAACCCAAACTACAGAAGAATGTGCCCTTCTCCCTATTTCACAATGAGGTGAAACCTCGGAGCCGCTAGATTTAATAAGATGCTGTTATACTTCTTTCCCGCGTTTCCCCGCCTCATCAAGGTGCTTTTCAATTCTGCCAAGGGTTCTCCTGGACCCCCTTGATACTAGAACAACAAAACCAAATCACCCCCATCCCCGGGTCCGGACACCATCCTCCCTCCTGGGCCATCCTCCCTCCTGGCTCCCTGGGCACCAGATCAGACGCTCGACCCCGGTGCGGCCCTGGCCCCACATTGCGCCGCGGCCCGGCGGGCCACAGCCCGCGCCCGTTCCCCTCCCCCACGGAGCCCGGCCTCAGGCCCAAGGCCCGCGGGACTTACGCTCTCGTGGTCCCACCGCACGTTGCTGCGCTTCTCGTCCGGGGCTAGGTTTCGGTCCCGGCCCATTAACTCATCCAACAACTGCGCGGCCGAAATCATGGTGCTTCCTTCGGGCGGCTGTTCCCACCAGCCCAGGCACCCGCCAACAAAAACACGGGCGACACCGTCGCCAAGCTCCTCGGCCCGCTCTCAGGCCGAAAACCCTCCTATACACAGGAGCCGACAAGACAAAATGGCCGCCGCGCGGACGCCTTCCCAGCATGCCGTGCGCCTGAGGGACACGCCCAGGCCCGGGCGGAGAGGGCGGGCTCGGCTTCCGCCCTCTGGGGGCGGGGCCCGCGGTGGCCGGGTCGGGACTCCGCCCCTGCCTAGAGGCCGTGGGGCCAGGTAATGCCTGCCCGCGCACTTACCCCAGTTTCCAGTTTTCCCGAGCTTCTTCACAGTGAGAAATTGGAATCTGGGTCTTGAAGCCTGGACACCGCTTCAAAATGGAGAAGACAGTGTCTCCTTTAGTCCACGTGGTGCACATGGTGCCTCATGCAGCGGGGGAAACTGAAGATTCCGGCTTCCGACTCCGTTTTGCTAGTCGCTGCGCTCGCGCCTCTTGCACCTGGCTTTGTTCTCCCACCCTAAGTCTCCTGATTAACAGGATGGGAAATCGAGGCGAGAAGAGACAAGGCAGCTTCTAAAATATGGGGATTCAGTCCTACATCAGATTCCTCCCAGTGAGGAATTTTTTAAAAAGATATTGATCCAGTACGCCAGGTGCGGTGGCTCAAGCCTGTAATCCCAGCACTTTGGGAGGCCGAAGCGGGCGGATCACCTGAGGTCGGGAGTTCAAGATCAGCCTGATCAACATGGAGAAACCCCGTCTCTACTAAAAATACAAAATTAGCTTGGCGTGGTGGCGCATGCCTGTAATCCCAACTACTCAGGAGGCTGAGGCAGGAGAATCGCTTGAATCCGGGAGGCGGAGGTTGCAGTGAGCCGAGATCGCACCATTGCACTCCAGCCTGGGCAACAAGAGCAAAACTCCATCTCAAAAAAAAAAAAATATATATATATATATATACACACACACACACATATAGATAGATCCATTTATTCAACAAATGGTATGTGCCAGGCACTATGCTTGAAGCTAAACTCAGAACCTTTCAGACAGTCCATGCTCCCGCAGACCTGTGCGAGGGAGATAATCGCTGAAGAAATAAAGTCACAAATATATCAACATAAATTGGGATAATGCTCTAGTACAGTTAAGGGTATGGTCTCTAAAGCCAGATTGCCTGGGTTCGTAATCCCAGCTCTGCTGCTCTGTGCCTGTGTTTCCTTTTCTTTAAAATGGGGTTTACAATTGTCCTCCCCGGCCCCCAGCCACCATGCTATTGTGAAGATTAAATGAGTTGATACAATGTAAGGCACTACACATTGATAACAAGTCCAACACTTTTTTTTTTTTTTTTTTTTGGACTGGGTCTGGCTCTGTCTCCCATGCTGGAGTGCAATGGCACAATCTCAGCTCACTGCAGTCTCGACCTCCTGGGCTCAGGCGACCTTCTCACCTCAACCTCCCCAGTAGCTGGAACTACAGTTTCTCCTGCCTCGGCCTCCTGAGTAGCTGGGTTTACAGGCACCCGCCACCACGCCCAGCTAATTTTTGTACTTTTAGTAGAGACGGAGTTTCACCATGTTGGCCAGGCTGATCTCGAACTCCTGACCTCAGGTGATCCACCTGCCTCGGCCTCCCAAAGTGTTGGGATTACAGGCGTGAGCCACCACATGGGGTCGGAGCCTTTTTCAAGATAGGAAATTAGAGGTTAGACATGGTGACTCACGCCATAATCGCAGTACTTTAGGGAGGCACAGGCAGGGAGATAGCTTGAGCCCAGGAGTTTGAGACATGCCTGGGCAACATAACAAGACCCCATTCTCCACAAAAAGGGGGGAAAAAAAAGACCAAAAAAAAAAACAACCAAACATAGGAATATAGAGTATGTTTAATGTTGGGGATATTCCAGTAGAGAGGTAGAAAATAAAAGAAGGGGATAGTTAATGACTTAAAATCTTAAAAAGGTAACGGGTTAGGCTCCAGGGCATATTTGAAACCTCTGGCCTTTGATAGGAGAAAGTATCTTCTCCACTGAAACAAGAAAGAAGAAAATCAATTTACAGATTTAGCAGTGAGATAAGGCAGTTCTCAGCTGTTGGTTTCAGTTTTCCCAATGAAGCATTTATTGAGGGCTCTCCACTGTTACTACCACCAAAAAAAAAAAAAAAAAAAAAAAGGCCAGGCTTACTGGCTCACACCTGTAATCCCAGCACTTTGGGAGGCAGAGGCAGGCGGATCACAAGGTCAGGAGATCAAGGCCATCCTGGCTAACACGGTGAAACCCTGTCTCTACTAAAAATGCAACAAATTAGCCGGGCAACAAATTAGCCAGGCCTATAGTCCCAGCTACTCGAGAGGCTGAGGCAGGAGAATGGCATGAACCTGGGAGGCGGAGCTTGCAGTGAGCCAAGATTGCACCACTGTACTCCAGCCTGGGTGACAGAGCGAGACTCAGTCGGAAAAAAAAAAAAAAGTGAACCACAAACAAACAGGACTGCACACATCATGAACCACAAACACACAACCAGATTGCAAAATTACAGCTCCTGCCCATCACAAGTTCTTAATCTAATTATCTCATTCTTTCCACAAACTATAATGGGCATGTGTTCTGTTCTGAACCTGGGTTACTGGCTGGGAATACAAAGACGGATGTATAAAACCGGGTTCTCCGGGAGCTCCTGACCTATGGGAGACAAAAGCATCACAACTACAATTTGGTCTTGAAATGAAACTACTTGGGCCAGCCGTGGTGGCTCACACCTGTAATCTCAGCTCTTTGGAGGCCGAGGCAGGCGGATTGCTTGAGCCCAGGAGTTTGAGACCAGCCTGGGCAACATAATGAAATCCTGCCTCTGCAAAAAATACAAAAAATTAGCTGGGTGTGGTGGTGCATGCCTGTAGTCCCAGCTACTCACGAGGCTGCAGTGAGAGGATCACTTGAGCACAGGAAGTCGAGGCTGCAGTGAGGCGTGGTTGCACCACTGCACTCCAGCCTGGGCAATGGAGTGACACTCTGTCTCAAAAAGAAAGTATTAAATGCCTTTGAATCACAGAGGTGAGAGCTCCTGGCCCTGTCAAACACCAGGTAAGTCTTACTCTGCAACTCCCTTTTTCATAGAGTCTGAGGACAAGCCACATTTCAGTGTGCGTTACCACTACAGATAATGAATTCCTTCATTCATCCTCCATTAATGCAGTGAGCCCTAGTGTCATCTGTATCAGATTCTCTGCTGTGTCTTGGGATCCAGAGGTAAAAGTAGTCTTTATTAACAGATCACAAAGCCCATTTTACAGATAATTTTGATGGACTACAGGAGTTGGCTATTTCCTAATGATGGAATGGGAAATGACTTAATCTTATCAGCCAGTGGTGTCCACACCCCATTCTATACCTGTTACCAATAGAAAATGTTATGGGCTTCGGGCATGGTGGCTCACGCCTGTAATCCACCACTTTGGGAGGCCGAGGCAGGTGGATCAGGAGTTTGAGACCAGCCTGGTCAACATAGTTAAACCCACCTCTACTCAATATACAAAAAATTAGCCGGGTGTGATGGCAGGTGCCTATTCTCCCAGCTACTTGGAGGGCTGAGGCAGGAGAATTGCTTGAACCCCGGAGGTGGAGGTTGCAGTGAGCTGAGACCACACCATTGCACTACAGCCTGGGTGACAGAGTAAGATTCCATCTTAAAAAAAAAAAGAAAAAGAAAATGTTATGGGCTAAATTGTGTTCCTGTCACCTCCAAACTCATATGTTGAGGCCTAATTCCTGGAACCTCAGAATGTGACTGTATTGGGAGATCATGCATTTGAAGATGACAATTAAGTTAAAACAAGGCTGTTAGGTTGGGCCATAATCCTATCAGACTGGTGTCCTTATACGAGGAAATTTGGACACACACAGAGGCACCAGGGATACACTTGCACAGAGAAAAAGCTATGTGAGGACATGGTAAGAAGGTGGTCATTTACAAGCCAAAGACAGAGGCTTCCAAATAAACCAAACCTGCCAACACCCAGATTGTAAACTCATAGACTCCAGAAAATAAAAATCTCTTTTGTTTAAGCATCTAGTCTGTGGTATTTTTGTTATGATAGCCCTATAAGCTAATATAGAAAGGAAGCTGCAGTTACTACAGGTCTTCTGACTGCTTCCCAGCCTCCCAGCCTCCAGTGTGGGCCCATTGACCCCATCCTCCACCTATCTTGCTGCCCCAGTTACCTTTCTTTTTTTTTTGAGACGGAGTCTCGCTGTGTTGCCCAGGCAGGAGTACAGTGGCACAATCTCAGCTCACTGCAACCTCTGCCTTCCAGGTTAAAGCAATTCGCCTGCCTCACCCTCCCAAGTAGCTGGGACTACAGGCTCACACTGCCATGCTCAGCTGTTTCGCCATGTTGCCCAGGCTGCTCTCGAACTCCTGAGGTCAGGCAATCCACCCACCTCAGCCTCCCAAAGTGCAGGGATTGCAGGCATGAGACACCACGCCCGGCCATCAGTCACCTTTCCAAATGTAAATCTAGTTGTGTCTCACCCCTGCTCAAAAGCCTCCAACAGGCCAGGTGCAGCGGCTCACACCTCAGCACTTTGGGAGGCCGAGGCTGATAGATTGCTTGAGCTCAAGAGCTTGAGACCAGCCCGGGTGACGTGGCGAAACCCCATCTCTACGGAAAATACAAAAATTAGCTGGGCGTGGTGGCATGCGCCTCTAGTCCCAGCTACTTAGGAGGCTGAGGTGGGAGGATTGCTGGAGTCCCAGGAGGCAGAGGCTGCAGTGAGCCAAGATGGAACCACTGCATTCCAGCCTGGGTGACAGAGTGAGACCCTGTCTCAAAGCAAAACAAAACAAAAATGCCTCCAACCTTGGAGGCGATGACTCCCCATCATCTCCACTCTAAGGTTCAACCACCACAAGGTGGTCCATGCTCTGACCTGCTTCTCCAACTTCATCTGCTACTGCCTCCAGTACTTGGAAGACCCTTGCTTCCTGCATTTCACCATCTACGTTGCTCCAGGCATGGAAAGCTCTTCCACTCCAGCAGCAAGCAACACCTACTCATCTTTCTCTCAGAGACAGGGTCTCACTCCTGCCTCAGCCTCCTGAGCAGCCGGGGTTACAGATATGAGCCCTTACTCATCTTTCAGCTCACAGCCCCAGTTTCAGCAGCTCCACAATGCCACCCTGGACCCTGGCCCTCCACCTGCTACACATTGATCACTTTCTTCTTTGTGCCATCATTTTATCTGAAGCATCTTTGCACATTTTTGGGTTTGTCACACAATATTGCAAATATCAATTTCTTCCCTTAGAATGAAAGGTTTTGTTGTTGTTGTTGTTTGTTTGTATTTGTTTTTTAGGTCAGGTGCCAGCGTGGGTGACAGAACAAGACCCTGTCTCAAAAAAAAAAAAAGAGGTAGGACCTTTCGGGTGTGATTAGGTCATGAAGGCAGAGACCTCAGGAATGGGATTAGTGCCATTCATAAATGAGGTCCGAGAGAGCTCCTTTGCCCCTTCTGCTATGCCATGTGAGGAAAAAATGAGAAACTGGCAGTCTGCAACCCAGAAGAGGGCCCTCAACAGAACCTGACCATGCTGGTACCATGATCTTGGAATTTCAGCTTCCAGAATTGTGAGAAAAAATTTTCGGTTGCTTATAAGTCACCCAGGTTGTGGTATTTTGTTATAGCACCCCAAATGGACTAAGAAAGTCTGGTGGCTACCTGTATCACCTCACTGCACCTTTCCTCTTCAATGGCACCAGCAAGATTGTGATGGTTAAACCCATTTTATATGTTTTAGCCCTTTCTTTCTTGCCCTTTCTACAGCATTTGACCCTGTGGATCACTCCCTTGTCTCCAAACCCTCCCCCTACTTTGCTTTTCCTCCTGCTAGTCTATTAATAGCTGCTCCTCTTTAGTCTCATTTCAGAATTTCTTCTCTTCTGTCCATCATTAAAATGTTGACTATAGATGCTCCTCATCTTACAAAGGGGTTAGATCCCAATACGTCCATCATAGGTTGAAAATGCATTTAATGCACCTAGCCTACAGATACAGTTTGGCTCTGTGTCTCCACCCAAATCTCATCTCAAATTGTAATCTCTATGTGTCCAGGGAGGAACCTGATAGGAGGTGATTGGATAATGTGGGCAGCTCCCCCATGCTGTTCTCGCAATAGTGAGTGAGTTCTCAGGACATCTGATGGTTTAAAAGCGTGGCACTTCCCCTTCGCTCCGTCGCTTTCTCTCCTGCCACCTTGTGAAGGTGTATGGCACCTTGTGCCATAATTGTAAGTTTCCTGAGGCCTCCCCAGCCATGTGGAACTGTAAGCCAATTAAACCTCCTCACTTTATAAATTACCCAGTCTCAGGTAGTTCTTTTTTTTTTTTTTAAACAAAGTCTTGCTCTGTCACCCAGGTTGGAGTGCAGTGGCACAATCTAGGCTCACTACAACCTCTGCCTCCCAGGTTCAAGTGGTTCTTGTGCCTCAGCCTCCTGAGTAGCTGGGATTATGGGCTTGCGCCACCACACCTGCCTAATTTTTGTATTTTTTAGTAGAGACAGGGTTTCTCCATGTTGGCCAGGCTGGTCTCGAAGTTCTGGCCTCAATTGATCCACCTGCCTTGGCTTCTCAAACTGCTGGGATTATAGGCATGAGCCACTGTGCTCGGCCTTCAGTAGTTCTTGATAGCAGTGTGAAAACAGACTAATATACCTACCAAACATCATAACTTAGCCTAGCCTTAAGTGTGCTGAGAACACTTACATTAGCCTACAGTTGGGCAAAATCATCTAACACAAAACCTATTTTATAATAATGTGTTGAATATCTCATGTAATTTATTAAATACTGTACTGAAAATGAAAAACAGAATAATTGGTTACACGAAGTAAGGTTTCTACTTACTTTTGCACTTTTGTGTATCACTTTTGCACTGTTGTAAAGTAAAAGAATCCTAACTGCAACCATCATAAGTTGGGAACCGTCTGTATTCTTCCGTCTTTGGCTGTCTTCTTTCTAAAAATTATTTATTTACTTACTTATTTTAAGACAGGATCTCACTGTCAGGGTTTCACTGTGCTGTCCAGGCTAGTCTGGAACTCCTGGGCTCAAAGGATCCTCCTGTCTCAGCATCCTGAGTAGCTGGGATAACAGGAACAAACCACCATTCCTGGCTGTCTTCAGCAGTCTTTTTTTTTTTTTTTTTTTTTTTTGAGACAGTCTTACTCTGTTGCCTAGACTGGAGTGCAGTGGCATGATCTCGCCTCACTGCAACCTCCACCTCCCAGATTCAAGTGATTCTCCTGCCTCAGCCTCCTGAGTAGCTGGGAATACAGGCGTGCACCACCACACCCGGCTTTTTGTATTTTCAGTAGAGACAGGGTTTCGCTGTGTTGGCCAGACTGGTCTTGAACTCCTGACCTCAGATGATCCACCCTCCTCCGCCTCCCAAAGTGCTGGGATTATAGGTGTGAACCACCGCGCCCGGCAGTAGTCTTCTCTCAGCACTCACACAGACTCCCTTGGGGCTATCTCTTCTATTCCCATGACTTCAGTTAGCACCCTTTGCTGACTGCCAAAATACAAATCACCAGCCCAGATCGCCTTCCTAAATGCAATACCCATTCACGTAAATGTTTACTGGTTTACTGAACATTTAAATGAAAATTAGAAGAGAAAGCACAGCCTCAGAAATTGAACTTGAGTTCAAAGCCTTGCTCCATCACAAACTACCATGTATAGCATTGGGCAAGTTTGTTTGTTTGTTTGTTTTTGAGAAGGAGTCTCACTCTGTTGCCCAGGCTGGAGTGCAATGGCATGATCTCGGCTCACTGAAACCTCCGCCTCCTGGGTTCAAGCGATTCCCCTGCCTCAGCCTCCTGAGTAGCTGAGATTACAGGCACCTGCCACCAGGCCCAGCTAATTTTTGTATTTTTAGTAGAGACGGGATTTCGTCATGTTGGCCACGCTGGTCTCAAACTCCTGACCTCAGGTGATCTGCCCGCCTCAGCCTCCCAAAATGCTGTGATTACAGGTGTGAGCCACTGCGCCTGGCCAGCATTGGGGCAAGTTAATTACCTCGCTAAGCCTCAGATAGTAACAATGGTCCTGTTTTACAGAGGGGTTGTTGTGAGGATTAAATGAGATAATCCACGTACAGCAGTTCCTGCAGTGCCTGGCAATGAGTTGATAGTAGCAGATAGTAAAGAGTAGTAGTAATTAAAAGGTCCTCGGAAAGCTCAAGTCAGCAGATTCAAAAGTGAATTCATGACCAAACCTCAAACCTTCTCAACATCCTTTGTCTCAAATCTCAATAAATCACACCACCATCTAATCAGCCAGAAACCCGAACATTATCCTTGTTTCTTGACCACCACTGCCCTCCCACTCTGCCAGGTTAAGTTTCCCTAACGTAAACCTTGTTGTAACCCACCTATGATCCAATGAATGTTTAAGATGTCTAGGCTTTGCACATATCCATTCATTCAATCCATACAACAATCCTGCAAGGTGGGTGCTACTATTATTCCTATTTCGCAGGTGCAGAATTTGAGGCACGGGAAAGTTGAGTAACTCATCCAAGATTATATGAGTGGCAAAGCTGGCATACAAACCCAGGCAGTCTGGCGTCTATCTCCATGCTCACTACCATTATGCTACGTTGTTTCTATTGTAATGCATAGCACATTCTATTGTTCGCCTTGTCTCCCCTGATAAACTTTTCTTCGAAGTCAAGGACTCTGATTCATTTGCAGCAGCATCCTCAGTGACTAGAACAGTGCCTGGCAAACAGTACATGCTTAATACAGTTCAGTGAATTAGGTAGTTCCCTAGAGACAAGACAGAGTAGAGATAAATGGACGCAGTAATAGAACAGCCAGCAGGTTACATTCAGTTATATCCAGAATCAGAAGTTTTGTTTGTGGATAAAAAAAAAATTTTTTTTATCTGAAGATAATAAACAGAAGACTGAACTCACAGTAAGTAGAGGTTGAGTTTAAGAAGATCTACTAATATTCATGGATACAGCAGTTGTGTAGGGTACATGCTATAATCCTTTTAAGGAAGGGACATTTGACAAACTCTCATAAAGAGAACTCATAGTCTTCGGGGTGCAGTCATGAACAATTTTTTAAACTGCATTAATACGAAAAAACAACAACAACAACAACCAAAAAAAAAAAAAAAAAAAAAAAACAGTCCAGGCGCGGTGGCTCATACCTGTAATTCCAGCACTTTGGGAGGCCAAGGCTGATGGATCACATGAGGTCAGGAGCTCGAGACCAGTCTGGCCAACATGGTGAAACCCCATCTCTATTAAAAATACAAAAATTAGCCAAGCATGGTAGCAAAGGCCTGTAATCCCAGCTGCTCGGGAGTCTGAGGCAGGAGAATCGCCTGAACCTGGACGTAGAGGTTGCAGTGAGCCCAGATCGCGCCACTGCACTCCAGCCTGGGCAACAGAGTGAGACTCTGTCTCAGAAACAAACAAACAAACAAAAACAACACGCCACTACCTACTCCCATGTCACTCAAATTGTGTTGAGGACTCCATTCCAGTGCCATACACATCACTTTCAGATGGAGTATCATGCTGGACGTGAGAATTAAAATTTAAGTTGGGGGAACAAATGAAAATGTAAGCTCAAGCAGGGTTACAATTTGCTGTGGGGGTCAATTTCAGTGTGCAGTCAGTTTATATTCAGCACCACCTGGTGTGCACTGCATACTGTGTAAATTACTGTATCATACTAAACAAACAGACATTGGTTTTTCTTAAACTGTAGCAGGAAAAATGCTTGCTGTGCAGATCCTAGCAGTCCCAAGAGACGGAAATGAAAACTCCATGCCTAAATTTATCCCTTCCTATTTCATCTCTCCCTGTTCAGGCCTTCCTCCCTTCCTCCCCAGGGCTATTTCCTTAATCCTGACCCCATCTGCAAAGTTCCATCCTGTGCCACATCAGAGGATCTCTTTGGGGCACCTGGGCTCAGCAAAACAATATTTCCTTTTTCTCCCACTGGGTATAAAACAGTGCCAACTGAGGCTCTGAGCCTCATTAGATAGATCGGGCAAGATGTCAAGCAAAATGCTGTTTACATGTACACCACAGCTCTTCCCAGAGCACTTGGAATCAGGACCAGGACACCTCCAAAGCCTCTTAAATGTTTTTCCTTTCTTTTCTCCTTATATGGCCTTCATGAAGAGTAACTAATTACAATCTGTAAGCAGTAATTACAGTTCATAAACTGTGAGCACAATATAAATATTTTTCCTGAAAGCCAGGTTAGAAGAAATCCTGTCTAAAATGAGATGTAAAACAACAACAGTTGAATTAAATATTCTAACTGAATTGTCCCCAAGCACGGTCAAAAAGAAGAGTGTAATCTATCTCTGTAATAATGGGCGTATTATAGTAGGATCGTTTTCAGCCCATTTCCCCATCCTGCTGGGCAAGATACGGAAAAGGAGCCAACCAAACAGGGAGAAAATAAACAACAAAAAACCCCCAAATCCCAACAAAAAGAACCGACCAATTATTTTGGATGCCTGGTAAACAGCCTGCACCAGAGGATAAGGCTTTTCTGGCTCTCAACTATGCTTTTTTCTCTTTTCATGTGCCTTGTCCTCCTCCCTTGAAACTGCGGGGTGGGGAGGTCTAAAAATAGTCAATGAATCATGGCAGATAATATTGTGCAGTAGTTACATAAACAGCCAGCCTGGGCGCCTGAGCCCTGGGTCGGAACGGAAAATATCTGGGTCAGGGTTGTCACACTGAATAGGGTCCCCCGGAGCCGGCCTTCGGGAGGCGCGGCCGGGGAGGAGGCCTGGGCCTGCGGGCCGGGAGGTGCAGGGGCGGCCTGCGGGAGGGAGCGGAAGTCCCGGGACGGGCGCGGGCAGCGGCGCGAACAGGGCGGGCGAGCTCCACGCTCCCTCCCCATGGCCGGGAG
Source organism: Mandrillus leucophaeus (assembly GCF_000951045.1). Taxonomy (NCBI): domain Eukaryota; kingdom Metazoa; phylum Chordata; class Mammalia; order Primates; family Cercopithecidae; genus Mandrillus; species Mandrillus leucophaeus. The sequence goes on from NW_012106363.1 coordinate 3,051,571, forward strand.
TGGGCCGCGGCGACGGCGGCGGCGCTGACAGGCCCCGGGCGGGGCGGGGCAGGCGGGCCTGGGCGGGGGCCTGGGGCTGAGGGGAAGATGAACGCCCTCCTAGAGCAGAAGGAGCAGCAGGAGAGGCTGCGGGAGGCCGCGGCCTTAGGGGACATTCGGGAGGTGCAGAAACTGGTGGAGAGCGGGGTGGATGTGAACTCCCAAAATGAGGTCAACGGCTGGTAAGTGGGGAGCGGGGGAGGCCTAGGGTCAGGGCAGCCGGTCCGAGGCGTGGGGCAGTCAGTCGTGACCTAGGCCCAGCGCTGTCCCCGGACGCCGGGGCTACGGCGAGGCCTGCCACCTCGGGCCTCCGAGATTGTGCCCTCTTGAGGCCAGCCCTGGCCCCCATGCCTCGTGCGGTCAGGAGCGCGTCCTGCCCAAATCCAGGCCCACGTGGTCCACTCGGGGCAGCGCCCGCTGGGACTCTGGTGCCCTACACCCTTCCCCCGCGCCCCCGGCTCACTTGGTCAGAGCGGTGCTGGAGGCTGTGATTCTCAGCGACTAAGCGTTGGAGCTCACCCCAATTCGAGTGTTGAGTTAATTTGCCGTAGGTGCTTCTGGAGAACACATCTTGCAGAGCTAAAAGCATAAGCAACTGATCAAATACGAATTCTATAAACTAGCACGATTTCCTCAGCCAAGACCAGGAAAAAAAAAAAAAAAAAAACCACACATTTGCATCACCATTCTGCTTCTCTTTTGTTTCACTGCAACCGAATTGCGGCTGCTGCCTACAGTTGCCTGTTTGAGGGAAGACTCATTTGTTTATCCTATCCAGTGTTTTCTTTCTTTTTCTTTTTCTTTCTTTCTTTTCTTTTTCTTTTTTTTTTTTTTGGAGACAGGATTTGCCCTGTCGCCCAGGTTGGAGTGCAAGGGCACGGTCTCGGCTCACTGCAACTTCTACCTCCCCTGCTCAGGTGACACTCCTGCCACAGCCTCCCAAGTAGCTGGGAACATAGGCGGGCGCTACCACACCTGGCAAATTTTTGTGTGTGTGTGTGGTATTTTTAGTAGAGATGGGGCCAGGTTGGTCTCAAACTCCAGGCCTCAAGTGATCCACCTGCCTCGGCCTCCCAAAGTGCTGGGATTACAGATGTGAGCCTACCGTACCCGGCCTGTTTTCTTATTACAATTTCAAATACAGAATGTCATCCAAGACTTTAGATGTCTGCCTGCAGATTGAATTCTTCCCAATTAAATAAGGAGTCTTATCTTAAGATGTTGCTGGTGGTCAAAACAAGTTACTGAATGTGGCATTATTCCGCCCTCTGTATTTAAAATTTAAAATTTTGATTCAGGTAATGCTTAGCCAGACTATTTTGCTAGCTTAGAGTTGAAGTGAGTTGCACTTTGGGAGGCTGAGGTGGGCAGATGAGGAGGTCAGGAGATCAAGACCATCCGGCCAACATGGTGAAACCCTGTCTCTACTAAAAGTACAGAAATTAGCTGGGCATGGTGGTGTGCGCCTGTAGTCTCAGCTACTTGGGAGGCTGAGGCAGGAGAATCACTTGAACCTGGGAGATGGAGGTTGCAGTGAGCTGAGATTGCACCACTGTACTCCAGCCTGGGCGACAGAGTAAGACTCTACCTCAACAACAACAACAAAAAGTGAGTTTACATTTTTTTTTTTTAAGTGGAATCATCCATATTGGAACTGAAAGGGGCAATGGAGAGAGGATCAACCCCAGAGAATAACTTACCCTAGGCCACATAACTATTAATATGATAGTACCAGAACCATGGTTTCCAGACTGCCTCAAAAGTCTATCTACCTGGGCCTGGCGCGGTGGCTCACGCCAGTAATCCCAGCACTTTGGGAGGCCGAGGTGGGCAGATCACGAGGTCAGGAGTTCGAGACCATTCTGGCCAACATGGTGAAACCCCGTCTCTACTAAAACTACAAAAATTATCTGGGGGTGGTGGCACGTGCCTGTAATCCCAGCTACTTGGGATGCTTCGGCAGGAGAATCACTTGAACCAGGGAGTCGGAGGGTGCAGTGAGCCAAGATCACACCACTGCACTCCAGCCTGGCGACAGAACGAGACTTTGTCTCAAAAAAAAAAAAAAAAAAAAAAATTCTGTCTACCTGGCAGGACCTGGTGGCTCACGCCTATAATCCCGGCACTTTGGGAGGCCAAGGCAGGAGGATCACTGGAGCCCATAAGTTTGAGACCAGTCTGGGCAACATAGCGAGACCCCAGTCTCAAAAAAAAAAATTGTCTACCTAATTTCCCTAAAGAAAGCAGCCTGGATAGCTGACCAGAAAGCCAGGAAACAGAGGATACTACCTTTTTGTTCTGTTTTGTTTACAGGTGTTTGCAAACTTGCTGTTGTGTATGTATCTTTTCTGAGCATTGCTCTGGTTCAAAGCTGTGAATTACCGTTTTGGCACTGGGAGGCGGTGTTGTGTAGAAGGAGCCTGGTCTTTCCTGCAGGGTCTTCTCCATTCCTGTCTAGACGGGACTTTGCCCATTGCTTCATTTTCTACTTGTTCCAGAAGAGTATTGTGAGCCCTTAATGAGATGAAGCATAAAATAAATAGATAACATTTATCTCGGCTCACTGCAAGCTCCACCTCCTGGGTTCATGCCATTCTCCTGCCTCAGCCTCCCAAGTAGCTGGGACTACAGGCATCTGCCACCACGCCCCGCTAATTTTTTGTCTTTTTAGTAGAGATGAGTTTTCACCCTGTTAGCCAGGATGTTCTCCATTCCTGACCTTGTGATCAGCCCGCCTCAGCCTGCCAAAGTGCTGGGATTACAGGCGTGAGCCCCTGCGCCTGGCCAGCACAGATGGGGTTCTAAGTGTTTTACGTGTGTTAGCTTGTTCACCACTACCTGGGGACATAGTTACTGTTCTCTCCATTTACAGATGAAGAAACTGAGGCCCACAAAGAGTAAGTCATTTCCTCACTTTGCGCAGTGCCCCTTCCCAAGGTCATGGGATTGACAGTAACTAGTGGAGCCAGAAAACGAACCTGGTATCTGATTCCAGAGCTACCCTCCTAAACACAATGTCTGCCCCATAGTAGGTGTTTAGTAAAGTGAAGCTGAGGTAGCCTGAAGAGGCTTCTTATAGGTTTTGTGTGTGTGTTTTTTTTTTTTTGAGATGGAGTTTCACTCTTGTCACCCAGGCTGGAGTGCAATGCGTGATTTTGGCTCACTGCACCCTCCGCCTCCTGGGTTCAAGCGATTCTCCTGCCTCATCCTCCCGAGTAACTGGGATTACAGGTGTGTGCTACCATGCCTGGCTAATTTTTTGTATTTTTAGTGGAAATGGGGTTTCACCATGTTAGCCAAGCTGGTCTCGAACTCCTGACCTCAGGTGATCCGCCCGCCTTGGCTTCCCAAAGTGCTGGGATCATAGGCGTGAGCCACCGCGCCCGTCCTTTTGTAGATTTAGTTGGAGGAATTGTCTAATAGGCCTGTCAAATTCAACATATCCAAGATTGAATTCCAAGTCTCGCCTCATCCTTCTACCACCTCAAGCCTGCTCCTCTGAATCAGCCTCTCAGGGGTGCTCAGGCCAGAACGCTTGGCACCCTGCTTGTCTCCTGCTTGCCTCCTGTCTTTCACAGCTGACATTCAGTCAGCCAATTCTATGAGCTTCACCTTCAGATACAGTCAGAATCTGACTACTTCTCACTAACCCTACTACTACGCCTCTGGTACACCATTGTTTCTCTCGCCTGGATTATTGCAGTAGCTTCCTAGCTAGTGTCCTTGCTCCTCAGCTTATATTAAACAGTCTTCTTAACTAACACAGTGGTCAGAGGGATCCTGACTTAAAACATAAGTCAGATCATTTCACTGTTCTCAAAAATGGCTCCTATCTCACTCAGTAAAAGCCTACAGGGTCCTACAATTTCTACTTCCTGTTCCCACATCTTCCCTCCTTACCTCTGTGCTAATCTCATGGGATTTGCCCTTCTGCTTACGTTTTTCCCCTGGCCTCCTTGCTTTCCCTGGAATACCAGATAGTCCTGATTCAAGATCTTTGCGTTTTTTTGTCGTCCCACTCTCTTAAATGCTTTCCCTCTAGATATCACATGGTTTGCTTCCTCACCACCTTCAGATTTTAGTTTAGATGTCACCTTCTTGGCAAGGCTTTTCCTGGGCCCTCAATTTAAAGTTGCACAACCTCTGGCATTCCCTAATGCCTTTCCCTGCTTTACTATTGCTGTCACACTTCATCACCACCTAGCGTACTGCATGCTTTGCTTATTTATTTGCTGATGTCTGTTTCCTCTTCTGTAAAATGGGGGGAATGTTGACAATAGTATTACCTCATGGGTTTAGAGGATTAAATAAGTTAATACATGTAATGCCTTTAGAACAATGTCCAACATGTGAAGCGTTATACCTGTGTTAGCTATTGTTGTTATTTTCTTATTATGAAGCAATGTGCTGGGTAATGGAAAATAAGGTTACCCTCAAAAAACGTACTCTCTTGCATTGCCAAGCAGAATGGTGACTGCTTTCAATTCTTAGTTGATCAGTAACCACAATTTCAGCACCAGTGAGTGATGCCCGGTTGATGAATGACACCCAATACCTCAGGTCTGAAATAGTTTCCAACACTAATAAGATATTCTGACTGCAAATATAAAGCTTAAGGAGTTGAAATTCAAAGATAGAGTAATCTATCAATTAGATTGATCACTAGTCATTCCCCCACATCAGTTGTAATTCAAGTGTCATGCATACCCCTTGGTTTTAAGGACCAAGGATAATGCTTCATGAAGAACTTGAAAATATTACCTGGCTGCAGGGACTCTGAGTTATGGCTGCCCAGAGCCACACAGCTCTGGACTGTAAATGATGATGACTAAGGCACAGGGCTGTGGGGGCCATGCTATGTTGACTTAACACTGCTTTACATGGGTGGTAGTTTAGCAAGTTGGTTTGTCCCAGAGTCTCTCAGACCCACTGGTAGTAAATTACCTCCTTTACGCTCAAGCTTGCCATGAACAAGTGATCTACTACTAGCAAGTGAGCATTTTATTTCCAAAAGGGAGCATCTTTTTCTCATCATGCTTCATTCATTTTTGAGGGCTCACTTATCATTATAATTGCTCACTTTTTAAGCCTGTGCCACAGACATCCACACACAAACACACTCAAGGCTGCAGTTTGCCCAGAATCAAGGATAGATTAGATCCTTCTACTTCAAGCAAGGTCCACCTTATCCTTAGTTTACTCAGTCGGTACATTTTTTTTTTTTTTTGAGACAGAGTCTTGCTGTGTTGCCCAGGCTGGAGTGCAGTGGCGCAATCTTGGCTCACTGCAGCCTTTGCCTCTTGGGTTCAAGCAATTCTCCTGCCTCAGCCTCCCCAGTAGCTGGGATTACAGACGTGCACCATCACGCTAATTTTTGGATTTTTAGTAGAGACGGGGTTTCACCCTGTTGGGCAGGCTGGTGTCAAACTCCTGACCTCAAGTAATCCGCCTGCCTTGGCCTCCCTAAGTGCTGGGATTACAGGTGTGAGCCACCGTGCCTGGCCCATTCAGTAAATATTAACTAAGCATGTATATGTGCCAAGCAAACACTTCCTTGCCTTCAGGGAGCTTGATCAAGACTCTTTTCTCCCAAACTTAACAAGACTCTTACTTTTCCCAGATTAGTAATAATTTTGTCATTGCATCATGAAATACACCTTAAAGGAACCTGGATAATCTAATTCTAATGAACCATAATGTAGAATGTCACTCTGAGACATCAGTGGAATTGCTCCCAGCCAGCCAGACATGCTAACTTTCTGTGAGTTACTAAAGCTAAGCCCAGGGCAAATCAGCTTTTTCCTAGAACCATATAAACTTTCCAGATAATTATACTTCCCAGGTTAGTGAACTAACCTTCACTATTGAACATTTGTTCCAAGCTTCATTTCTGTATTTGGCTATAAGAGCTCGGAAGATATTTATCTCAGTTCAATTAGAGAGTTGGTGAAAGAAGACATTTCAAAACACAGGAGCGAGAAGTATTTTCCTTCCGTAATATACATTCAGCTTTGGCACCTAGGGATGGATTTAGTTGCTCTGAATCTTTCATTTCTGTTAAGATGGAGTTTTGCCTGCATGCTAATTATGTTTCTGTATAGTATGAAAATAGTAGCCCTTCAGAGTGTACAGAATTGCTTCCTCTGTGTACAATATTGAGTGATTAGTTTTACTTAAATGAGTCTGATATGTTAGAAGAGCCTGTTCTTGAAGAATTTTGGTTGTTGATATATATTTTTTAAGTACCTCAGGAATTAAAGTATATGTGCAATGCCTTATGTTTACGCAGATGAGGATATGTTTGTAGCCTTCTGGAGAGAACTAAAGAAGCCAACTTTTTAAAAATGGAAATTTGGAAATCCTTTGTGTGTGTGTTAAGGAAAGAAAAGTAAGAAGGAAAAAGAAAGTGAGCAACTGGGATTCAGACAAGAATATCTGCTGTCATAATAATAATTTCAGTGACAGAGCAAGCTGCTGATAGGAGATGGTTATTAGCCTGATAATATTGAATCTTCAGGTGGCATATGAAGTGAGTTTCCATAGTCCCTGAAAAGGAATATAGCAATATAAAAATATGTTTCAGAGACTGAGATGATCTAATGAGCGATACTCATAGAGTATACTCCACGTTACCATTGGAGTTAGCCAGCCAGTGAGCTTACCTCCTGGAGGCTATTGAAATTAAAACTCCTACGTTAAGTTAGTTTTTCTCAGGAACCAGAAATGAGATTTAAAAACAAAATTTAAGCATATTAAATATTTTGATCATCTTCTTTGTGAAAAGTTGAGATTACCAGCCCGGTTACCTGGTTCTAGCTGAACTCTTAACAGGCTTGTGTATACATTATTTACTAATGTTTAGAATCTGAAATCCCAAATCACTTCTCCTCTTTTTCATTCTTTTCTTTGGAACAGGACTTGTTTACACTGGGCATGTAAACGAAACCATGGTCAGGTGGTCTCTTACCTGTTAAAATCAGGAGCTGACAAAGAAATTCTTACCACAAAAGGAGAAATGCCAGTCCAGTTAACATCAAGGAGAGAAATCAGGAAGATTATGGGAGGTGAGTCTGTGTTTGGGGGGAACTTTTGATTTCGTTAGACTCATTGAAGACTTGTGGTATTATTGGCTACATTCTTAATGCTGGTCAAACAACTGTTCTATTTTTTTTCTTTCTTCCTTTTTTTTTTTTTTGAGACAGAGTTTAGCTCTTGTTGCCCAGGCTGGAGCGCAGTGGCATGATGTCGGCTCACCACAACCTCTGCCTCCCAGGTTCAAGTGATTCTCCTGCGTCAGCCTCCCGAGTAGCTAGGATTACAGGCATGTGCCATCACATCCAGCTAATTTTGTATTTTTATTAGAGATGGGGTTTCACCATGTTGGTCAGGCTGATCTCGAACTCCCGACCTCAGGCGATCCGCCCACCTCGGCCTCCCAAAGTGCTGGGATTGCAGGTATGAGACACTGCTCCCAACAACTGTTCTATTTCTAAAAGCAAATTACTATGCCAAGGTAGTAATTCCAGGTTGTTTCTGGGGAGGTCAGCATTGTAAGGTTTTATTTTTTTATTTGTAAAATTTAAGATAATGATGAACATGGTAATCATAAACCTAATGAAATATTCTTTTTTCTTCTGACCTGCAGAGGCAGTAAGCACTGACCAATGTCACATACCAAAAGACACCACTTCCAAAAGACACCGTTTTTTGGTAATTTTGAAAGGACTGTGTAAATGTTCTGTTTTCTTCTTTTTAAGTGGAAGAAGATGATGATGATGATGACAACCTCCCCCAGCTGAAGAAGGAGTCAGAACTGCCCTTTGTTCCCAACTATTTGGCCAACCCAGCCTTCCCTTTTATCTACACACCCACAGCAGAGGATTCAGCCCCGATGCAGAATGGGGGTCCCTCCACACCCCCTGCATCACCCCCTGCAGATGGCTCACCTCCATTGCTTCCCCCTGGGGAACCTCCCCTGTTAGGGGCCTTTCCCCGGGACCACACCTCTTTGGCACTAGTTCAGAATGGTGATGTGTCGGCCCCCTCTGCCATACTCAGAACACCAGAAAGCACAAAACCAGGTCCTGTTTGTCAGCCACCAGTGAGTCAGAGCCGCTCCCTGTTTTCTTCTGTCCCGTCCAAGCCACCAGTGTCTCTGGAGCCTCAAAATGGGGCATATGCAGGACCAGCGCCAGCATTCCAGCCATTTTTCTTCACTGGAGCATTTCCATTTAATATGCAAGGTAACCCCTCATCAGCAAACAGCCTCTGCAACAGGGGAGTTGGTGTCCCGAGAGGTGGGATTTAATGAGGTATTTTGGGTATAATTACAAACTTACAGGAATGTTACATGACTAGTATAAGGAACTCCCTTTACTCAAATTCACAAATTGTTTACCTTTTGCCCTTTTACCCTGATACCCTTCAGTATTCTTTCCGTTATATCTTTCCTAAGAACAAGGATATTCTCTTTTATTTATTTATTTATTTTTGAGACGTAGTTTCACCCTGTCACCCAGGCTGGAGTGCAGTGGTATGATCTTGGCTCACTGCAACCTCCACCTCCCAGGTTCAAGCAATTCTTCTGCCTCAGCCTCCCAAGTAGCTGGGATTACAGGAGCATACCACCACACCTGGCTAATTTTTGTATTTTTAGTAGAGACGGGGTTTCACCATGTTGGCCAGGCTGGTCTCAAACTCCCAACCTCAAGTGATCCGCCCCCCCCAGCCTCCCAAAGTGCTGGGATTACAGGTGTGAATCACCGCACCCAGCCAGGTATTCTCTTATGTAATTACAGTACAAATGACCAAATTTGAGAAATGTAATCTTGAGGTAATGCTGTTCTGTAATCCATAGTCCATGTTTAAATTTTGTCAATTGTCTCAACCAATGCCTTTTATATTCCGTCATCTATTATACGTACTGTCTGTACTATTACAGAAATAGTACTATCTGTACTATTGATACCTATCTGGACTGTCTGTACTCCTCTGCCCCCTGCGCCCTGCCCAGGATCGTATGTTGCCTGTAGTTATCATGTCGTTTTAGTTTCCTTTAATCTGGAATCTTTACCCTTTATCATTTTTTATCTTGATCTTTTTGAAGAGTCCAGGCCAATTATTTTTGTGGGATACGATTTTCAATCATTCTTTCTCTACTTATTTGGTATTTTACTGTAAAGAAGGGCTTTCCCTTCTCCTTCATTAATATCAGTATTGACACATATATCTGTATTTTATTCAGTGGGTTATAATCTGTTGCTATCAATTTTCAGTTATTCAGGTTATCCCAGATTTGGCCAGTGGGAGCCCCTTCAAGCTGGTTCTTATGTCCCTTGCAGGTGTCTTCATTGTTCTTGGAGCACTGCCTTACTTTCTGGTGCAGCAAGATGTTCCAGGCTCATAGCATAACTTTTCCTCCTCCCACCCTGGAGTCAGTCATTTCTCCAAGAAGCCCTGGTTCTTTTTGGTGGAGAATGGTATTTAGGACACACAGCAAATTTGCCTCCCACTTGGGCCCACCAAGAATGGTATTTAGACACCAGGATGTGGGCACTAGGTGTCCTCATTGCTACAGGTATATCATTTCTTCTAGGCCTGCTGAGACGGCATAGCCAGGAAAGATATCCATATTTCTCTATCAGTGTATATCTTTTTGAGAGTATTAAAAACCACAAGTTCATTCTGATTCTTCCAAATCCAGTCAAATACCATAGGGTACAGCTAGTCTTACTTTTCCTTTTTTCCTAGAAGTAACTCTCTCACTTCCTGTTTTTGAGGAGTTACTACTATAGGTGCTAACAGTGACCTGGGGTGCCACAAGGGATTCATATACAGGGAACAAAGCAGAACTGCCAAATGTCCAGGGTGCTTGACTTGGGCTGTCTTGGCAGCCAGGTTCAGAATAAAGGAGCAGATTGCTTAGTTCCAAGACCTGTGAATAATAAGACCCCTTCCTCATGAAGGTGCCACATTCACATCAAGTTATACTTTAGCTTTTATTAGTAGCTTGTCATTTGGCTCTTTTACTGTCTTTTTTGCAAGGAGTTTCATATTTTACAAATACCTTTAGGTCCATAATTGTTCAATCTTTTTAGGGTAACTCACATCCTGCCCATGCCTTCTTTCCAACCTTCTTCCCCCTTCCCCTGTTCATGTATAGTTTGATACCCAAACCTGTTCTTAAGACTTTGCCTCCTTAGCTCCAATGGCAGAAGTAAATTATCCTTCTACACAGCTGGAATGGCTGCCCCTGCCTTGCTCTTACTTTGTGAACCATAGCCTAAAAGTATGGACAACAATGCAGGAAACTGCTCCAGCAGAGCCAGAACTGGGCCTGAGCAAACCCTGCTGGTTACACTTGGTTTTCCCACCAAACAGGTCTGTTTGGCATGATTAAGTGTAACCATCTTCTGGAAAAGATCTTAAATAACAGGGGCTGTGCTGTGCCAGAACTATTCATTAACATTTCTCCTTTTTTTTCTAGAGCTGGTACTCAAGGTGAGAATTCAGAACCCATCTCTTCGAGAAAATGATTTCATTGAAATTGAACTGGACCGACAGGAGCTCACCTACCAAGAGCTGCTCAGAGTGTGTTGCTGCGAGCTGGGTGTTAATCCAGATCAAGTGGAGAAGATCAGAAAGTTACCCAACACTCTGTTAAGAAAGGTAAGAAAAGTCTGTTAAGCATGAATGGCTGTTTTTGCATTTGGAAAATACCTAGCTCCCTCCTTGGTTATATGAGTTAGTTGAGGAAATAAACAGAGAATAGAAAAGGAGCAAAGAATGATTTTCCAAATGTAATCATTTCCTTCTACTAAGTCTATAGAGACGCTGGCTTTTTTTTTTTTTTTGGCAAGTCATGTATTTTAATGGAGTGGAGAAGGAACAAAGACATCTGTAACTGGTGTTTGGCCAGTTACATTCTTACAAACTAGCTGGAAACACCTTTGCGTTCAGATCAGCCAACAGTGGCATTTTTGGAAGTTGATACTAGAGATAATTTTCTGAATTATCATTCACGTGTTCCTATTTTCGGTTTCTTTAGTGATCTGTAAGGATTAACTTAGTATACTACTAGATGTGCCTTCTGTTTTACAAGTGAAGAACCAAGTTCAGTTACAGAGCAAATCCACATAGATGCATGTGTGGTCCTTCATACATCTCTGGGTTTTTGAACATCAGGTTTCTGGCTTCTCAGGGCACCCGGGAAACTGATCTGTGCATTGCTTCTCCCTTTGCATAGCCTCTCCCTTCGCAGTGTGTGCTCATGCTGTCACAGCTGCTGAGCTGTTTTTAAGGGCTTCCACTTTGCAACCCAATCAGCCTGGGGCCTTAGTTGCACTATCACTGACTTAGCCTGCCACAGGGATTTTTTTTTTTCTTCCAAGTTTTGAAATGAGACAAGATACTGGTATCAATACAGTGCACCACACATATGGAGACAAGTGGCTCCTGTTAATCTGTTTAACATATTTTTGTTTTAGGACAAGGATGTTGCTCGACTCCAAGATTTCCAGGAGCTGGAACTGGTTCTGATGATAAGTGAAAATAATTTTCTGTTCAGAAATGCTGCATCCACACTGACTGAAAGGCCTTGTTATAACAGGAGAGCTTCAAAACTGACTTACTAATGCAGCAGGGACTTTTATCACTGAGTATTATGACAGTGTGCGTCACCTCTGGGCCAAGGACAAGCCATTGATCTAAATGCCTCGGATGCCCGGGAGGGCCTCTGGTGCCACTGCGTAGTATATACTAACATCATTCTGCCAAGGTAGGAAGCCCCTGACCCCCAAGCAGCGGTGCCACTCTTCCAAGCCTCTTGGTGCACAATAAACCTATTGCTTGAAGCTTTGAACAGCTGAGAAGTGGTCTGGAGAGGCAGAAGCTGAAGGTTCTATATCCAGTGTGTTTTATGTTCAGAATGTAAGAGAGTTGTCTAAGCAGAAGCTGAGAGAGAGCGGAGCCTATTTCTAGCCACTCCTGTTGACAGTGCACCTGAAGGGCCAGGATGTGTTTTTCTTGGTGTTGCATGCTCACAACTCTCCTGACATTGGGAACTTATGAGGGAGGAAGACTGGGGAAAGCACAGATACTGGACAGATGGATTCTAGTGTGACTTGTGACTGTGAGGTTTCCTATAACATATTTATAAATGTTACTCAGGTTAAAAGTATTTAAGAATACAGTTACCTAATTGTAAATACGCTGTTAACCAAAAGAGCTTTCCCTCCCTCACTTTTTCCTTTGTAACACTCATGACTGCTTCTCTGTTTCTCGAGTCATCTCTGCATTAACTCCCCTTCGTGGTCACTAGAGGGCTCTCTGATGCCTTCTAAAAGAGCAACTGCTTTTTTACAATGCCCCCCACCCCCACCCCTCCCATAGAGACAGAGTCTCACTATGTGGCCCAGGCTGGTCTCAAACTTCTGGCCTCAAGTGATCCTCCTGTCCCTGGCCTCCCAAAGTGCTGGGATTACAGGTGTGAGCCACTGCACCCAGCCCACTTTTTTTACTCTGAAGTGATTCCAGTCATCTGTGTGTGTAACTGCATCCTATGAGAAGAGCACAAATATTGCTGTTCCATGTTCTCCACTTTCATTTTCCACTACAAATGAAAAGCAATTTTTGAGACTGAATCTGTTGCTATTTTAAAGGTTATTGTGGGAAACTGAGCTAAAGGAGTTAGCATCTTTATTTTTGTATCAAAGATAAAGGTTATTTTGAAACTATTAGGATTTTTACACAATTCTGAAATCTGTTGCTTTTGTAAACAAATTGTTTGATCTTAGTGATCCCCTTACTACTACCACCAATTCACTTCACAAAGTCAGTTATGAGTTGACCAGACTTTGTTCTGAAAAACAGAAACAAAACACCTGATTAAACTCTTGAGTATGGCATAGGAATTTTTTAAAAGAATGCATTCAAGGATTCTTTTCCTTTCCTTCAGTGTCATTAATGTTAAAAGAGCAGCCACTGTTTTGTTGAAACAAACAGCTAAACTTCAGAAATAAGAACTAGCACACTTAGACAAACAGGAGAGCAGGGGTTTGAAGCCAGCTGTGGAAGAGCATCCCTGCTGTCTTAAGAAGCTTTTTCCCCATAGTGCCTATAGTTTCCAAAGAAACTCAACTTCCTAACTGTGTTAACTTAATTTTATTAGAACACTACAGTTGAGTGAGAACGTGCAGAAGATGTCAACGGAAGAGAATGTTGTGCTAAGATAATGGCCTCCTGCTGCTGCCTAAATGCTGAAATGAGGTTGAGATGTTTTTCAAGGCTAACTTCACAGAATCACTCTGTTTAGTGACTTAATTGTATCCCACCAATTACTGCTGGTGACTTACTCACCCTTGTACAGTGTTTGCATAGCAGAGTGAAGTTTACTTATTACCCTCTTTCTCTTCAGTGCTTTAAAGAAGAAACCTTCCTTGTGTGTGTTTTTTTTGTTTTTTGTTTTTTGTTTTTTTGAGACGGAATCTCGCTTTGTTGCCCAGGCTGAAGTGCAGTGGCATAATCTCAGCTCATTAAAACCTCCACCTCCCGGGTTCAAGCGATTCTCCTGCCTGAGCCTCCCAAGTAGCTGGGATTGCAAGCATGTGCCACCATGCCTGGCTAATTTCTGTATTTTAGTAGAGACAAGGTTTCACCATGTTGGCCAGGCCAGTCTCGAACTCCTGGCCTCAAGTGATCCACCTGCCTTGGCCTCCCAAAGTGCTCTGATTACAGGTGTGAGTCAGGGCGCCCAGCCCCTCCCTTGTGTTTCAACCAATCGGAAGTGAATTTAACTAGATGTAGTAACCTTTTTTTTCTTTGCTTCTAAAAAAGTTACAGTTTACTGATAAAGTTAAGTCTGGTTCTATCCTAGATGAAATAAATTCAATATTAATTCATGTCTAAGTTACTTGGGTTAAAACACTTTCAGCCACCCAGATTAATTAAAGTGGAGCAGTGAAGGCCCCTGGCTGGGAGATGGCCTCCAGAGGAGCAGCTGCAGGGCATGTTCTAGGCTTAGCGACAGAGGCAAGCAAGGGACTGGTGTCTCCGGTGAGAGGTGGGTTTGATGTGTCTCTGCCCTATACTGGTCTCTCTTCTCCTTTATAAAATCCTCTGTGGTCAACTGACTCCTGCGTATCGCAGTAGAATAAGACTGCACAGTTGCTGGTAGGTGAGTTTAAAGTCTTAATCTATGCATTCAGAGAAATATTTTTATATGCTTTGTGTAATTTATAACAAGGATTTTTTTTTTAGCTTTGTTAACTGTGAATTCACCCCTCCTCCTCCACTGCATATTTAAAGCATGTGTTCACAGTGTGTAAACATTCACTGAAGATTTTTTCTTTGTGCATTGCTGACTGTTCAAACATAACAAGTATTATTAAAATTAAATATTAACTGACCGACCTATACGCCTTCGTTTTGGCTTCCTAAACAGCACTATAGTTCTAATCATAGGGGGTTCAAATTGTTGGACAGTCCCAGAGACCAGGCGCTCTGGAGGAAGATTAGAAGGGCCCTCTCTCCACCTGAGCCTCCTCCACATCCCGCTCATACATCCCGCTCATATCCTGTCAGTAGCACCTGGGGACGGATATTTTGTGCGGTGTCTTTCCTTCCAGTTCACAGCAGTCGGCTTCATTTCCCTGGAGTAGCCAGTTAGATGGAGGTCATCCCCTATTAACCACATTTTTTGATTATCCTATTTACTTTACCCAACTGAGCCTCTCCTTTGGGTTGTCAGCACCTGTCAGGGCCTCAGTGAGCTCAGAAGCAAATCCCAAGACAGGAGAGGAAACACAGCCTTACACTTCCAGATTTTTAGCTGAGAATGATGCTGAATGAGTCTGCTTTTCTGTTGGTTCAGGCCAGCTAGCACCTCACAAAGCAGACGTCAAGCCAAATTGGCCTAATAAATCAGAGAGCATAGCAGAGACCTTTTCTTAGCACCACGGAGAGGCAGAATAATTTGGGCATTTGTGCTTTCATACTTGCTTTATCACAGGGATGGAAGTCATCTTCCATATACTCATAAACATCCTGGGCAGAAACAGCCTGCCAAAAAAATGCGATTAACCTTTAACAAATGGTCCTGCAGTACAAGCTGACCCAGAGCATATAGAAAAAACCAATCAGAGGATCCACCTCCATCTGTATCTACTGCAAACCATTTAGGGTTGGGGAGAAAACCACCATCACCCACACCCACTCACATCCTACCAAGACAAAGTTAGGGGAAATGAGAGCGAGACAGGAGACCAGAACACTTAGGAACAAGGAGAAGAGATCCATTCCAAATAGAAGGCCTGTGCCAGGCGGACTCTGACCTGCAGAAAAGGAACTCTTTGTTGGCTTGCTCAAGAAAACAAATTTAATTCACCCCTCACATCTTGTCTGGCAACCTGGGACTGTGGGTGGCTTCTCTCTGGGCAGGAGGTGGCCTCTCAGCTTCTTTGTGCTCACACATTCAGCTTTGGCTGGACTGAGGAAAATGAATGACTTGGAAGCCTCACCGGTTATAGGAACTGCCTGGAACAGACTTCAAAATAAGCAAGGAAGTAAAGCATCATGTACTTCTTAGTCCCTAGAGAAACAGGCGTAGAGGGCTGAGGGATGACATGAACGTGGAGGTGTTCAGAGCAGCTTTCCCAAGAGGCCCCAGGTCAGATTTCAGGGCCTTTCTCACCTTTTACAATATCTGCACAGCAGAGCAGGAACTACTGGCAATTACCCAGGGAATTTTGGCCGTGAAGGCAATATTTGCAGCCAAGAACTCTTGGGTCTGAAGTTCAGGTAACTACAACCATGTACATGTGTAGAAAATCTTCCTCTTGGCCTCCTGCAAAGATCCTAATCCCCAAACCTTGTGAACAAGCACAGAAAGACTAGTGTGTATATATTGTTGACCATGTCGTTTTATTTATCAGTACTCCATTTTTAATGGATTCAGGCAGCACCCCAGAGGACAGGACGGAATTCCTAGGGGTGGTCTGGCCCAGCCGCAGTCTTCTCTTCCAGGAGGAAAAAGCTTTTTATTAAAAAACAGAAACTAAACTTTAGAAAGTATGAAAAATCAGAGGGAGAACAGAGGTCATTTCATGAAATCGTTATTTGAAAACAGTGTAGTGTGCAAATAATACTCGTTTAGGAATCAGGAGACTGGGGACTAGTCTAACTGTCTCAAACTAGCTGTGACCTTAGGCATGTCATTTACCTCTTAGGGCTCGTTTCGTCATCTAAAGCATTCAGCACAGTTACTCTGTGAGGCTTTACAGGTGCAAAATCTTAAGGTGCCCCCAATGTTTGCCATCAAGTCCATTCTGTGGACATATTTGGTGTCATTTCCTTCCTGATGAAAACCAGGAAAGGCCAGGAGGAAATCCCAGGAATATATTTTAGGCAAGTCCAGCATCTCTGGCCATCCCGTAGAAGATGCCTCTAGCTGCAATGAGGTTGGCTGGAGAATCAAATTCAGCTACTACTCCTTTGTCCAGGACCAGGACCCTAGTCAAAAAAGAGAGAAGTGGTCAGGTTTGCATCAGCCCTGACCTGGTCGCGTCGTCTAATCCTGCTCTTCTGGGTACTTGCTCAGGCCCACAGTGACATGCCAACCCACCCAGCACAGCTGCCGCACCACATGTGCACGCTTGCAAGGCCGGTTATTTTAGCCATTCTGTTAGTTCTGGCAAGTGAAGCGGTTTCTGGGATCAAACACCAGGTCCTATTCATCTCTGCTAGTTGGGGCTCTGAAAACCTTCCCTAATGAGCCCTTCCCCTTGCCGGGGTCACAGGACTTCAGCAGGCTGTGCGCAGGGAGCCACGGGCCTGTGCGCTGGGCTCTGTGCACATCCATCTGCTTTGTGTCGGCTCAGAAAAGCACACAGCAGGAAACCAGCTGCAGCAAGGCTGACACTGGAATCTGGGCCTTGGGCTGCAAATCTGGCGGCGGCGGCGGCTGCTGCTGCTGCTGCTGGTGCTGCTGCTGCTGCTGCTGCTCGGTGGGTCTCCAGCTCACACACAAATAGCCAGGCCTGGGCCCGGGGTTAGAATGTCCCACCATCCACTCACCGGGTGCACCTGGTACAAGGCCAGTGGGCTGGCTCCACCAGGGTACGGCAGGAGGGAAAAGGGCTCTCCCCAGCCTGGAGAAGTGCTCCTCCATGGGAGGGGGCTGACTGCATTCTGATTCTCAGCCTACTGAGCTCTCCCACATGTGTCCTGAGAAGGACTGTGTCTGTGACATCACTGCCTGGCCACTGCCCCCCAATCCCAACCCCAATCCAAAATCAAGGTCTTCAGTGGCTTTTGATTGCTCTTAGGTAAGGACTGAATGCTCTTCCATGGTCCTCAAAGTGCAGCACAGTGCGGCCTGTTCTCCACCCCCATCTTGGTTCTACTGCCTCCCTCCCATGCACTCCAGCCTCCGGTACCCTCCTGCCTTGGGGCATGTGTTGTATCCTTTGCCTGCAATTTTCAGCTCGCTCCCTACCTTGTTGCCTCACCTCCATCCTCCAACTCATTCTTTCAGGCTTGGCTGGTGCATCCCTTCCTTAGAGGAGAAAGTGCACTGGCCACCCTGTGTGGATAGCCTTTTTCCGGCCTGCACACACAGGCCTTTGCTTCCTTCCTGTGGGTCCTATTTACACGTCATTATTTGATTAATTTCTGCTTGTTCCACTAGAATGAATGAACTCCCAACCTCCAAGGTCGCTCCAAGCTCCCCACCCTAGGGCTGCTGGTGAATGAAACAGTTTTGGTTAGGCCTGGGAACAGGTCCTCTGAGGCCAGCCCTGTCCCTCCTCCAAACCCAGGGCTCAGCACTTGCTGCCCACCCTCCCTTCTTCCAGTGGGGTCCTAAATGGGAGTAGCGGGTAAGGGTAGGAGAGGGATGGAACAGACAGAGGGTAGCATCAGGCATTCTCAGCTTGGCTCCCAAGACACTGCTGGCTACATGGGGGCACTTCCAAGAGAGACAAGATCTGACCCATTGCCCTGTCCATGGCACCCTCCCCACCCCACCATCCTGCAAGTGTTTCTTGAGTAAATGAAGGCCTGTTGGGTTATTCCCACTATACTCCTTCAAAAGAAACTTCTCTGAGCCTCCTGCCTCCTCTTCCCTTCTAGTTTCTAGGGAGCGCAGCCTGCCAGGCCAGGGCCAGTTCACTCCCGTGAGGCTTCTGAGTCACCCAGCCCTCTCTCCTCAACCTCCAGCACCACACCTTGACATCTGGCACAGTGAGGGAGTGGTCTGCCTCTCCAAGGAAGCCACAAGCTTCTGAGGGCATGGCCCCTTCCCTCATCCTTGGAGGGCCTAGTGCAAGAATTAGAGCAAGGCGCTGGGGAGGACACTGTCATTTCTCAGGATCACCTGCAGTTTAAATACCTTTCATTGACTTTTGGCTTTTTTGAGACAGAGTCTGGCTCTGCACCCAGGCTAGAGTGCAGTGGCGTAACCTCTGCCTCCTGGGTTCAAGTGATTCTCCTGCCTCACCCTCCTGAGCAGCTGGGACTACAGGTCCCTGCCACGACGTGAGGCTAATGTTTGTAGTTTTAGTAGAGATGGGGTTTCACCATGTTGACCTGGCTGGTCTTGAACTTATGACCGCAAATGATCCGCCTGCCTCGGCCTCCCAAAGGGCTGGGTTTACAGATGTGAGCCACTGTGCCCAGACTTCATTGACTACGACAATCCCACGAAGCATCATTTTCATTTGAAACAGGCTCAGAAAGGTTTTGCAAATTGCCCAGGGTCACACAGCAGCCTGAGACTCTGAACCCTCTGGCTCAGACACAGTGCTCTCCCCACAAGGCTCAGCTCCTCATGGTGCTGTCAGGGTCCAGCTGCTACCTGAGCTGCTGCTTATCTGCAACCAGAGTGGCTGTGAGACACCAATGAGGTGAGGGACATGCAGGCACTCTGCCAGCAGGTTTCTCAGGAAGTGATGAGACTCAGCATGAAGCCTCCAGTTCCCTTTACATCGCCTCACGGAGGAGGCAGGATACAAGTGGCCTGCGCACAAATGCAGTGCCTGTGGAGCCCAGTGTGCCCTTCCCCATGTGTTAGAAAATGTTATTGTTGGTGCTGGGCATGGTGACTCACACCTGTAATCCCAGCACTTTGGCAAGTGGATCACTTGCGGTCAGCAGTTCGAGACCAGCCTGGCCAACATGGTGAAACCATCTCTACTAAAAATACAAAAATTAGCCAGCTGTGGTAGTGCATGCCTGAGGTTGCAGTGAGCCACTGCACTCCAGCCTAGGCAATAGAGCAAAACTCTGTCTCAAAAAAAAAAAAAAAAAAGAAAAGAAAAATAAATGAAAATGTCATTGTATACCCCACCCCTGAGCCCAGGCCACCCCACTCTGGTCTGCCCCTTATCTAGATCTCAGGAAACTCTGCTCTGCCCACCATGCCCTAGCAATCCCAGGAACATTCCCTTGTTCGATAATCCTAATCTGCCCTGCCCACTCCTGATGCCCCAGGTGGCCCCACCAGTTCCCCATTGCTCGGGTTTCCATGTCCCACCTGGTGTAGTCCATGATAGTGTTAAGCCGGTGTGCAATGGTCAAGACAGTGCAGGTATCAAACTGGGTGCGGATGGTAGCCTGGATGAGGTTGTCAGTCTCGAGGTCGATGGCAGCTGTGGCCTCGTCTAAAACCAGGATGCGGCTCTTGCGGAGCAGGGCTCGGGCCAGGCACACGAGCTGCCTCTGGCCCACGCTGGGAGTGGAAAAGGTAGGCATTTCCAGCTAGGGGCCTCCCACCTGCCTCCAGGCCTCATTCCCAGACCTGTTTCACTCCTCAGCAGCCCAGGACTGGTTTTCTGTCTCACTTTTCCCATTTCTGCCATAGCCCAGCCCTCTGGAACGGAGCAGAGGTCTGGACACCATTGGGATAATGAGGGGCTTGGGGAACGAGCCAGTGCTAAAAGGCATTGTGAAATCCCTGGTCTGCTCTTGGCACCCTTGGCCTCCTCTCTCGGTGCTTTCTTCCCCATCCTTGCTTTTCAACTAGTGTCGTGATGTTTCTCTGCTTCACTCTATCAGTCATTTACACCTTAGTAAGAACATGCTTGCATGGCTCTTCTCGGATATTTGCAAATAGGCCACATGATGCCATCTTGCTGAGCCTAATATCACACAATTCAGGCAGTCACCTCCCACCCCATAGGGGATACAGACCAGGGCTCTGCTTCAGGGACAAGAAAAGGGCAGGGCAGCGGAAGACACGGGGACTCTTTGTGTCTGGTCACTGAGGAGGTAAAGGAGGGGCAGGACACACGCCTTCAGCCTCCTGCCGTGGAAGCCAGAGCCAGCAGACAAAATGAGGCTGTGTTCCCAACCACAGAGGCCGCAGCATCCGCACATCCAAGGACAAATACCTCAGCCCTTCCCAAAGGCGTGAGTCACCACAGCCGGAGTAAAGTCCAGCCTCTTTCCCTGGCCCATTCCCGCAACTAATGAAGGTTTTGGCAGCAGAATGAGCCGCCGGATAGAACTCAGGGCTGATTTACGGTGGAACTGGCACAGGACACAGGTTATACTTAAAGTGGCTACAAGCTCAGTGAGGGAGGAGGGGAGCTGCTTTCTGTCTCTGATCCTGGCACGTGTCAGGGTGGGGCATGCTCTGGGGGAAGTGTTAAGAGCAAGCAGGTGAGAAGAATGGATCAAGCAAGAGATAGTCATGGGGCACAGGGTCTGGAGAGACCATGTTTGTCCACCAGCCACCCCCACGTGGTTATGTAAGTGAGAGCCAGTTACGATGCCCATTTAGTCTTAAGGGCTGCCTGGGTGGCAAGGGAGTCCCACCAGTTGTCCAGGTGAGGGAGGTGACTGATACAGCAAAGAAAGGTTTGGGACAGAGCCAGAGTCCCCGCTCTGCCTCTTACCAGCTGAGCTGCTGCGGGGAAATCATTTCAAACTGTGGAGCCTCGTTTCTGGCCCACAGGACCACGGTAAAGATTAAAGGAGAAAACGGAGGCCAGAGTGCTTTCAATATTGTTCAGTGCTGGGCAAATGTAAAGTTTTGTTTATTTTTTTCTTGAGACCAAGTCTTGCTCGGTCGCCTAGACTAGAGTGCAGTGGCAAGATCTTGGCTCACTGCAACCTTTGCCTCCAAGGTTCAAGCGATTCTCCTGCCTCGGCGTCTCGAATAGCTGGTGCCCACCACCACACCTGGCTAATTTCTGTGTGTTTAGTAGAGACAGGGTTTCACCATGTTGGCCAGGCTGGTCTTGAACTCCTGCCCTCAAGTGATCCGCCTGCCTTGGCCTCCCAAAGTGCTGGGATTACAGGCGTGAGCCACTGTGCCCGGCCTTGTTTTAGTTTTTGAGGTCTGGGGAGGCTGCATGAGTATGGACTGAATATAAAAATGAAAATAGGGAGGAGGAGGAGGAGAAGAGGGAGGGAAGGGAGGAGGGGAAGAGCTGACATTTCACAGGAGCGCATCCAAGCGAAGCGCTTTTCCTGTCATCACACTGACCCTAACACTGCTCTGTCCAGATGGTAGCCACTGGCCCCATGTGGCTATTAGCACTTGAAATGTGACTAGTCCAAATTGAGACATTCTGTAAATGTGAAATACACACTGGATTTCAAACTTGTATGAAAAAAACGCAAAATATTTCTAATACTTTTATATCAATAATGTGTTGAAATAATATTTTAGATATACTGGGCTAAATAAAATATAGTATTATAGTTTATTTCACTTGCTTTTCCTTTTTAAAAAGTGTGGCTATGAGAAAAAAACATTAGTTATGTATGCATGGCTTGCATTGTTTTTATTGGGCAGCATAATGCAGAAGTATGGACTGTTATTATCTGCCTTTTAGAGTGAAAGAAAAGCAGGCACAGAGAGGTTAAGCAACTTGCCCCAAATCACACAGCTAGCACAGGTATAGGTATCTCCAACCTTTAGACTCAGTAAGAGGTGACTACTGGCCCCTCCGATGCATAGCCCAGTGGCTGAGGACATAAAATCTGGGGCTGTAAGAAAGCTCTGGAGGGAAAAGGGCTTCTTCTCACCTGCTCCATGGGTTCCATCCAGAACCATGCTCCCCAGCCCAAGCACAGCCTCGACAACCTCCCTGAACTGGTTCTCCCAGAGCTGGTTCAAATCCCAGACCTGCCTTCTCCCAGCTGTGCAACTTAGGTTTACCATCTCTGAGCCTCAGTTTCCTGATCGGTGAAGTGGGATCACGGACCACCGCTGGGGCTTGTGTGAGGAGTCGGCGGGACAATACACCGTGCCGGGCACACAGAATATGCTCAATACAAAAGGACAGCCCTGTGTACATCCTGGCTGGCCTCATCTCTGTGTCATTGGTGTCAGGTTTCCCAGCATCTGCCAGGGTTCCCCGGGGAGGGCTGCAGTTCCTGACCTCTCCACTCCCAGCGTTTACCTGAGATTCTCCCCGCCCTCAGAGCACTGGAAGTCCAGGCCTGCCGGCTGGGAGCTCACAAACATGTGCAGGTGGGACAGCTCCAAGGCCTGCCAAATGTCTTCCTCTGAGTATCTGCCAAAGGGGTCCAGGTTCATGCGCAGGGTCCCCGAGAACAGGATGGGGTCCTGGGGATACAACGTGGCCTCAGAGGCAGGCAGCTTAGGCACTATAAGGAGCCATGGGCCCCAGGTCCAGGGAGGAAGAGAGGGATTAAGGTGGCAGCACTCCTACTCTGTCCCCAGCTCCCCAGAGGAGACAATGGCCAAAGAGATAGAAAATTGCCTGTGGGGGAGTGATAAACCTCAGCTTTGCCAATCAGGAAGACCTCTGCTGAGGCGGGAACCAGATCCACTAATCTGACTCCAGAGTGTCCACTCGGCATAAAAAAAACATCCCAGAGAAGACAGAAACAGTGAAATGTAATTAGAGCTGGTAAAGAGACCGGGACAGAGTCTCAGGGGATGGGGTTCTTGGAGGGGTCCGTCCCCGTGTGCTGGCCCAGGAGGTCAAAGGACAGGGCCTGACTGGGCAGAGCAAGTCTGAGCTTTCCAGATCTGGGGGTGGCTCATTGGTGGCTCTGCTCTGTGCTGTCTGTCCCTCCCCACCTGCTGAAGCCTCTGATACTGGGGTCCCAGTCTCCATCCTCAAGCTACAGAACAGGGTGGGGCCTGCCCCCAGGGCCGTTGGTGAGTGTGGCCAGTCCATGCCAGGCTCGTACCTGCGGGATGATGGTCAGCTGAGAGCGCAGGTCATGGAGGCCGATGTCTGCCACATTGAGGCCGTCGATGAGGATTTCACCCTTTGCCGCCTCCAGGATGCGGAACAGGCAGAGGGTCATGGAGGACTTGCCAGCCCCAGTGCGGCCCACAATCCCCACCTGGACGGGAAGGAAAAGGGCTCTCAGGGGCAAGCTGAGAGGTCACAGGCGCATCTCCAGGACTCCCCTGGAGGTCGAACAAACATCTGACTGGAGCACTTGCTCTCTCAAAAGACCCAAGCCCCCCACAAGGGCTGTGGCCACGTCCACAGGCACGAACACATGCAGGTCCGCCCATCACACACGTACCTTCTCGCCACCGTGCACTTGCAGACTCAGGTCTCTCAGTACCAGATCTAGGCCTGGCCGGTAGCGCACAGAATAATTCCGGAACTCCACCTCCCCACGTAGGGGCCAACCTTTGGGAGGGCGGCTGCCTTCCACCACCCAGGGTGCCTGGCAGGAGGGGCAGATGGGGTTGCATTAGCTCCTGCCCAGTGCAGCCCTCTCTCACCTTTCAGTCTCTCTCCCCCAAGACCCCTCAATCCTCCCCCACTATGGTCCCTGGGAGGGTCCTTGGCACCCCTATAGCTCAGCCTTGTATTCAATGACCCCTTTATCCCTCTAACTTTATTCTCCACAAATCTACTCCAACACTCCCCTGTCCTTCCCCTCCCAGTCTCCCTGCTTGCCTGTGTTCCTTTTTTAATTTTTGAGAGACAGGGTCTCAATCGTGGTTCATTGCAGCCTTGAACTCCTGGGTTCCAGTGATTCTCCTCCCTCAGCCTCCCTAGTAGCTAGGACTACAACAGGCACATGCCACCATGCCTGGCTAACTTGTTTTGTTCTGTGACAAGTCCTTATTCTGTCACTCAGGCTGGAGTGCAGTGGTGCGATCACAGCTCACTGCAACCTTGACTTCCTGGGCTCAAGCCATCCTCCTGCCTCAGCCTCCTGAGTAGCTAGGACTACAGGCCTGTGTCAGCATACCTGGCTAATGTTTTAAAGAGAAACGCTGAAGAGACTGTATCTTGCTGTGTTGACCAGACTGGTCTCGAACTCCTAGCCTCCAGGGATCCTCTTGCCTAGGAGGATTCCCAAAGTCCTGGGAATACAGGTGTGAGCCACTGTGCCACACCTTATATTCCTTGAAGTGCCCTCCCTGCCTGCCCTAACTCCCCCTCTTATTACCTTTACCCATTCATTGTTACAGGGTGGCAGCCCAGTGCCAGGCAGTGGGGATACAATGGTATCCCCATTGAAACAGTCCTCACCCTCATGAGACTTACGTTCTAGTAGAGGGAGGCATATAATCAACAAACAGATAAGCAAATCTATACAATGTAAGAAGTGATGAGTGCTAGGGGCCAAGAAGTGCTTAGTGTTGCTGCTTTATCCAAGGTGGTCAGGGAAGGCTTCCTGGAGGAGGCAAAGACTGTAGTAAAGACCTGAAGGAGGTGAGGGAAGAAGCCAAGTGGATATCAGGAGGGAGGGCATGCCGGGCAGAGGAAACAGCAGGCATAAATGGCTCTAGGTGTGTTCTGGAGCACAGCAGCAAAGGCGAGAGGTAAGAGGCTGAGGCAGTGGTGGCCCCATCATGTAGGGCCTTGCAGGCCATTGTAAGCACTATGGTTTTTTTTTGGTTTTTTTTTTTTTTTTTTTTTTTTTAACTCTGATTAAGATGCAAAGCCATTAGAGGGCTGTACACAGAGAATGACGTGATCTGATTTTTTTTTTTTTTTTTTAATCTCTTGGCTGCTACAAGCAGAATAGACTAGCAGGGCATAAGATGATGGTGGCTTTGAGATAGGACTGGCTACATAACTTGGGAGGCCCAGTGCAAAATGAAAACCTGAGGCTTCTTGTTGAAGAATGATGGAGAATGTCAAGGCGCTGACGGCAGAGCATTACTCTAAACGCGCAGCTCTTCTGGGAGTGGAGACCCTGCGACTGCTCAGGCTATGTTCCCGTGGAGCCAGCCCTGCTTCGAGGCAGGTTCTCCTCGTGGCCAGAGGTGAAAAAGCAGAGCAGCAGGCGCAGACTGGTCTCGCGAGGAGGCACTGGAGAAGAGAACGGGCTGTGGGGTGGAGGGCAGACATGTATAGGATACAGAGACAGGAGCACGGGTATGCCTGCAGTAACGGGGCTGCTAGACATGAAGCGGGGGAACTGGAAGCTCCCAGAGAGTGAGGGGTGAAGGGCTGGAGGGTGATGCCTGGGGAAGCCAGGCTGGGGTCAGGCAGGCGGACTGGCAGGTGCAATGCAGGCCACAGAATCCACAAGGACTCCAAGAAGAAGGGAGAGGTCATTTTATTGGGACGTTGCTAAGAGGTTGAATTAGATGAGAACAGAAAAACATCCCCTGGATTTGGAACCAGGAAGGTCACTGGAGGAGCTGTCTCTGTGGAGCGAGGGCCAGAAAGAGGACTGCAGGAGGCAGATGAGATCAAGGCTGATGAGGAAGTGGATGGAGCTTGTGGAGACCATACTTTAAACCACGCTTCACGACAGAGGAGAACAGAGAAATGGGGCAGTGGAGTGCAGGGGGGAGGGTTTGCGTGTGTGTCTGGAATGGAAGATGCGATGGAATATTTTTGCATGTGGATGGGAAGCGTCCAACAGAGGGAGCAAGAATGACGGGAGATGGAGGGTGGGACTGAGGAAGCCAGGTCCTTAAGCAGCCATGGGAAGAAATGGAGGGGCTGGACTTTGAAACAGGAAGGGATGATTCCTGCTAAAAGTGAAAAGAAGATGACAGTGAAGGAGACACAGGCGGATTTAAAGACCGAGCGGCAGGAAGGTTGAGGGAGTTCACATCTTAGAACCTACTTTTTCATGGAGGTGTCAGGAAAGGTCGACGGCTGAGCAGGAAGGAGATGTGGGGTTTGAGGACAGAGATTATTCAAAAGATGTTTTTCTGAACGTGAGAACACGGGCTTCTTGGGGAAGCAAAGTAGGAAATGCAGCCGTGGTGTGTGGTTATATACTTGTCAACTCAGTGATTTTTCTCCTGCAAGGCTTTTTTTTTTTTTTTTTTTTTTAGACAGAGTCTCACTCTTGTCATCCAGGCTGGGGTGTAGTGGCGCAATCTTGGCTCACTGCAACCTCCACCGCCTGGGTTCAAGTGATTCTCCTGCCTCAGACTCCCAAGTAGCTGGGAATACAGGTATGTACCACCACGCCTGGCTATTTTTTTGTATTTTTAGTAGAGATGGGGTTTCACCATGTTGGCCAGTCTGGTTTTGAACTCCTGACCTCAAGTGATCCATCCGCCTTGGCCTCCCCAAGTGCTGGGATTACAGGCATGAGCCACTGCACCTGGTCTCCTGCAAGGTTTTGAGTGCTCGGTGCAGGCTTGAAGAAGGCAGATTGGTGGGCTCAGCGGGGGTGGGGTTTTGGAGGTGAGTACAACTGAGAGAGAAGGGTGAGGCAGGTGAGAGCATTTGTGTTGGTGGAGCATAGACTCTAGGCTGGCCGGGGAGGGAGGTGAAGGCAGAGAAGCTGATGGACAGAGACACAAAGGGGGGTCATGGGATTGGGGATCCCAGTGAAGGCAGACTGCTGTGACAGAGGGGGACTTGGAACATGAGAACAAGGAGGGATAGGAGCATGGGCCAAAGTTGGGATACTTGACACCGATGCTACAGTTTCTGGGCATGAAGAGGTCTGAGGTGTGACCATGAGAGGGGGCAGTGGAGAAAAGTCTAGAACCCCTAGTAGGGGACAACTCCTTTTCCCCAACAAAGGGCATGCTGCCCCACCTCCACTTTGCCCAGGCTGGTCTGTTTGGCTGGAATGCTCACCTTCCCACTGCCCACCCCACCATCTTACCTAGTCTATCAAGGCCTGTCCATCCTTCTCATCTAAGCTCATCTGCCCTGGTCACCCTAGCCGAAGGATCTCCCTCATCTGCCCACTCCGGGTGCACCACACCAGAGCTCTGGTCATCCATTGCAAAGCCCTGCAATAGGTCTTACCCCTCCCATAAATCAGAATCACCTGAGGGCAAACACCGTCTTGCTCAACTCTGATCTCTCTGCACCTCCTAGCACAGAGCGGTGGTTGATGCTCAGTAAGGAGTGAATGGATAAATGAATGAAGAGTCGCATACACAGCTGGCCCTGAGGTTTAGGGAGGGAAGGCCACCAAGCTTTCTTCCCCAGCTACTTCAGATTCCCCCTGTCCCAGGCTCATCCCAGTACCCACCTCTGTCTCTGTCTTGGAGTACTCCTTGACCCTCTCCACAGCCACGATGTTAGACTCCAAATCTGACATCATTCGTATCATCCAATTCAGAGCAAATGTCACCTGGCCAAAGAGACCGGGTTATAGGTGTGGTGATCTCCCCTCCCCACCACAATGGCTTTGGGAGGAGTTCAGACTCCTGGATCATGTGCCCATCAATGGGATCCTAGCCCATGGATGACAGTGCAGAATTAACCAAGGACCACCTCGTCTGCTGTTTCTCAAACTTTAATATGTATAAGACTTCCCAGAGAATCTTGTTAAAATGCAACGCCGGATTCCATAGTCTGAGGTGGGAGTTGGGACCTGAGATTCTTCATTTCTAACAAGCGCCCAGAGAACGCTGATGCAACTGGCCCATGGGCCACACTTTGCGTACCAAGGAGTCTTGATCAAAATGCAAAGTCCTGAGCCCCATCCTAGGTCTACTGAATCAAAATGTACATTTTAACAAGTTGATTCATATGCACACTGACGCTTGTGAAAACTGACCTTTCTGGATTGCTTTTTGTTTGCCAGCGCGTTCAAGATTTGAGCCACCTGAGGTATTAACAATGTGATCTGCTTTGCAAAAATTCCATTTGCATTTAGGTGACTCTTTGACAGTACAAGCTGGCATCAGGATGACCTGCCTGACCTGCAACCCAGGCTTCAGTCACCTTGTCTGTGTACTTTCTCTGCAAGCTTGTGAATGTGAGGGGTATGCCAGCCCTACACTGTCCTGACCTGTCACATGAGCCTACAACTTGCCCAGAGACAAGACAAATTCTGTTTGTCCTTTGGGGCTAAGCTCCAAGATCATTTCTACAACACCCCAAAGCAAGAAAACTCCTCTGCACTTTTTTTTTTTTTTTTTTTCTCTTGAGATGGAGTCTCGCTCTGTCACCCAGGCTGGAGTACAGTGGCATGATCTTGGCTCACTGCAACCTCTGCCTCCCAGGTTCAAGCGATTCTCCTGCCTCAGCCTCCCGAGTAGCTGGGATTACAGATGCCTGCCACCATGGCTGGCTAATTTTTGTATTTAGGTAAAGATGAGGTTTCACCATGTTGGCCAGGCTGGTCTGGAACTCCTGGCCTCAGGTGATCCACCCATCTCAGCCTCCCAAAGTGCTGGGATTACAGGTGTGAGTCACTGCGGCCAGTCCTCGTTCTGGGCTTTTAAAACCTTTTGTTTCTCCAGCCACAAAGACCTGCTTAGCCTGAAGCACGATGGCCTGCTGCTGGGGGTCTCTCCAGCTGGAGTATGAGGTGTCAGGCAAGGTCGACGGCTGAGCAGGAGGGAGATGTGGGGTTTGAGGACAGAGATTATTCAAAAGAATTATTTCTGAATGTGAGAACATGGGCTTCTTGGGGAAGGAAAGTAGGAACATCCAGCTGTTGTGTGTGGTTATAAACTTGTCAACTCAGTGATTTTTTTTTCTTTTTTCTTTTTTTTTCTCACACAGTCCCTGAGAGCAGACCCTGTGGCTGGTGCCCATACTGAGCAGGGAGGGGAACTCGGGAGATGCCTGGAACACCTGTGTGGTATCTGTCCCACTGGTGGCCCTGCCATGGGGTCCAGGTCATTCATACCTGCAAGGAGTAGGACACGGAAAGGCCCACCAGCCCCGGGTTCAGGCTGCTCCTCCCAATGACAGCAAATAGTGCAGCAAAGAGCACCACACAGTTCCCCACAAACTCCACTCCGACGCTCAGCCACCTGTGAGGGATCAGATGAGGAGGAAATGGGGCAGGGGCAGGGAGGGGCCAGTTTTCTGCTTAGAGGAAAGGAGGGACAAGGATGCTGAACACCAGAGAGCCTGCTGGGAATTCCTGGAGGAGCAGGGAGTGAGGGAGGCGGCTTCTGACCGGTTGGAGATGATGTAGGGGTAGCAGCTTTTCTGGTTGGCATCCACCTTAGTATCACTGATGGCCTCAAAGTCCCGGCTGCGGTTGTAGGCCCGGATGACACTGGCACCAGTCACTGTCTCCGAAAAGTGGGAGTAGATAGGTGAGCGGCTGACTGATTCCAGCCGCTTCAGTTGCCGTGATGTGGCTACATAGAAGCGCTGATGGAGGGAGAAGGAGTTTGGGGTCAGGGCCATGGAATCCCCAACTCAGTCCTGCCTGTCTCTGAACTCATCCATTTTCAGATGAGTCCTCCCAGCCAGCCTCACTCCCACCACGAGACATCACTGTCTTCCCCCACTTCCAAGGACCCAAGACTTGCGGCCTTGATGTGTCATTCACGCCTTCCCTCTGACCGTCTCTGCTTCAACCCCACACAACACTGCTCTGCCTCCAGTTTCCATCCTCTCCTCCGTGGCCTATAGTCCTGTATATCCAGGACTATACAGGATCTCTATCTGATGCTCCCCTAGCCCAGCACAGAGCACAGCCTACAGCATGGTCGCTGTACCCAGGTGTTGAGCATCTGTCCCTGGCAACTGACTAATTCATTACAGAACAGGAGTTCAGTGTCTGCAAAGGCCTTTTACAGTAGCTGTATCACCTCGTCTATGTTAAACACATGCATACACGTATGTTTAGACATGTGTAAAAGGAAGGAAAGGATAATGTGTCCCAAACTGTTGACAATGTTTCATCAAAAAAAACAGCCAACAGAAAGGCCAGGCATGGTGGCTCCCACCTGTAATCCCAACACTTCATGAGGCTGAGGTGGGCGGATTCACTTGAGGTCAGGAGTTCAAGACTAGCCTGGCCAACATAAAAAAACTCCATCTCTACTAAAACTACAAAAATTAGCTGGGCGTGGTGGTGCGTGCCTGTAATCCCAGCTACTTGGGAGGCTGAAACAGGAGAATTGCTTGAACCTGGGAGGCGGAGATTGCAGTGAGCCGAGATTGTGCAGCTGCACTCCAGCCTGAGCGACAGAGCGAGACTCCATCTCAAAAAAAAGAAAAAAAAAAGCCAACAGGAAAGTCCCAGTGCCAGCTACAATGTATAACTATTTCATTTTATTCTCTCACCAGCTCCATGAGGAAGGTCTATGAGTCATTCTATTTTACAGGTGAGGCAAATGAGTTTCAAAGAGGTTAAGTAATGGCTCCCCTAACATAAATGTTAAGCAATGACTGCCCCTAACAAAACCCTGTAATGCTGGTGGCCTGAAGCGTCCCAACCCTGTTGCCCCCGCCCATGTGGATGCCCCGCCCCACACCAGCACCACACCCACACTGGAATCACGCCCACCCCACACCTGCACCAAAGTGTAGAGCACAGCCAAGGGCAGGATGACCACAGTAAAGAGCGGCGTGCTGGCCACAATGACCACAAGAGTGGAGATGGCATTGAAGAAGGAATTGAGCAGCATGAGGATGACAGGGGCCAGAAGTTCATCAATGATGTAGATGTCCTTGGAGAAGCGGTTCAGGATGCGGCCTGAGGGTGTGGTGTCAAAGAAGGACTGTGGCGAGCGTATCTTGTTGTGCAGCAGTGCCTGGTGCAACACACGGGCAGCCTGGATGCCACCCGCTGCCATGGCCATGGCTGACAGCATCACTAGGAGCCCTGTTGGAGAAGGCAGAGGGCACTGGCTCACCTGGACTATTGAGCGGGCACGAAGGGGTAGAATCAGAGACATGGGTTGACCAGAGTGGGTTAGGGGGGCTTGGATGCAAGGGCATGGTTTGGGGCGCCTGGCAGCCCAGAGAAGAAGGGATATTGGAGCCCCTTCTGGACACTCCCGCAGGCTCACCTTGCAGAATTCCTAAGGCGGCATAGACGCCCAGCCTCAGGGAAGTGTTGTTCTGTCTATTGTCCACCATGGCATCATTCGTCCAGGCACTGAGCCACACATTGGCTCCAATGGCAGCCGCACTTTGGCCCACATACAGGAGACAAATGGCCAGTGTGGTACAGAGCCCCACAGCCTTGGCATAATCCCGGAACACACTCAGCTCCACCTATAGGGAGCAGCCATGGCAGTCAGGGACAGGAGACTCCATAAACCCTGGGGCTGCTGGGGCCTGCCTGTCCATCCCCTCCAGCCCCTCTTGCCCCACCGACTCACAGTGCCAATCTCTGCTTTCTCCTTCTGGGTCAGTACCCCATCTGCCTTCGCCTCTGTCACCCGCACCTTCTCTGATGGACCCAGGCGCCTCCGGGGTGCAGGCTGACCCTGTCCCTCCCCATCCGATGACAGGGCACTCAGCTGTCTGTGGAGGCAGCTGGTCAGGCCCAGGGAGGGGGCCTCAGGCACCCCCCAGGACAGAGGCTGGGAGTGTCAGGGAGAAACCTGTACCCCACCTGGCAGGGCTTGGGGAGCCCCGATACAGCCTCCTGGAGGGCTGGGGGCTCTCAGGAGCTCACCTCATAAACTGCTTCTGGACCGCATAGGTGACTGGATCACTGTCTGTCAGATCCGTGTGGTTGCTGAGTGTGTCTTCAATCAGCAGTGCCTCATTATCCTCCGCACCTTCCAGCGCTGCAGTGGGGTTGGAGGAAGGAGAGAGTTCAGCTAGTTCTCCCTGCACGCCCCTGGCATCTCCCATTCCCCACTCTAATGAAAGGGGCTCAATGGACAAGCATGAAAATAAAATGAGGGGGATTGAAAGGGCAACAAGAAAGACTTGGGTTAGGCAACAAGAAAAACTTCTCTTCACAAATTATGGAGAAAGGGACTCAAATACAAGGGTTAGGAACTTGGGCTCTGGAGTCAGACTGGCTGAGCTTAAAACCCATGTCCTTGGCTGGGTGTGGTGGTTCACGCCTCTAATCCCAGCACTTGAGGAGGCTGAGGCAGGCAGCTCACGAGGTCAGGAGATTCAGACCAGCCTGGCCAACATGGTGAAACCCCGTCTCTACTAAAATTAC
>NW_012106363.1:3084829-3086968 GCF_000951045.1 Mandrillus leucophaeus
AAAAAAAAAAAAAAAAAAGAAAAAGAAAGAAAGAAAACAGGCTTTGAGACCGGAGCTGAGGATCTGAGTTCCCACAGTTAGGGTGGAGGAGGCAGTGGGACTCGACTATGTCTAGTCTACTTTCCCTCTGGTGACTGTCACACACATGGCCCAAGTTTCCCAGAACCTGCCTGGCACGACACTAGGCCAGTCTAGACACACTCAGAGACCCCAGACAGAAGGGATGCTGGGAAGGCACAGGAATCAGAGAGCCCAGGACAGCAGATACCGATCCAGCTGTCCTCCAGGTGCTGGTCCTCATCGGGGGCGTAGTTGTGGAGAAAGTTGGCAAAGGAGCCATTGCGCTGCAACAGGGCTGGGTAGGGGCCCATCTCAGACACCTGTCCATCAGCTAGCACGATGATGAAGTCTGTCTGGGGCAGGAAGCTAATGCCGTGCGTCACCAGCACTCGCGTCTGGGGAGAAGGCAGCAGGCTGTCACCCCTACCACCCTCGCACACACCCCCAGCACAGGCACGGAGCCACAGAGTGAGTGTGAGGTGTGCCCATGTGCCAGGGAGCTTGGACAAGCACATGGGTGACTCACCCTGTGCTCGCCACAGGCTGCTGAGAACCTCGCAGGTGGGGGAGTTGTCCCCACAGGTTTCTCCTGATGCCCAACCCACATGCCCACTTCTCGCACCTCCCCCCGACACCTCCAGGTCGCATCCAAACACCTCAGCGTCTCACCAGCTCTCTCTTCGGGCCTCAGATCTCACCTTAGCCCCCTTAGCCTCCAGCAGGCCTCACCTTGCCTGCCAGCACACCTTCTGGCCCGATGACGTGGTCAAAGATGTGCTTGGCCACATGAGAGTCCACCGCGGACAGTGGGTCATCCAGCAAGAAAATATCGGCATCACTGTACACAGCTCGAGCCAGACTGACCCGCTGCCGCTGGCCCCCAGACAGGTTAATGCCCTGGAGGGAGGCAGGGGGTGGGAAAAATGGGGTCAGACAGGCACAGGGAGACAATGGCCTGTGCACTGTTATTTGGTATGGCCGATTTTTTTTGTTTGTTGTTTGTTTTCTGAGATGGAGTCTCACTCTGTCGCCCAGGCTGGAGTGCAGTGGTGTGATCTCGGCTCACTGCAACCTCTGCCTCTCGAGTTTGAGCAATTCTTACGCCTCAGCCTCCCGAGTAGCTAGGATTGATTGCAGGACCACCATGCCTGGCTACTGACTAAAATGTTTTATTTTTTATAGAGACAGAATCTCCGTATGTTGCTCAGGCTAGCCTCGAGTTCCTGAGCTCAAGCAATCGGCCCACCTCAGCCTCCCAAAGTAAAGTGCTGGGATTACAGGTGTGAGCCACCGTGCCTGGCCAGAACAGCAGACTTCTGAATCTGTATTTCACATGGGGCCTAGTCTGTCCCTGCAGTGTGTGAGGCACAGAGGTAAAGGGTAAGTCCTCCTGGAGTAGGTGAGGCCATTCTGCTCCATTGGTCACCATCCTGACCAGCTTGGTGTCCTGCCCAACCCATCTATGGATGAATGGACACACAAATGTGTGTGTATGTGTGTGTGTGTGTGTGTGTGTGTGTGTATACATATATATATATATAATATAATGAAATATCATTCAGTCTTACTTGGAGAGAAATTCTGACACATGCTACAACATGGCTATGCCTTGAGGACATTACGCTAAGTGAAATAAGCCCGCCACCAGAAGACAAATGCTGGATGATTCCACTTACGTGAAGTACCTAGGTGATATGGTTGAAATATTTGTTCCTTCCAAAGTTCATGTTGAAACTTACCCCCCGAGTGTGGCAGGATTGAGGGGAAGCGTTTACCAGGTGATTAGGTCATGAAAACACAGCCCTCATGAATGGTTGATCCATTATGGATTAATAGGTTGATGTGTGAATGGGTTACTGGGGGAATGGGACTGGTGGCTTTATAAGAAAGGAGGAGAAACCTGAGGCCGAGCGTGGTGGCTCATGCCTGTAATCCCAGCAATTTGGGAGGCTGAGGTGGGTGGATCATTTGAAGTCAGGAGTGCGAGACCAGCATGGACAACATGGTGAAACCCGTCTCTACTAAAAATACAAAAATTAATCGGGCTGTAGTTGCACGCACCTGTAATCCCAGCTATTC
>NW_012106363.1:3088443-3101139 GCF_000951045.1 Mandrillus leucophaeus
AGAGGCTGAGGCAGGGGAATCACTTGAAGCCAGGAGTTCAAGACCAGACCGGCCCTCATGGCAAAACCCCGTCTCTACTAAAAATACAAAAATTAGCCAAGTGTGGGGGTGCACACCTATAATCCCAGCTACTCGGGTGGCTGAGACATGAGAATTGCTTGAACCCGGGAGGTGGAGCTTGCGGTGAGCCATGATTGCACCACTGCACTCCAGCCTGGGTGACAGAGCAAGGCTCTGTCTAGAAAAAAAAACTGATGCTCAGCCAGGTGCAGCAGCTTATGCCTGTAATCCCAGTACTCTGGCAGGCCAAGGTGGAAGGATCTCCTGAGCCCAGGAGTTCAAGGCCAGCCTGGGCGACATGGCAAGATGCTGTCTCTAAAAAAAAAAAATTAAAATTTAGCTGGGTATGGTGGCATATGCCTGTGGTCCCAGCTACTCGGGAGGCTGAGGCTAAAGGATCGCTGGAGCCCAGGAGTTCCAAGCTGCAGCGTGCCATGATCTCACCACAGCACTCCATCTGGGTAACAGAGTGAGGCCTTATCTCAGAAAGGAAAAAAAAAAAGTGATGCTCTTCCTTATGTAGGCTCCCTGCTGCGCCCTCTCTGTACCCTGCACAGGCCTTCAGCCTGGCTCCTAGAATATTCAGTAGCCCCTACTTGTTCACTAAACAGATTTGCTAATAGATCTGTTTCCTCAGTGCCTGGCACAGAGTTGGGTATAACGTTACACCAGTGTGTGAACGAAGGGATGAATATATGGACCTGGGCTAGGTTGAGGCAGGCAGCTCTATGGACTAGCCCCTTAGGGATAGAAGAAGACTCCGTACCTTCTCTCCAATCTCTGTCTGGTCCCCACCAGGCAGCATCTCCAGGTCAGCTAGCAAGGCACAGGCCTCCAGAGCCTGCTGGTAGCGCTTGGGGTTCAGGGCTTGGCCGAAAAGCACGTTTTCCTGAAGAGTGCAGTTCTGGATCCATGCCTGCTGGGGCACGTAGGCCACAGAGCCCTGGCCACAGGAGAAATTTACCTCGGGGCTTGCCCAAGGCCTGGCTGAGCCCCACACCCTGCCCAGGAGCCCCTGCCTCTCTCACCTTCATGTGCACTTTGCCTTCTAGCTTCTCCATCTCTCCCAGCAGGGCGGACACCAGGGAGGACTTCCCACAGCCCACAGGCCCCACCACGGCCACCAGTGCCCCTTTCGGGACCTGGATGTCTAGGCTGGGGGCAAGGACCCCAGGAGTCCAGTTAGAGGCAGGGATCAGGATTTTGGTCTCCAACCCTCCACCTGGAGAACCAAGCCCTCCTCCCTTCCAGACACCACCCTGGCAAGCTGAAGCTCTTCCTGCATTCTTGGTCAAAGGCTTTGCAGGGTGCTGCTATTGATCTGGACTTCCGGCCCACTGTGGGCAGCTGGGAAGGTAGAGGGAGAAGCTGGTACCTGTGCAGGGTGGGGGGCAGGTCCTGGGCCCAGGTGAAGGTGCCACTGTGTATGGTGATGGCATAGCCTGAGAGGACCAAGGTGGGCAGGATCAGGGAGGGAGCCCAAGGGATGGGGTAGCCGGCAGGGAGGCTGGGGGGCAGGGGAAAGGAGGACAGGGGATGAGCCTAGGCCATGGGGAAGGGATCCTTGGGAGAAGGGAGGAAGAAAGGGATGTGGGGAGCCCTGTGGGGAAGGGCAGAGGAGAGCAGAGAACCCAGAAAAGGGAGAAGGAGGTCACAGAGTCAAAGCAGATGTGAAGAGAGGAAGAAGAAAAGGGGTCAGGAGAGAACAATGGAAAAGCTTGAAACAGAGGTTTTTCTGGGGTTAGGACTGAGGCAGGCAGCCCAGGCAGGGGCTCTCTAGACCTGGGGAGATGGTCTTTCTTTCCACACACTGGGGGTCCAGTTCATCTTGAGTCAGGAATCGCTGGATCCGTTTCAGAGACACACTGGCCTGCAGGAGGATGTGAGTCAGCCCTAGAGATTGAAATTTCGCAACCCCCAACCCCTACCCGCACCCTGTCCCCGGCGTCCTGGGCTAGGTAGGACCCCCTGAGGGCCCAGACGCTAGCACTGGCGTCCCTCCCACGACTGAGTCTTCCACGGCTCCCACTGCCCAAAGAGAAAGTCCAGGCTGGTAACAGGAGGCTATCTACAGAACTCAGGTTTCTAGAGACCTGACCTGACCACCTGTGACTCCAATTGACCCCTGACCTTAATGACCTCATTCAACCTTGAATAGCTCTTCATAATGCTAGCGACCTTCCCTGAATTCAGTAACTCCCCCTGATTATCCCTTGCCCTAAATGACCCTTCCCTGACCCCAACAACCTGTTCCAACTCCAGAAGAGCCCCCAGCCCTCCCCAGGGTTACCTGAGTCAGGTTGCTGATTAACTGGGGCAGCATGTTGAGGGGAAGTCTTAAGATATCAAACAAGGACACAGACACGAAGGCCTTCTCGGCGTCCAGCACATTGTTTGGGTCCACATACACGTACACCCAGAGGGTGATTAGGGTCACCTGAGCAGCACGGGGGTGGTGTCAGGGTGGAGTCCAGTGAGCCCCGGCCATGCCTGGGCACCTAGAACCCTGGAGGCAGGGGCCCAGCCCAGTGCCGAGCCTCACCAGGAAGGGGGTGCACATCCAGGTGAAGGTGGATATGGCGTGGAGGTAGGCCGCCGTGCGCAGCAGCTGGAGCTCACCCTGCCTGATGCCCTCCACCTGCTTCAGGAAGCTGGGTTCCCAGGCGTACAGCTTCAGCACCTTGATGCCATTCAGGATCTCACTCATCAGCTTGATGCGTGAGTCCTTCAATTTCATTTGCTTTACCTGTGCGGGCAGAAAGAGTGGCAGTGGCACACCTGCTCCCTCCCCTGACCTCCTGCCCACAGGGTCCTACCTTCCGTCCAATCTTATCCATTGCAGCCATTCCACGCTGCCCACTATGCCTTCTCACACCTCCTTGCTGGGCCTGTGCTGTGCCTTGGCCTGGAATGCATGGCCACTGCCTCCCCGTGTCCTCTGCCTGACGAGATCCAGCTCCACCCTCAGTGCCACTGCACTGGCCTCCCCAGGCAGCATCCTCTGTCCCCTGCCCTGGGTTTCTTCTCCTGCTTCTTCTTTTTTTTCTTCTTCTTATTGCTATTACTGTTTATTTTAGAGATGGCGTCTCACTGTGTTGCCCAGGCTGGACTGCAGCGGTACTATCATAGCTCACTGCAGCCTCAAACTCCTGGGCTCCTTTGATCCTCCTGTCTCAGCTTCCTGAGTAGCTGGAACTACAGGCATGAACCACCATGCCCAGCTAATTTTTAAATTTTTTTGTAGAGACAAGGTCTCACTATATTGCCCATGCTGGTTTCAAACTTCTGGCCTCATGTGATCCTCCCACCTTGGCCTCCCCAAGTGCTGGGATTACAGGTGTGAGCCACCACACCTGGTCCCCTTCCCTGGGTTTCTAAAGCACATTGCACTTTCCTTTTGTTCCATA
Organism: Mandrillus leucophaeus; assembly: GCF_000951045.1. Lineage (NCBI taxonomy): Eukaryota > Metazoa > Chordata > Mammalia > Primates > Cercopithecidae > Mandrillus > Mandrillus leucophaeus. The sequence continues at coordinate 3,091,911 of NW_012106363.1, forward strand.
ACCATTCCTTTACATATGTTTCTCTAATCAGACTGTGAACTTCCTGAGGGGATGGGCTGTTTATTTCTCTTTGTTCTCCGAGACCTTAGCCCAAGGTGTGGCACACCAGATTAATGTATTCATTCAACCCCCATTTATGGAGTGCCTACTATGTGCCAGGCCATGGGCTACATGTGGAATTTGTCACAGTGAATTCAGACAAGGCCCCTGCCATCATACAGCTGATGGTCTGATGGGGGAGGCATACAATAAGCAATGGTCTGAATAAATGCTTAATTATTAATCATTATGTGTGTTCTGATGGGAAATCACAGCATCCTGTAAGAAAGTAATGAGGTGGTGGCAGGAAAACTACCTTAGACTGAGACTGGGCAGTCAGGGTGGGCCTCTGGAGGAAGTTACTTTTTTTTTTTTTTTTGAGATGGAGGTTCGCTCTCGTTGCCCAGGCTGGAGTGCAATGGCACGATCTAGGCTCACTGCAACCTCCGCCTCCCGGGTTCAAGGGATTCTCCTGCCTCAGACTCCAGAGTAGCTGGGATTACAGGCATGTGCCACCACACCCGGCTAATTTTGTATTTTTAGTAGAAACAGGATTTCTCCATGTTGGTCTGGCTGGTCTCAATCTCCCAACCTCAGGTGATCCACCTGCCTCGGCCCCCCAAAGCTCTGGGATTACAGGCATGAGTCACTGTGCCCAGCCGAGGAAGTGACTTTAATGACGAAAGGTAAGGGAAGGAAAGGAGTTAGGCAGGCAAGGAGGGGGATGACAAGCATTCCAGGCAGAGGGGACAGTATACGTGGTGGCCCCTAGAGGTACCCTGAGCTTGGTGCTGTGGAGAAAAGAAAGAAGGCCAGACTGGCTGGAACGTGGCCATTCCCCAGGGGGTGAGGACTTGCAAGGTAAGTAGAAGCCTGCTGGGTATTCTTAGGGAGTTTGTCATTTTTCCTATGGGCAGTGGGAAGCTACTAGACTTCAATAGGCCAGGTAGGATGGCTCATACCTGTAATCCCAGCACTTTGGGAGGTTAAGATTAACGGATCACCTGAGGTCAGGAGTTTGAGACCAGCCTGGCCAACATGGTGAAACCCCATCTCTACTAAAAAAACAAAAAATTGCCGGGTGGCATGTGCCTGTAGTCCCAGCTACTAGGGAGGCTGAGGCGGGAGGATCCTTGAACCCGGGAGGCAGAGGTTGCAGTGAACTGGGATCATGCCACTGCATTCCAGCCTGGGTGACCAAGAGAGACTCTGTCTCAAAAAAAAGACAAAATATACTTTAATAAATGTTTGCAAATAGTAGACTGAGTGACTGGCTATTCATGATTAGCACAGTGCAGTGGGAAAACTCATCATTAGACCAGGATATTCAGGTTCAAGTCCCAGCCCTGCCTGATTCTGGACTGCCATTATTTCTCTAAGCGTTGGTTCTTCTGCTACAAAATGAGAATGTCAGTAAAATCCTCTGAGGGTTGTGAGGGAAGAGCAAGCTATGGTTTCTGCAAGTAGCTAGTAGCCATCCATACTCAGGAAGCAAGGTAGCTGGGAGGCCCTAAGGTTAGTGGACACCTTCCCCCAGGGAAGGTGCCCCAGGCCAGCCAGGTGCCCCAGGCAGGAGCATGCACCCCGGACAGCACCTACCTGGAAGGCACGCATCTTCACAGCCACAGCTCCGTTGAGTGGAATCAGTAAGACCATGAGAGCAACTCCAGCCAGGACAGAGGGACCTAGGTTCTGAGGAGACACCGGTGGATAGATGAGACACATAGGGACAGATTACCAAAGTCTACAGAGAGAACCCAACAGACAAACAGAGGCCTGTTGACTTGAAATGTGTAGATGGGCAGGAAGCAAAAGATGGCGGTTGGCCAAACAGAAATTCAGAATGACCACAACATTTGTAGAAGCAGCCAGCCATTAGAGAACGACGACAGAGATAGACAGTAGACATAGAAGGGTGTCCAGACACATAGAAGGCAAATATAGACGATGACAGCCAGAGTCACACCCACCTCCCTCCAAGTCTTTCTTTCCTCCCTGGCTTCTGCGGGAAGGATAGTAACAGATGTTGGGAAGATTCCGTTGCAGACATCAGCATCCTCGAAGTCCTATTCTTCCATCCCCACCAATGCCTAGGGAAGCTCTTGTGTCAATTCTTTTTTTTTTTTTTTTTTTTTGGGACAGAGTCTTGCTCTGTCACCCAGGCTAGAGTGCAGTGGCATGATCTCAGCTCACTGCAACCTCTGCCTCCCGGGTTCAAGCGATTCTCCTGCCTCAGCCTCCTGAGTAGCTGTGACTACAGGCACCCACCACCGCATCTGGCTAATTTTTGTATTTTTAGTAGAGACGGGGTTTCACCATCCTGGCCAGGCTGGTCTTAAACTCCTGACCTTGTGATCCACCTGTCTTGGCCTCCCAAAATGCTGGGATTACAGGCATGAGCCACCATGTCTGGCCAGCTCTTGTGTCAATTCTATATCCCCTCTGCTAACCCAGAGTAACCCTCTTTCTTTCTTTTTTTGTTTTTTGCTTGTTTGTTTGTTTGTTTTCTTTCTTTTTAGATGCAAGGTCTTGCTATGTTGCCCAGGCTGGAGTGCGGTGGCTATTCACAGGCACAATCGTGGCGCACTGCAGCCAGAACTCTTGGGCTCAAGTGATCCTCCTGCCTCAGCCGTCTGAGTAACTGGGCCTACAAGCATGTGCCATGCGCCCAGTTCCAGAATAATCTTCTCTTGCCACTTCGGCAGCAAGGTCAGAGGAAGTGGGCAGAGGTCAGGGTTGGAGAGTTACCTGCCAGAGGAAGTAGATCGCCAGGATGATCTGCAGGGGTGCTGACCACAGCAGGTTGAGGAAGGGGGCAAGGTCCATGAAGCGCTGGGCATCCACTGACATGAGGTTGACAATTTCCCCCACGGTGGATGCACGTTTGACTGAATTGGTGATAAGCAGAGCCTGCAGGTAGACAGTAGATGGGTGGACTTGGCTGCGAGCCTCTTGCAAGCTGCCCAGGACCAGCCTCTCCCCTGGGTCTTGCTCCAGCTGACCTTCCTATAGATGACACCTATGATCCCAGTACGAAACTTCAGCCCAGTCACGAAGATGCACTGGTAATACTGTTGTAATATCAGCGACTGCATCATGGAACACAGGAACATCAGCCCAGCCACCAGGAAGCCCCACCAGGAGGGGGCCGTGGGGTTGGAGATAAACCTGATCAGGACGCTGTGGGGAGGAGAGAGGGGTGAGGTGAGCAGTGCTCCCCCCATGGCTGCTCCCTCCTCTGCTGCCCTTTGCTCTTACCCACAGTCTCCACTGCACCCCCGGCCTCTGAAACCTCCACCCCCTCCAACCCCTTGGGCCAGGGAGGGCCAACCCAGTACTGCCTCAAGACCATGACGTCCTAGCTCCACTCTGCCTTCGCCTCCTTCTCTATCCACCACGGACTCTGCTGCACACCCTGTCTATCACGCTCTCACCACCAGCCTCACCTGCCTGCCTTCTTACCTCCTGACATATGGCGGGAAGAAATGCCACGTTTCCATTGATTGGACTTCCCTGCTCCTTCTCCTAGGCTGCTGGGGGCTCTAGATTCTGCCATATGACCACAAATACTCTCACCGCACAAATCCACCTTTCCAACCTCAGTGGCCCCCAGCACTGCCTAGGGACCTTCTCTGGGTCCCTAATCTGCCCCCGATCTTGGGGCCTTCTTCACCTCTCTTCTCTTCCCTTCAGGCCTGTCCCAGCCTCCCACCCCTCTCAGCAACTACCTGCCTTCTTGCTTAGCCACCCACTGAGGACTCCCTGCCACCCACAAACTCCTTGCCACCCACGAACTGCCCTCCAGTGGCTTGTCCTCCTTTTTCTGATGCTCAGGCTGTCGGAGGATGTCCCTGCCCTCGAGCCCTGGCCTTCCTCTGCCTCCTTAGGAACTTGCTGTGCTGTTGCCCCCTCTGCCACTGAGCTTCATCCTGGCCACCTCTGCTGGAAGCTCTACACCTTCACCTATTGACATGACCGAGTCTCTTCATCGTTGGGACGCTCTCCTGTCGACCCCATGGAGCCCTCCAGCCATAATCATAGCCAGGCCTCCCCTTCTGTGATAGCTTGAGTTGTGTCTTCCAAAAAGATATGTTCAGCTCCCAACCCTTGGTATCTGTGAAGGTGGCCTCATTTGGTGAGGAGGTCATATTGGAGTAGAGTGGGCCCCAGTGGCCCCAGACCAGTGCCCAGTGACTGCTGTCTCTCTTTCTCTCTCTCTCTTTCTTTTTTTTTTTTTTTTTGAGACAGGGTCTCTCTCTGTCACCTAGACTTGAGTGCAGTGGCGCCATCACAGCTCATGGCAGCCTCAGCCTCTCAGGCTCAAGCAGTCTTCCCACCTCAGCCTCTTGAGTAGCTAGGACTGACTCTAGGCGTTTGCCACCAGGCCTGGCTAATATTTTAACTTTTTGTTTTTTGTAAAGACAGGGTCTTGCTATGTCGCTCAGGCTGGTCTCAAACTCTTGGACTCAAGAGTCTGACTTCCAGCTAGCTGGCGCAACATGACCAGACTCCATCCACCACCTTGCCCCACGCCCAGCTTTCTCCTCTCACTGAGCCCATCATCTCAGCAGAAGATCCATCATCCTCCAGTTACCCCGGCCAGCACCCAGGTTGCCTGGCACTCCTCTGTCTCTCTGGCACACACGCCCATCTCCCGAATAGCTCCTGAATGCTTGTCTCATTCCTGGCCTGGACTCCATCTGACCGGGTTGGCCCGCTTCCATCCAGCCACCCTGCCCTACATCCCCCACACTCCTGGCAGGAGATCCTTGAAGCCAGATGCCCCTCCCTGGCTCAGATCTTTCAAGGATATCCTTAGCTCTCCCTCTCTCTGTTTTCCTGCCCCTCCCTCTCGTTGCCATTTCCTCTGCCACTCAGAAACACCTGAGTCATGCTGTTTCAGGGCTTTGTGACTAAGCTGAGGCTGAACTTTCTCCTATTTCTTCAACTACTTGTCTCTCCAAATTTTTTTGATCTCCCGAGCCAGTGGGCGCTCCCTGCTCCATCCCAGGCTGGCTTCTTTGCCCCTCCGGGAGTTTTCCAGACACCTGAGAACACTTCCACCCCCCACTAAATTCTAATTGATTTACACGCTGGTTTCTCCCATAAGACCTCAGGACCCTGTCTTACTGACCTCAGATCCCTAGCATCAAGCACCATTCTGGTACCCTGAAGGTTCAAGAAGTGTTTGCCGAACAAATTAATGCATGCATGGAGGGGCAAGGAGGTGGGGACTCAGCTCCCTGCAGCTCTCCTTCCCACCTTCTCATTTGAGAGCTCATTCTAGTCCAAGCCACTCCCGAGACAGATGTTAAAGCCTAATGGTGAGGACAGAGCACCGCAGTCGGAGCTCAGAGTCCTAGACTCAGACCCAATTCCTTCTTTGCTGTGTGCCCTTGGCCAAGTCAGTTCACCTCTCTGAGTTCCTGCTTTCTCATTTGTGACATGGGAATGGGGCAATTCTGCATAGGATTGTTGGGAAGGTTTAAAGACCCAATGCTTGTTAACGTACGCACCAGGGTGCCTGGCACATAGGATATGCACAGCAATTCTAAGTTGAATGTGAGTGAGGAAACAAGTCAGGCAATGCCTCTTGCCAAGGGTCATATGGAAAGTGGAGCTAGCCTCCCTGGTTCCTGGTCTGGGGTTCTTTTCACTGTACGTTGTTCCTTCCTCTGGGCCAGCCAGCCAGCCCTGCTGCCCAGGGTGGGGCTGTAGTGAGCCGGAGGGTGGACAGACCTGAGCAGCTGCGGATTAATGAAGGACAGCAGGTCCTGGATCAGCTTGAAGCAGGCGCTGATGAGGAAGCTGGAGCCGAAGGTGACCAGCAGGGCCCGCAGGAAAGAGGGCTTCCGGGGCCTGGGCCGGGCACCCAGCAGCACCTCGTCCTCGCTGGAGGCGTTTTTCCCAGGTGCTGCTGCAGCCTCGTGTCTGGTCCGGGGAGGAAGAAGCAGTGGGTTAGGAATGGGGACAGGGGCTCCAGGAAGCCAAGGGCTAGGCTGGGTTGGCTAGGATGAGGAGGAGGAGGGAGCTGTTTTCTTGGCTCTCAGAGCTGGGAGGGGGATAGACAGCATAAGAATTGCACAAGTGACTCTGTCCTCAGCTGCCAGAGGGCATCTGAAGGGGTGGCCAGACTGCTACCACAAGGGCTCTAAAACCCAGCTATCCTCCTGCGTCTGGCCCTCTCCCTGCCTCCCCAGTGCTGGCTCCAGGGAGAATGCCAAGAGGGAAGGGGAGATAAGATAGAGGATGGCTGGTGGCACAGCCACCGGGCAGCTGAACAGGAAGTGGGTGGAGTGGCATGGAGGGACTGAGAGGGGGTGCAGCAGGCAGACTGGGGGCCCATAGGACTTCCTGGAGGCTCCAAGCTATGAAAACCAGGATACTGCTAACCACGCCCAGGCCCAGTTTCCTCCAACAGCTGGTGACAACCAGAAGCTCCAGGCTGAGCAAACATTGAACTCCTAGGCCTGGATTGTGGATGGGAGAAGGGAGGGTTCAATCCTGCGGTCAGAATTGGGTGGGGAGGGATGATGCTGAACCCCAGCTCTCTTGACGAGGCAGTTGGCCAGAGATAGGTTTGTGGTCCTTGATAGGAGGCTGCCAGTGGGAAGACCCCTCAGGGGAAGATCATCTCATTCAGCCCCTGCCTCCAGACAGGAGGAGGCAGAATTCAGCAGGGGTATGCTGGCTCCTGACCCTGGAATCAGCCCTTTCAGTCAGTCAAGGTAGTGCAGTGATATGAGGAGGACCTCTGGGGCCAACCAGCTCCATGTGGATTCCAGCTCTGTCACCACCAACCTGGGGACCCTGGGAGGTCCTCTGTTACATTTCTGTGCTTCGGTGTCTCCATCTGTTGCTGTTGTTGTTGAGATAAGGTCTCACTCTATTGCCCAGACTGGAGTACAGTGGCACAATCTCAGCTCACTGCAGCCTTGACCTCTCGGGCTCAAATGATCCTCCCACCTCAGCCTCTCAAGTCGCTGGGACTACAGGTGCACGCCACCATGCCCGGCTCATTTTGTTTACTTTTTGTAGAGACAAGGTCTCACTATATTGCCCAGGCTCATCTTGAACTCCTGGACTCAAGCAATCCTCCTGCCTTGGCATCCCAAAGTGTTGGGATTACAGGTGTGGGCCATCACGCCTGGCCCCATTGCCCCATCTGTAACACAGGGACACTAGAACCTACCCTTTAGGGCTGTTGAAAAATTAAGTGAGTTCATTTATATGCTTAGGATGGGACCTGGGATGGAGTAGGTGCTCCAAACTGCCAGCCATTCTCCTGCCCCTACCAGAGCTGGGAGAACTAGCCCCTTCCAGGCCTAAGCTTCCCATAGAATGGTCCTGAGGCTGTCAAGAAATCACCTGGTCCTGCTCTGCTCCCCACCCCAGGAATGCCACCCTCCCAGGTCTACCAGCGTCATCTGCAGGAGACCTGGGGTAAGCGAAGGGGCTGGGTGGTGGGGCTGCGGGCAGGGGGAGGGCCTCACTGTGCCGTCTGCTTTTCCTGCTTCCTCCATGCCTCCAGCAGCTGCTGCACCACCATCTGGGATCTGTCCTCCTCCTTCAGGGACCAGAGGTCCTTCTCCTCCAGGGGATGCCGGTAGCCATAGATGGCCATCCTGCGGAGAGGTGAAGCCCGTAGGCAGCCCCGCAGAGGGTCAGGGTTTAGCAGCCTGGAGCCAAGGGCCAGTGTCTCCAGGACCCCAGGGTCTCCAGAAAGGAGGGTCTCCCTCGGGCACTGTGACCATGAAAGGTGTCTCCTTCATTTCCTCAGCGAACAGGCTGGAGGTCACTGGCTGTCCCTCCTAAGTTCCTACCACTACCCCCTTCTCCTCCTCCTCCCCAGGTGCCCCATCTCTTCTCCACCGCAGGCCCTGGTGATGGAATCCACTCTGGCTGGGGCCCTGGATGAGGACAAGGCCTGGGAGATTCGGCCCCAGCCTCGGGTGCTTCCTCAGTGCTGTGGGGTTAATGAGCAGTCACCCAGGTCACAGACACAATTATCCTGCTCAAGCCGCTCTGAGGGGCAGACAAGGAGATGGCAGGCTGCAAGTTTATCACAAACAGAAGAGCTCAGAACTAATGATAGTCTTCTTCTAGCCTCCTGGGCCTGTCCCCGCAGCCTGCCAGATGCAGAGCTGGCCTGTAGCCTGGGGGTGGCGCTGGGCCAGGCCAGGCCTCTGCATTCGGCTGCCCTCCCAGACCACTTCCCCACCCTCATCTGACCCGTGCCCACTGCAGTAGGGGGTGGGGTAGGTGGCCAGCCAGGTCCCTAAACTGCTGGCCTGCTCCCCTTCCTCCATCTCACCTGCCATCCCTCCCCTCCCTCTGGCCCGGGCTGGTGCAAGAGCCAACTCACTTTGTGAACCACCAGAAAAACAGGCGGGAGAGAAAGCCAGCGCTGGTCTCGGGGTAGGGGTTCTAGAAGGCGAGAGAATAGGATGGGGGAATCAGGAGTGCCCACCACCCTCTCAAAGCAGAGTAGGGAAATGGAGGGGACCCTTGTTCCTTCCCGCTCCAAGCCCCAGTTTACAGATTGTGGAGATGACCTCTCTCCCACTTTGAAAGGAGCTAGAGGGGTTTGGGGCTGCTGGTCAGAGCTGGGCTGAAGACTGAGCTGTGGAGCCCCCGCACCCTCCATGGCAAACTCACAGGGTCGACATTCTTTGCGGAGAAAAATGGAGGTTTCTCCCTGAAGCAGGCCAAGATGAGGGCACACAGTACCAGGGCAAAGTGGATGTAGAAAGTGGTGAAGCGGAAGGGGTCTGAGATCTCGCCCTGGGTGGGAGAGTGGAGCGGCGTCAGAAGCATTGGAAAAGCCTGGGCCTGCAGCCCCTGCCCTGCAGAGTCCCTTGGGGCATCAGGCTCCTCTGGGGCAGAAGGCAGTACCTGGGGGCCTCCAGGTCCCCACTCAGAGGACTCTGAGAGATGGGGAAGGATCACAAGGGGGCTCTGGTTCAGCGAGGACCAGGTGTGTCACCTGTGCCAGGTGTGGTGCCAGCACCTTACCTACATGACCTTGTCTAACTGGGACACCAGCCTACAGACAGGACAGCCCATGATGCCCTTTCTGCAATTAAGGAAATGAGGCTCCAAAGGTTTCAGCGACCCGCCCGAGTCCACACGGGGAGCAATTGGGTTGTTCAGGGCCTATGTTCTTAGCTACTCTCCTTGCCTGCTTCCC
>NW_012106363.1:3102514-3103481 GCF_000951045.1 Mandrillus leucophaeus
TCAGGAGGCTAAGGCAGGAGAATCGCTTGAACCCAGGAGGCAGAGGTTGCAGTGAGCCAAGATCATGCCACTGCACTCCAGCCTGGGTGACGGAGTGAGACTGTCTCTAAATTAATTAATTAATTAATTAAATTTAATTAAAAAATAAAAACAGAATCCCCAGGGCCCAGCCCCATCGGTAGGAGATCCCTGGGCCACTGACCGTCTTGAGCCTGGACAGGTGGGAGAGGATGATGTAGCCACGACCATGGTACCGCAGGTAGAGCAGGTAGCAGGGCAGGGCGACCCACAGGTAGATGCAGGGCACCCAGGCCAGCAGGGAGTTCTGGAAGCAGGGAGTGAGGTCCGGGTTGTCTGTGTGCACAGACAGGTTGGAGTCCTGGGGACAGAGAGAACAGTTTAGTGCTGTGGCAGCCCCACAGAGAATTGGGCTCTCTTGAGGAAGATGGCTTAGCTAGAGAGACGTTCCATCAGAGACACGGGTGGAGTGGAAGACAGGTGAGGAGGTAAGAGACCAAATACACAAATGAGAAGTTGTCGTCCCAGGTGTGAGTTCTCCAAGGATGCCATGACTGCTCCCATTTCCTTATATTCTCTCTCTCTCTCTCTCTCTAATTGAGGCATAATTTAAGAGCAACAAAAACTTGTGCCCATTTAAAGTGTACAATCAGTGAGTTTTGACAGTTGTATACACCTGCAAAACTGCTCCCATGTTACCTCATGGTCCTTTGCAGTTCATCCCTCCCAGGATGATTTGCAGTTCATCCCTCCCAGGCTGATTTTCTTTCTATTATTCTGGATTCCCACTCTTTTTTTTTTTTTTTTTTGACTTGTAGTCTTGCCCTATAGCCCAGGCTGGAGTGCAGTGGTGCCATCTTGGCTCACTGCAACTTCCACCTCCTGGGTTCAAGCGATTCTCCTGCCTCAGCCTCCCTAGTAGCTGGGACTACAGGCGCGCACCACCACG
>NW_012106363.1:3103531-3105197 GCF_000951045.1 Mandrillus leucophaeus
GACAGCCCATGATGCCCTTTCTGCAATTAAGGAAATGAGGCTCCAAAGGTTTCAGCGACCCGCCCGAGTCCACACGGGGAGCAATTGGGTTGTTCAGGGCCTATGTTCTTAGCTACTCTCCTTGCCTGCTTCCCACTGAGATGGAGAAATGGGAGGCACTAGGTTGGCCTGCAGTGTTCCATCCCACCAGCCCAACATCACAACCACTGAAGATCAAGAGGAAGGCCAGGAACTGAAGGAGGTGGGAAGAAAGGAAGGGAACGTGCTAATGGGACCTCTAGGTAAACCAGAACTCTTCACACGTGTCTGCACACATGTGTTCATTACAGGGACACTGACTGACACCCACGTCAGACATTGCACTTACTGGGTGGGTGCTGTGGAACAGCCCCCTACCCTCACATGACGGTCCAACAGTGGTGGCATCTTTGCTCATTCCTGTGTTACACTGGTGCCCCTCCTCAGCCTGCTTCCAGGTAGAAATGCGGCAAGTGGGGAACAACACAATTGTGTTTGTACTTGAAGCCTCCGGGAGGGACCTGGGATCCAGCAGTGACTTTGAACGCTGAGGTCACCCTCCTATCAGGGCTAAACCTGGCAGGTTCCCCTCTCCCCGACCTTACCTCTGCCTTGGCTGAAAGGATCTTGGAGCGGAAGGGGATGATGTCGCAGACCACACACAGGAACCAGAAGATAATGAGGACCCCCGAAGACTGTACGCCCTGCAGCCGCTCATACTGTATCAGCAGGGTGGCCAGCAGCTGTGCAGGGAGGGCAGGGAGGCCCGGGCAGAACACACACATCTGGACCTGCCTCCATTTCTCCCCATCCCACATGACCAGAAGTTTCTGGGGCCACCCCCTTCTTCTTCCCACTCCCAATGTGTCCAGCCCTCTCTTCAGAGCCCACAGTTTCCTTATCACAGTCCACAACCCACTGGAGACCTCCCCCATCCACTTTCCCAGGGCCCCACACTGACCATGGTGATCCCCACCACCAGGGGGGTGATGAAGAAAACAGGGGCAGGGGCCCGGCCATGGACCAGGCCATGAAAGGAGTAAAAAAGGTCCGCCCAGGAGACGCACCACAGCAGGACGCCCAGGACCTGTGAAGAGAGCACAGATTGGAATCCTCATCCCCAGAGGCAAGGACAGTCCTCACTGGGAAGGGGTCTTTGTACTTGAAGCCACCAGAATCTACTAGACCTGCCTGGGACTGGCACTGAGGTCCGGGAATGGAGCTGGCCAGAAGCTTGTTTGGGGTGGGGAGAGCGTTGCTGAACTTGCTTAAACTTTCCCAAGTGAGGACTATGTCAGCTGGCTGTATATATTCTCAGTTGTCACATTCCCATGGCCCCAAGCAGGTCAGGTGAGACTGGGTAACCTAGTCCAGCCGAGGAGGTGGGAGAGGGCCTCATTAAAAGCAGAACCCTGGCTGGGCACGGTGGCTCACATCTGCAATCCCAGCACTTTGGGAGGCAGATCACCTAAGGTCAGGAGTTGGAGACCAGCCTGGCCAACACGGCAAAACCCCATCTCTACTAAAAATACAAAAATTAGCTGGGCATGTGGTGGCACATGCCTGTAATCCCAGCTACTCAGGAGGCTAAGGCAGGAGAATCGCTTGAACCCAGGAGGCAGAGGTTGCAGTGAGCCAAGATCATGCC
>NW_012106363.1:3106142-3111331 GCF_000951045.1 Mandrillus leucophaeus
GTAGAGACGGGGTTTCACCATGTTGGCCGGCATGGTCTCGATCTCTTGATCTCATGATCTGCCGGCCTTGGCCTCCCAAAGTGCTGGGATTATAGGGGTGAGCCACCGTGCCCAGCCCTCACTCTTTTTTAAAACTAATTTTTAATTTTATCAAAGTGATATATGCACATAGTTTAAAAGATCACTTTCTCCTAAGGCTTTTTCTGGGTCAGGGATAGGGAGCTTCCCTGAGCCTTAGCTGCCTCTCTTCTGAAATGGAGGTGACCATCCACTGACCCACCTGGACCTCACCGGGTGGATTTGAGATTCATAGGAACCGAGGGATATGGAGAGTCTTTGCAAATTACACAGACTAGAGTGATCAACTTTTCCAGTATGGATGGGACGTCTCTGGTTTTAGCACTGAAAGTCCAGCGTCTTGGGAAACTGCCTGGTCTTGGGCAAACCAGGATGGTGGGTTACTTGGCTCTGACAAGACTGCCTGTTACTTTTTACTATAACTACACCTATGAACTTTTTTGGAAAGGGATGGGGGAATACATTCATTAATAAACACATGTTTTATTGAGATTGTTTCCTCCAAGGCCACCAAGGTACTAATCTGTTTCTTATGTTCTTTGCAAAGCATTAGATGTTTTTTTAGAGATGCACAGAAAATATCAACAACAAGAAAAACCACCCACAATCTCATCCACCTAGAGACATCTGTTACCTGAGGATATAGCTATCTATTTTCTAATTACCAATTTAAATAATTATCATTTTTATTTTTATCAAAGTTATGCATGCACATAAATCATTGAATTTTCTTTTTTCTGTTTCTTTGTTGATTTGGTTTAGTTTTGTCTTTCAAGCTGGAGGTGTTAAATTAGATTAAATTTGGCTTAAAGCTGCCTCCATACATAGTGAACTGACACCCAGCTTAATATGTAAACAAACCTGACATGAGAATTTCTTGTAACAAGTAGCTGAGTCTCAGCCAATCACTGCAACTGAGCTTTCAGCCAATCGCAGACTACAGACTGCTTAGACCTGTCCAGATAAGGCAAATTTCAAGTTGTGAATAGGCTATTTCTATATATTACTTTTTTTCTGTCTGTAAGTACTATTTGACCACATAGTCAGGTGGAGTTCTTCGAGCCTTTACTGGTTTAGGTTTTTTTTTTTTTTTGAGATGGAGTTTCACTCTTGTTGCCCAAGATGGAATGCAATGGTGTAATCTTGGCCCACTGCAACCTCCGCCTCCCGGGTTCAAGCCATTCTCCTGCCTTAGCCTCCTGAGTAGCTGGGATTACAGGTGTGTGCCACCATGCCCAGCTAATATTTTCTATTTTTAGTAGAAATGGGGTTTCACCATGTTAGCCAGGCTGGTCTTGGACTCCTGACCTCAGGTGATCTGCCTGCCTCAGCCTCCCAAAGTGCTGAGATTACAGGTGTGAGCCACAATGCCCAGCCGAGTCTTTACTAGTTTAGGATGCTGCTCAATTCATGATTTGCTTATTTTTTCAAATAAACTCTGCTAAATTTGTCTAAAGCTTTTCTTTTTTCTTTTTCTTTTTTTGGAGACGGAGTCTCGCTCTTGGCCCCCAGGCTGGAGTGCAATGGTGAGATCTCGGCTCACTGCAACCACCACCTCCCGGCTTCAAGCAATTCTCCTGCCTCAGCCTCCTGAGTAGCTGGGACTACAGGTGCCCGCCACCATGCCTGGCTAATTTTTGTATTCTTAGTAGAGACGGGGTTTCACCATGTTGGCCAGGCTGGTCTTGAACTCCTGACCTCAGGTGATTCACCCACCTTGGCCTCCCAAAGTGCTGGAATTACAGGCGTCAGCCACCACACCTGGCCTAAAGCTTTCCTTTTAACAGATTGGTGTCAGAAGTGGGATCTGAAGTAGAAATCCAGTGACCATGAGGAGCATTGAGTGACCAAGTAAGGGTACCTGACAGGGCTCATTGTGCCAGTTTTTCTCTTGTAGCAATTGGAGGTCATGGGTGAGTTCTATCTCAGATTCCAAGCTTCAGGAATTTGTGTTTTGAGTTCTCCAAGTTTATTTGAACAATTCTTAGACAGGACTGGGTCCAGGAGCAAATCAGATCTGATAATTAACTGAGATGGATCCAGTTAAAAGCCTCAGGCAGGTGCCTTTTGAAAGTGAGCTCCTCCAAATCTAAGGAGTCTGGGACTCCAGGAGTCTGAGACGCCACTTTCTGGGACAGTGGCTAACTTTATGAGCAATAATTATGAGGAACATGTGTATTTTTGGAAAAATGGGTTAACTTTGCTGAGGACAACTTAAGAGTTACAGTGGCCACAGAGGGAAAATTTTGACCTAGATAAAACTATTCACTTGCAAGGTGCATTAGAAAAGAAAGGTTCAAAAATGCCACAAAAGCAATGGGATGCATTCTTTAATTGGTACACAGAGGCATCTAAAAGATTAAATGAATAAAAAATTGCCTCTTTATAAGGTTCCTTACAGAAATCAAATGAAAAAAAATCTTAAAAGTCCCTTTACAAATCTTATTCAAAAGCTTTAGCCATCTGGGCAAGAAATCTTGTTCCATTGGCCAGAAGAACAATTTGGATCCAGATATTATTTAATACATTCAGGAGTTTTATATTATTGTACCCGGAACATGGCTAAGATATTTAAATGAAAGCTATAAGATCCGTTGCTGTTTACATTTATATATGTCTGTATGTATGATATAGGTATCATAGTTTCTATCTCCTTTTAATGCTTCAAAATTCAATTATAAAAGAGCTCTATTTTGTTGACTTTAAGAAAAATAAGTGCTTATACAAATGAAGTATTCTTTCAGAAAATTAAGAACTACCTCAAATACTTTTGCAGCTCACCTGACTTGGGTAATCTTTGGCAAATAAGAATATTGTTGGTTTGATTAAAACAGACATGTTTTCATAGTTTTTGGGATTAAATGTCATACGGATGCATGATTTCCTATCTAGGTTTACTGGTAAAACAAGCTTATGTTGTCTTTTTATTATAAAATTTGTCAGCAAGAAAAACAAAATGATGACTAGTTGTTTATTATCTCATCTTTACAGGCAATCCAAGCATAAGTGTTGAAAATAAGTGAATTAAATGAATGTAAGTAAGATAAAATTCCCAGGTAAAAGATGTCCTTCCTATACCAGAAGGTTTTATTATTACTTTTTTGAAACAGGGTCTCTGTCGCCTACTCTGGAGTGCAAGTGGCAAGATCTCGGCTCATTGCAACCTCTGCCTCCTGGGCTCAAGCAATCCTCCTGCCTCAGCCCCACCAAGTATCTGGGACTACAGGCGCAAGCTATCACACCCAGCAAATTTTTGTATTTTTTGTAGAGAGGGGTTTCACCATGTTGCCCAGGCTGGTCTTGAAATCCTGAGGTCAAGTGTTCCACCTGCCTCAGCCTCCCAAAGTGCTAGGATTACAGGCGTGAGCCACCATACTCAGTCACCAGACAGTTTTAACACTCTTAGCATCAAGAATAGAAAGTTGAGGAGGAGGGAAATCTGTACAAACAACAATTTAGTTTTCAGGCCTCGCAAAACAAAAAACCTAAAGGGATATAAATGATATTTTGCCTCCTTTACAGTTTATTATTACAGGGCGACTAAAGACGTTTTGGATCATTGATAAACATATTCTACACTGACAAATTGTACTATGAGAAAGCTCATGCTTCTAGAAATTATGGTTCATAGATTTACCAATCTACAGATTGCTGATGTGACACACAATTCACAAAGGCTTACTTTCTAATTTCCATGGAAATTAAGGTCACTAAGGGTTAAGAATTCTTTTTTTTTTTTTGAGACGGAGTCTCACACTGTCACCCAGGCTGGAGTGCAGTGGCGCAATCTCAACTCACTGCAATCTCCACCTCCTGGGTTCAGGCGATTCTCCTGCCTCAGCCTCGCCAGTAGCTGGGATTACAGGTGCCTGCCACCACACCCAGCTGATTTTTGTATTTTTAGTAGAGACAAGGTTTCACCATGTCAGCCAGGCTGGTCTCAAACTTCTGCCCTCAAGTGATCTGCCTACTTCGGACTCCCAAAGTGCTGGGATTACAGGCGTGAACCACTGTGCCTGGCCAGGTTTAAGAATTCTAATATATGTATGTGTATTACATAATATATGTACCTACTACATCTAATATATGTACCTACAATTACTAGAAACAATAAGGGGGAAACTCGATATGAAAATATACAAAGAAGCTAAGAAAAAGAAATATATAGAAAAGAAGTATACAAAGGAAGCTAAGGAAAAGCTATAAGATGTGAGGATGTTTTGTTCTGATAAGGGAAAAAGAGAATAAATTTTATCCTAAAGTGAAATGACTGCTTTTTCGAAAATGAGAAGAGGAAAAGTATAGAACAAAAAGTGAATGGATATGAAAGTTGTGGGAGGTTTGTGGCAGATGACTCTTGTGAAAGAAATTTTATGTGTGACCAAGCTGGCTAAGATCAGGAGGTAATTATTTATAAGTTTTTTAAGAATAAAAGTTAGCAACCGGGTGCAGTGGCTCACGCCTGTAATCCCAGCACTTTGAGAGGCGGAGGCGGGTGGATCACTTGAGGACAGGAGTTCGAGACCAGCCTGGTCAACATGGTGAAACCCCATCTCTACTAAAAATACAAAAAATAAGCTGGGCGTGGTGTGTGTGCCTGTAATCCCAGCTACTTGAGAGGCTGAGACAGGAGAATCGCTTGAACCCTGGAGGTGGAGGTTGCAGTGAGTGGAGATTGCACCATTGCTCTCCAGACTGGGCGATAAGAGCTAATATTAATATCAAAATTACAGTGATGCAAAACTAGAATTTGGTTCTCTCCATTAAAACAACACGGTGTTCTTAGATTATTGGTCTCATCATAATAGGAAATTGTAAAAGGGTTTTCTTTCTCTTTAGGTAATTGGCCTAGAAAACAAAGATTCTGTGTTCTACCCAGATAATTTCCTGTGCTTCATGCTGTCTTTGTTAGGTTTTCGATCACTTAAGAAAACTGAGAACTCGCTATTAAAAGAGCTAAGCTTTTTCTACAACTATGTAACTTTTTGTGGATGCCTCCAAAGTCTTTTAATGAATGGTTATTGTTCACAGTGACCTGTAATCCTATGAAAAAAATTTGTTTTATGTGCTGTGTGTCCTTCCTTCCTTCCTTCCTCCCTCCCTCCCTCCCT
>NW_012106363.1:3112446-3115560 GCF_000951045.1 Mandrillus leucophaeus
AAAAAAAAAAAAAAAAGAGATGGGGTTTTGCCATGTTGGCCAGGCTGATCTCGAACTCCTGACCTCAAGTGATCCACCTGCCTCGGCCTCCCAAAGTGCTGGGATTACAGGCGTGAGTCACTACGCCTGGCCTGTGGTGACTTGCAGCTTGGCTGTCTCAATACGTTGGAGTAAGACACTAAAGAGTTGGCTGCTCTGTTTGTTGGGGGCAGGTGGATTTGGGCCTGGATCTGTGACTCCTCAGGACGATCTGTGAACAATGATGAGTGAGAGTACCAAGAACCAAGGACCAAGAAAGCGCTGCTGAAGACAGAGTACCGAGGACCAAGCTTATTGGCTGCCGGGCTTCACTGCAGAGTGATCAAGTAGGAACCTGGTCCTTTAGGGAAGACTCCCCCAACAACTGGAAGAATCTGGAGATCTTTTCTCCGGGGCCAATTTAGGAATAAGGGCTGAGGGTTCTATCCTTCAGTATGCAGACTTTTACTTAATTCCACAGAATAAACTGCTGGTCTTCTGTGAGGTGGCTGGAATTTGCCTGGCTTTAAGAGGAGATGGGTAAGTAACTCGGGTGTTTCATCTCTCCTTACGCATTCTCCTAGCAGCCCCTGCTTTCAGCCCTGCTCTTCCCCTTGCCTCCTTCAGCCCTCCAATCCCCGAGCTTTTACAGACTCCAAATGGCCTTTGGTTTCAGTTGTTCTCTGCTGTGTCAGTGATCACTCCTTGACCTGTTTCTCACTTTCCAAAAAGGTGTTAATATCTTGCCTCCTGTTGTCTCCTCTTCTCTTTGTCCTTGTAGGTTTACATTTTTAATTCCTTACTGTCATTTTGAGGGAAAATCAGGAAGGACTGGAGATAAAATCTTGTGTTCAATCCACCCTATAGAACCAGAACTCCCTCCAACTACAATTTTTTTTTTTTTTTCTTTTAGGCAGAGTCTTGCTCTGTCTCCCAGGTTGGAGTGCAGTGGTGTGATCTCGCCTCACTGCAACCTCCGCCTCTGGGGTTCAGGTGATTCTCCTGCCTGAACCTCCCAAGTAGCTGGGATTACAGGCTCCCGCCACCACGCCCGGCCAATTTTTGTATTTTTAGTAGAGACGGGGTTTTGCCATGTTGACCAGGCTAGTTCTCAAACTCTTGACCTCAGGTGATCCACCCACCTTGGCCTCCCACAGTGCCAGGATTACAGGCGTGAGACACCGTGCCCAGCCTTCAAGGGCGAATTAAATAGACCCGTTTCAGACTTTATGCAGGACCTCCCTGCAACAGTGTGGGCTTCCCCCATCTCTTGGAAACTACTCTTTCTCGGTCTCCTGGTTTGTTGGCAAGCATTCCTTGCTGTCTCCTTATCTTCCTTCTAGTTCACCCTGCGGACATGGGCCCTAGTCCCCAGGTTCTGACCTTGGTCCTCGGTGCTCTCTCTCATCATTGTTCACAGACTGTCCCGAGGAGTCACAAATCCAGATCAACAGCTCAAATCACCTCCTGAGCCTCGGCCCCTACTTCCTGCTGCCTCTCAGATGGCATCACCGTCTGTCTGCAGCCACCTCATATTCAATACCTCTCAGACTAAGATCCTTCACTCCCTGCCAGGACCAGCCCTTCCTTTGGCCTTGCCTGCCTCTGCCAAGGGCATCACCATTCTCCCAGCTACCCTGACACCTATGGGGACCTAGGTCCTCTTGATTCTTGATGGAAGCATAGTAGCTGGACAAAGAGGTGTTTGAGACTTGGCAGGGAAAGGTTAAGCACCTTGGCCAAGGTCACATAGCTTAAAAGAACTTACACTTGGCCGGGCGCAGTGGCTCACACCTGTAATCCCAGCACTTTGGGAGGCTGAGGTGGGCAGATCATGAGGTCAGGAGTTCGAGACCAGCCTGGCCAACATGGTGAAACCCTGTCTCTACTAAAAACACAAGAATTAGCTGGGCGTGGTGGCAGGCACCTGTAATCCTAGCTACTCAGGAGGCTGAGGCAGGAGAATCGTTTGAACCCAGGAGGCGGAGGTTGCAGTGAGCCGAGATCGTGCCACTGCACTCCAGCTTGAGCCACAGAGCAAAACCCCCCCCAAAAAAAAAAAAAAAAAAGAAGTCACACTTAAGCTGTGTGATCTTGGCCAAGGTACTTAACCTCTCGCCTCTCTGGGCCTTGGTTTCTTTAAGGGTAACATCGGGATGATAATATCTCTTATCTGGTTCCTCCCATCTGGCCCCTTGGCCAGATCCTCACCTCTTCATGAGCAATTGCCATGGACTTCTGGTCTCTTCCCTTCAGATTCCCTGGGGGCCCAGATCCTATGTGGTCTTCCCCTTCCTTTCTGGCCATGCCATCACAGTCTCTTTGCTGATTCCCTGGCCTGGTGTGAGAGGGTCCCGGAGCTCAGTCCTTTCTTCTTCTCTGCCTCCTTCTTATCTGCACTCACCCTCTTGGCAATCCCACGCAGTCTCATATGATATACCATCTATATGCCAATGACTTTCAAGTCTATCTCTCCAGTTCATTGCTCCCCAAATCTCCAGCTCCATATCTAACTGCTGACTTGACATCTTCACTCCATACACCCTACAATAGCCTGCAAGGACCCGCACAATATCCCTTCCCCCAACCCATGACCCTCTCCCTGCCTTTCCTGCTTCACTCCAGCCACGGGCCTCCTTGCTGTTTCTGAACGCACTTGCTGCCCCTGTCTCAGGGCCTTTGTGCTTGCTTTTCTCTCCCCTTGGAACACTCCTCCCCCAGACATCCTTAAGTCTTTCTTTCTCAACGAAGCCTACCCTGACCACCCTGTTTAATACTGCCACCTGTGTCCCACCCCTGTATTCCCAATTCTCCCACCCTTCTCCACTTTTTCTTTTCTCTATAGCACCTATCACCTTTTGACATGATATATAATTTACTAATTTATTATATTTTCTCTCATCTTTTCCTTTATTTGCTGACATGTAAGCTCTTTGAAGGGAAGAACCTTTATTTTATTTATCTATGTATCCTAGACCAGGTACATTGCCCAGTGCTTTGAGAGGCCAAAGCAGGAGCATCACTTGAGGCCAGGAGTTTGAGACCAGCCTGGGCAACATAGCAAGACCCCGTCTCTACAACAATTTAACAAATTAG
>NW_012106363.1:3116845-3199898 GCF_000951045.1 Mandrillus leucophaeus
TTTTAGTGAGACGGGGTTTAACCATGTTGGTCAGGCTAGTCTCGAACTCCTGACCTTGTGATCTGCCTACCTCAGACTCCCAAACTGCTGGGATTACAGGCATGAGCCACTGTGCCTGGCCCACCTTCCCTTCTTAATCCCATCTGGGTCAGACCTCTGCCCTCCAGTGCCCCTGCCCACCTGTGAGATGGCTCTTCCCAAAATACTGCTTTGTGCCCCTTGCCTCATGCCCACAAACCTGCAATGACTCCTGCTGCTCATGAAGTCACATCCTGGCACCCAACCTGGCCCTCAAGACCCCCTCATGGCATCTCCTCCCACCTCCTTTCCCATTGCTCCCTTCCCCCACAGCCAACTCACTTCATCCTAAATCTGTTCTGAGATTCTTGCTCCTACCCCTTTGCTCAACCTAGTCCCTCTTTTTACCACTTGTCAAAATCCTAACCTAACCACTCCAGGGAGGGGTAGCGGGCCTGGTTGAAAACCCACCTTCTTCATCTTGAGCACCCTTCCTTCTAGAGAGATCCCCTTCCCTAGAGCATCACTCTTGCCGATGCTTGCTGAGGGCCTTGGTGAGTCAGGCAGTGGGCTGGGTTCTGTGGATACAGTGGCACATTGGGCAGACCTATCCCAGCTCTGTGGAGCATGTAGTCAGGGACATGCTGCCTGGGGGCATTTCACTGAAGGCCCAGGTGGGCAGAAGGTGTACCACGTACATCTTGTATTCTAGAGTCCTATTCAGTATTCAGTGGTTGCTCAAACACTGTGAGCCAAGGACCCACCTACTCTTGCTGAGTCTCTGACATGCTGGCCCAGGGCTGGAATCTGGGTCATAGGATACACCTCTAGGCCTGGTCAGGTACCCCAGTGAGTTGCCATCCAGATAGCCTGTCCCAAAGCTGCCCTGAACCCAGATCTTCAGGTCTCTGGGCCTGGAGTGTACATCCCATTTCTCTGGGCCCAGCCGGAGCCTCACCTACACAGGGCCTCTCTGGGGCACCGAAGCCTCTGACCTTTGCTTGCTTTTCCCTAACAGCCAATTACGTGAGGAAAATAAAGACCCTTAATGTTTCTCTGGCATTTTATTACTGCACTTACCTAGTTGTTATCTGGATATTGTCTCAGAACAACTTCCACAGGCATATAGGAGGGGCACTGTTAGGCCCAGTATACAAAAGAGAAACTACACCTACTCTGGCGACAAAGTTCAAGGATACCCGACAGTGTGTGGCCGGGACAGGCACCCAGGCTTTGTGATGCCACACAGGGCCATTGACTCACAAGGGAGTGTGCATGTTGAGGACAGGAGCCCAGGCGTGGGGACATGGTGGGAATCGCTGTGTGTGCTTGCAGGCCAGTGGCATGGCTCTGTAAGGCGGGTGGGGAGTGGCCACAGGAAGAACCCAACCCCGAAGCGGAGGATCCAGGATGACTTCTGTCACTTTTGAGCCGTGCAACAGTTGGTGAGTGCCTTCGTGTCCTTGAACCTCAGTCTCCACCCGTGAGTAATGGGAGTAATGACAGCATCCGGTCACCTACCCACAGTGGGGAGAAGGTGGGGAGAATGAACAGCAAATCACCTCGATGGCAACGAGACAACACTCAGGGAAGCGGGGGATGGAGCCTCCAGCCGTCCGGCCCAGGTTTCAGTTTCACAGACACCTGCTCTGTGGCAACAACCAGGGGATCTTGGGGCTGTGAGAACTGGGTGGCTGCTTTGACCCTCAAGGGCATCCAGTCTGGGCTACTTTCCTTGACATAAGCATGTCCCGGCTGGGCAGAGCCCTCCCCAGGAGGCGGAGGCACCTGCCCACACAGGCCCTCGCCCCAGATTCCCTATTTGGTTCACTCCAGACCCCAGGCCAGGACATCTATGGGACATGTCATACACAACACGTCCAGAACTGAACTCTTGGCCATCCTCGCCTCTCTAGCTTGCCTGGCCTGGGGATGGCGGCTCCTTCCTCCCGTCTCCCTTCCCAGGCCAGAATCCTTGCAGTTGCCCCTGATTCTTCTCTTTGTCTCACATCCCACATCCAGCCTCTCAGCAAACCCTGTCCACTCTACCTTCTAATTACAGGTTGAATGACATGACAGTGCCACATTCAACTGTTCTTTTTTTTTTTTTTCCCCACTGTAGCCTTGACCTCTTCGGCTGAAGCGATCCTCCTGCCTTAGCCTCTTGAGTAGCTGGGACTACAGGTATGTGCCACCACGCACAGCTAATTTTTTATTTTTTTGTAGAGATGGGGTCCCACTATGTTGCTCAGACTGGTCTCGAACTTCTGGGCTCAAGTGATCCTCCTGCTTCGGCCTCCCAAAGTGCTGGGATTATAGGCATGAGCCACCGCACTTGGCCTTCACCTTGTGCACCCTGATAGACCCAGAATCGACCGCATCTCCCCACCTCTCCCCTCTGACTGCGCCAGCCCCAGTGGCTGCCATGCTGGTTCTCAAACCCTCCAGGCCTACTCCTGCCAGGGGCAGCAGCCCTATCCCTGGATATCCACACGCCTCATGCCCTCATCACCTGTGAGTTTTTGCACAGATCTCACCTTCTCCTGGAGGTCCACCTTGACCTTACTAATCAAAACTATAACTCACTACCCAACCCCCGACCTGTCCCTGCTCCCCATTCCTCTTAGCCTGTTCTATTTTCCCATAGCCGTTAGCCACCTTCTACCATACTATATATGTGAGTCATTTATTTTATAATTTTTGAAATTGTTTTGTAGAGATGGGGTCTCACTTTGTTGCCCAGGTTGGTCTGGGACTCCTGGGGTTAAGTGATCCTCCTGCCTCGGCCTTCCAAAGTGCTGGGATTACAGGCATGAGCCACCACACCTGGCCTTTATGACATTTATTGTTTTACTGCCTCTTCCCACTAGAGTATATGCTCCATGAAGACTGATTCTTTAGCTCTGTACTCTGCAGTTGATGGTATTTC
This sequence comes from Mandrillus leucophaeus, assembly GCF_000951045.1. Lineage (NCBI taxonomy): Eukaryota > Metazoa > Chordata > Mammalia > Primates > Cercopithecidae > Mandrillus > Mandrillus leucophaeus. The sequence continues at coordinate 3,119,793 of NW_012106363.1, forward strand.
CTGCTGTTTAGAGCAGTGCCTAGCATAGAGAAGGTACTCAATAACCATCTATTGAACAAAAGAATAAATAAACAAATGAATAGATAAATGGAGGGAGCCAACTCCAGGCCCAGCCTCTGCAGCTTCATGCCCAGGAACACAGCGTGTTCTCTCCCTGGTACCAACGCCACAGTTCTTGGCACCCAGGAGGGTCTCCAACTCAAAGTTATGTGTAAAATGAAGGTGAGGACAGGGCCAGTGAAGGTTATTCCCTGGACCCCATCACACTCCCTGAATCCCTGCAGGGCAGGATGGACGATCCCTTCTCAAGGCTCTCCTCTCATTCCCACTCTGAAGAGCACTACTGGGAAATGAGAGCTGAGCCCACAGCCCCCTCCCCCGCCATCACCCACACAGTTTCCACAGCAACAACAGCTTCCTTAATAATGCGATTAAACAGCTGGATGGGGCTGATAAGGGGAAAGGTCCGGCATCCAGAATGGACCACGTGGCAGAGGCCTCCCTCATGGCAGACTTCATGGTCATTGAAGCTGAAATCACTGCAGACTCATACAGGCGGTAGGTGGGGGTGGGGACACTGGAGCCCTCTGCCCCAGCTTTGCCAGGGGCTTCCCAAACCCTGGGGGCCCCAGGCCTGTTGACAGCCTCTGTCATAAGAAGAGTCATTACTTCCTTATTCCTGTGTGGCAGTAGAGGGGGAAGCCACCACTGTAGGACTGCTCCTGAAGTCCCAGATAGGGAACAGATGGACGGACAAAACCATTGACTCAGCAGCAATGAAGGCATGGAGAGAGCAAGGACACGCTCTGATCCCCACTCACTCTCACTCAGCCTTTGGAAGGCCTGGGGGCAGGGGCCAAAAACTGCCTGTGCTGTAATCCCAGCACTTTGGGAGGCCGAAGTGGATGGGTCCCCGGAGGTCAGGAGTTTGAGACCAGCCTGGCCAACATGGTGAAACCCTGTCTCTAGTAAAAATATAAAAAGATTATCTGGGCGTGGTGGCACATGCCTGTAATTCCAGCTACTCAGGAGACTGAGGCAGGATAATTGCTTGAACCTGGGAGGGGGAGGTTGCAGTGAGCTGAGATCATGCCACTATACTCCAGCCAGGATGACAGAGCAAGACTCCTTTTCAAAAACAAAACACAACAAAACAAACAAAAACTGGTTGTGCTGCGCCTGCTGGCCCCATGCAGGGATGGCTCACAGGCTCAACTGGCCGATCTGCTTCTGGAAGGGGCTTTGTTTCACTGAGCTCCTGCTGCGGGCCAGGATGATCATTTCACGCTCATGGCAGCTGACATCCAGGGCTGATGCTGGGATTAGACCCAGGAAGTCTCGTTCCAGGTCCCAGCTCCTTCACACGGGATTACAGTCTTGCCTGTACACCTGGTAGGATTCCAGCATGGTATCCCACCCTGGGGATAGAACACTTGCACCCAGATCACCTTTCAGTCATGCAGCCCATTCTCATATCACCTGCTTTGCGCAATTCTTCTCACAGAGCTGAGGGGGCAGAGTGGCTAACACATGGGTAGTGGCCTAGATGGGGTTCTGGGAGACCCTGGCTAGAAACCAGAATATCCAGTTAGGAGAAATCTGTCTGGGCACAGTGGCTCACGCCTGTAATCCCAGCAATTTAGGAAATTGAGGTAGGCAGATGACCTGAGGTTAGGAGTTCGAAACCAGCCTGGCCATCATGGTGAAACCCTGTCTCTACTAAAAATAGAAAAATTAGCCGGGCATGGTGGTGTGCACCTGTAATCCCAGCTACTTGGGAGGCTGAGGCAGGAGAATTGCTTGAACCCGGGAGGTGGAGGTTGCAGTGAGCTGAGATTGTGCTACTGCACTCCAGCCTGGGCGACAGAGCGAGACTCCATCTTAAAAAAAAAAAGGAGAAATCCAAGCCTAGAGTTAGGCTCTCATTTGCTCTCCCATCCTGCCCCCTGCCAGCCCCACCCACTGCACCCCAGTGCCAGAAACAGAAACAACTTCAGATCGGGGAGGGGAGGGGCCCAGCCACCCCAGCAATGGCACACCAGGTCTCATTTCACCCTCAACTCCCCAGGGATCCTGCCCCAGTGCGGAGGACTGAACACAGTCTGGGTGCTCTGGCCCTACCTCCAGGGTGGCTCAGCTGGTCGTCCCTGCCAGGACCTTCCTCCCTGGAAGCTTGCCCAGTGTTTCAGGACCATTTCCCTGTCTGGGGGGGCCACAGGCAGGCTTGGCAAAGCTCCCTCTTGAATGCCATTTCCCTGACTCACTTCCTTCCCCATATCTCTGGCCCTTAGAGACCCAGGCCCAGGTGACGTGGGGGAACAGCAGGATTGAGGAGAAGCCAGCCTGGGGTCACAAGCAATGAAACACCGTAGCCAGAAGCCAAGAGCTCGGAGGTCGAAGCCACCCAACATGGGGTTCGCTTGTAGCAGCTAAGATGGAGGAAAGCAGCCCGGGAGCCCTGGCCTTGCAGGGAGGACTGGGTTCCTGAGGGAGGGTGAGCTATGGTGTCTGCTTAGTGGAGGAGTGTCTACCTCCCACTCAGCTTCCCCGTGGATGTGCAGGTCACTGTCTTCATCTGAGAGTCAAAATACATTGGCATAGGAGCCTTGCCCATTACTCATACATTTTGGTGGCTGCCTACTAGAAGGCAGAGGAGACCCTGATACCCAGGAGCTCTAAACTTTGAAGGGCCTTAATCATGCATGGCCTTGGCCCCCAAGCCCAAGGCTCATCCTTCCAAAATTGGGCAACTCCAGACCTGAAGTAGGCCCCAGAGCCCACCTCAGTTCTGCTGGAGCCCAGAGAAGGTGAGTCATTTGCCCAAAGTCACACAGCTGGTGAATAGCAGAATTGGGGCTAGCTAAAACAGAGCAGGAGACACAGGCAGCTGAGCCTCCAAGGGACCAGGGATCTGCCCCTCCCTAGGATGGGTAAACAGCTAAGGGAACAATGAGGTCACCTTCCCTATGTGGGCCTGACCAAGGGGAGACCCATAGGCCTCTACCAAGCGCTGCTTCTAAGTAAACTCCATATGGAGAGCAGGAAGAGAGCTAGGGAAGGAGGAGTCCAGAAATCTCAGAGGAGGAACCAATGAATCCCCACTGGCCACATCTTCCCTCTTCCCAGCCACAGAATCTCAGGACCCCACCTTCTTTCCTGGCTTGAATCCTCTCTCCAGCATCCCACCAAGTAGTCGCTAACCATGTCCTTACATACTCCCCAGTGACGAGGAGCTCACTACTTCTCAGGCAGTCCGTGCCATCTTTGGATGACTTTCATGGTCAGGATCTTCAGTTTTCTAAGCTTCCTGGGGCCGTCAGATCAAGGCTAATTCTGCCTGTTTACCTGGGGGGTAAATAGCTCCAGGCCCTTCCTCCATATACTCCCTTCACCACCCAGGTGCTCCCCAACCTCTGTGATTCAGAACAGAGAGGAATCCTGCAGGCAGAGGCCAGCACAGCACAGCAAAGGGACCCCACCTCCTCCCTTGTTCTGAGGCACCTCTGGCCTCCTGAGTAGTGAGGTGGTTTAATTACACAGTTCACTCTTTTGGAATTTATTTCCACAGAAACTCCCAAGGCACATTCAGGGAAGTTAGTAACCTGCTTCAAAGTCGATACAGGTGAGAAAGAGAGGGATTCATACAAATCATTCACCTGGCAGCTGGTGTGTGAGTACACAGATGTGTATACATCTGTCCCAAGGGCATGGTCCTCTCCAGTCTCCTACCCTCAGATTGAGCCAGGAACAGCCCCCAGCTCCCCAGCAAACAGCTGAAATGGGAGCCACTGGCCCAACAGCCCTGCCAGCTCTTTCCCTGCAGGTCTTCCCACGTCTGACACTCCTTTCTAACCCCATTTTTTTTCTCCTCCCTCTTCTGGGGAATGTCAGGACTTGCCACCCATAGAAAGCTTCTTAGTTCTTAAAATCATTCCACATTCCCTATCTCATTTGATCAGAAAAATCTTGTGAGGTGGGTAGGGGGTGGGTTAGTTCCCATTCCACTGGTGGAGAGACTGAGGCCATAAGGATAAGCTACTGAGCATCTTGGTAGATTAAACGAGCGGCCCAGAGGGGCCTGAACACCCCACCCCCTCCTTGCATTTTCACTCCCGGTTCAAGTACTTCCGGGCTGCCCTGAACCACTTCTCACAAAGTGGGTCACCCACGGGCCCCTAAGGTAAAGGTTCAGAGGGAGTTATGCCTGAACAATATGCCATGCAAATGAGATGCAACACAGCACATCACAAATGAACAGCCCCGAACTCCAGGCCTTTTTTGAAACTGGACTGTGGCAGAGGTTCCAGCTTCCAGCGTGGACTCTCTCTCCTTTCAGCTGTGCAAACCCTGTCATTCCCTCAGAGGTAGAGCTGGGAGCCTCCCTTCTCTCTCCACACTCCTCCCCCAGTCACCAGCCACACTGGGTGTGTGGCCTAGAACAGGTTTCAGGAGCCAGAAGAGAATGTGAAAGACGTTTAGAGATTGGGGTGGGAAGGGGGGTGGTCAGTTTGCCATTTAAGGTATCCAAGCAGAGATCTCACGAGGGCTTCATAATGTAGATGAGCTGACTCCCACGGAGCCTGCATCCTCAGAGGAGGTGTGTATCGCTCACGAGTATCAAGGAGAAGTGCAGGGGCCAGAGGGCCCAGAGGCTCAAAGGCGCACAGTCAGGCAATGGCAAGGCTGTAACCACAGCCCCGGGGTCCTGTTTCCCAGCCCCGCACTCTGTCTTTGATTGTCCTGGGATATTCACTCCCTTGGCCTCAGTTTCCCCAGCTCTACCCTGAAGGATTGGACTCGCTGCTTCAAACTCACAAGCTCCCACTTTCTTGGACTCCACAATCCCATGTTAAGGTAGAGCCAGAGGATGTCTGAACATGGGACAAAAAGGGAGTCCTGAATTTCCCAACTCCGGGTTCCAGGAGACCTGTCTCTGTGGAGTCCTAAGCTCTCAGGGTTCAGGTGGCTACCCAGGAACAATGAGCCCTTGTGCCTGAAGTTTGGGCACAACTACCCTCTTGATTTTCTGCTTGGCATTCCAGGCGCCACAAACCTGCCATGGCCATACCAGCCTGGCCCCATGGGCAGTGAAAGGAAGTGTGCATGTGAGGCAAAGGCACAACCTCTGGACCTTGGCGGCAAGTGGCCTGTCAATGCTGAATAATAGATGAAGTTCCTGTGGGACTGGGAAAGAAGGGCAGTGACAGAGAAGTTGCACCATCTCAGATTAACCTTTGGGTCACCCACAGAAAAAGAGAGAATCCCAAAAACGCCTTTTCACAGTTTTTTTTTTAACCTCCATTGCCCCAAGTTTCAAAAACTCCATATAACGCCTTCAGCCCATCCTAAACACAGCCCAAGAGCATGGGTCCAGACTTATACACCTATGCACACACGAGCACAGCACGAACTCTTGGGTAACACCCCACGTGCCTGTGTGTATGCGTACACACATACAGGGCACATATGTACAAATACTTAAAATAGGAAAAAGACTTAGAGATTGGGATTCACAGGCCCTGGACACCCCTTGAATGACCACAGAGAAGCCCCTTTAATCTGAGCTCCCTCTGTAAAACGGAGAGCACATGATCACTTGCCTCATAGAGGCAAGTAGGTTTGAAAGCTGGTAAGAAAGCTCCTGGGCTGTATGCACTTAACTCACCTGAACTGTGCTGGAGGCTGGAGTCAGCAGGCTGAAAAGCAGCTTGTCTTAGAAAGGGATTTGGAGTGAGAGTCACAAAAGGCCTGATTTTCTTTTCTTATTTATATATCTTTTTACAGACAGGGTCTCGCTCTTTCGCCCAGGCCACAGTGCAGTGGTGTGATCATAGCTCACTGTAATCTAAAACTCCTGGGCTCAAGTGATCCTCCCACCTCTGCCTCCCAAAGGGTGGGATTACCCGCGTGAACCACTGCACCTGGCCTCTAGCCTGTTTTTCTATCCCAGCTCTGCCTTCATTGAACTGGGTAACTTTGGGCAAGTCTCTTCCTCTCTCTGGACCTCCCTTTCTCCATCTGTAAACGAAGGGAGTTGGACTACAGGAATCCTGACACCCTGTACCTGTCTCCAGACCGGGGTCTGCTTCTCCTTTCTGAGTCCAGGGTGGTGAGGATGGCCTGCTCTCAGACCTCGGCCTTACCCAGAGAAAATAAAGTGGCAGGAAAGCTTCCTAAGAAGGGTGGGACACTGCACAACCAGCCTCCCAAAACATCTGGTTGAGCAGGTGCTCGGGATGCCCTGGGGCATCCAGGTGGGCAACCGAGTCCTAGTCTGGGGCAGATGCTGAGGGAGGACCCTCCACCACGAACGCGCGGCTGATTGCGAAACGCCCGTTCCTCACCCGACAGAGGGGCTGGGGTGGAGCCCACTCACCCAGCCACGCACTGTGCCTCACTTTCCCGGGCTCCTCAGTGCTGCAGCCGGGAAGGGAAGAGCAGGGCAGGTCCCGGACCCTGCGTGGGACCCAGCTCCGGACGGCGCCGCCAACCTCCCTCCCGCGCCCACCGCCCCCTCCCGGGCGCCCAGTCCGTCTCAGGGGCTCCGTCCCGGGATACCTGCCGGCCTCGCGGGAAGGCAGGCGGCGAGGACCGGGCGAAGCCGGCCAACCCCGACCCCCGCGCGGTGACCCCGGAGCCCCGCGCCTTACCCAGAACTTGGAGCCGAGCTCCCCGGAACCGCACAGGGTGTCCATGGGGCCAAGGCGCGGCAGCGAGGAAGGCGAGCGCGGTCCGACCCAGCGGCGGACAGAGCGGGCGCCGGAGCCGCCTCCGCCCTCCGCACCCCGCGCTCCGCCCGGGCCCGCCCCGCCGAGCCCTACCCCAGTGCCTCTGGGTCCAGTCTCCCTGCCCCCGTCCCGCGGGTTGCGACAGCGCCTCCCTGGGAGGGACTTTGGGGCAGAGGTGGGGGGGCCTTGGCATGGCGACAGCTCCTGCGAGCGGTCCCCGGGCCATGCCAGGGGGATGTCCCTCTGAATACCGAGGCTGACAATCCTGGAGTAGAGTCTATCTCCATGGGGGAACTGGGATACACAGGCGCTCCCACCCCCGAACAACTCCGTGGGGCCGATGAGTCACTGAGTAGGGGACATTGGGAGAGGGATTTAACAATCCTTCCTAGGAAAAAAGGAATCTTTGAGAAGGTCACGTTCCTCTCCGGAGGGCGGTTTCCCCATCTGTAGAATGGGAAGGGCTTCCGTGCTCAATCCGGAAGCTGACCTCTTCCTCGTCAGGTTCCAGAGGCCACTGGCAGGCGCCACGCTCTGGGAACCGGGGTGTACTGCGCGGGTGTGCACCCGTGAGGCGGGGGTGGGGGCCGCAGCATCGTCCAGGGGGCCTCCTATGTCCTCTTAAACTGCTGCCCTTTTAGGCTCTGTGGCCCCCTGACCTTGCCACATCACTTCGGCACCTCTCTGGGCCTCTACTTTCACATCCGTAAAATAGAGACAATCATAGAAGAATCTTCCTCCCAGGGTTCTCTGAGGATTGAATGGAAAAGGTATGCAAAGTGTATCGCCTGGCACACTTAGTGGGGCACCCAACATGTGTGAATTCCCTCTGCTTCAGCCTGATCAGGGTGGGGGGAAGGACAGGCGAAGCCCCAGGAGGAGCCTCACGTGAGTGTTCTTGTCCCCCTCCTAAGGCTGAAACTCTACATTCCCAATCTGTAAAATGGGCTTGTCAGTGCTTTCCTTCCCCTGCTTGCCTCAGCTCTCCTTCTCCCCGTATCCCCTCAGATGTGGGGATGCCTCCATCTCTCAATCCCGCTGTTGCCCTGTCTTCCTTAACACAATCCCAGAAGCCAACTCAGCACCCCTTGTTGGGACTCAGAAGGAATTCTCCTGGGCAGATCTTTCCCTGGCCCTTCTCTTCCCTGCCTTTGCACACAGGTCTGTCCAGTTTCACCCTGGTGACCCCTTTTCTGACCCTTGTTCTCAAGAGAAGGTGTTTCCTTCCTTGGCTGCTCAGCGGCAGGTGTGGGTGGGAGCCAGTAAGAGTGCAGAAGCGACAAACCACTTCCTGTCTCTCTGGGCAGGCAGGAGGTCACTAGAAGGGAAGTCTCCTTGGCTATAGGCTATCAGAACCAAGATCTGGCTGGGCATGGGATAAGCGTGGGAGTGGGGAAGACTCCCCCTTCCCAGGCAGTGAGACTGGGGACTCCTACCCCTCCACTGGGCAAGTTCTTTCCGCCCCTTCTTTGTCTGCCCTCTTCCCTTCCACTCATCCACACACATCCTCCCTCTCCTGTCCCCCGACCTTCCTCTCTGGGCAAAAGACTTTACAGAGCTTTACACCTTGTTACAGTGTGCCTTGGGTTATATTTAGTTATGAAGAGTCTGTCTTCCCTGCTAGTCTGAGAGGTCCCCAAGGGCAGGGACTAACTCAGTCCCCTCCAATCCCCCTCTGTACCTTTTATACACTGTATGATCTCAAAAAACTCCTTGATGTCTCTGGGACTTCATTTCTTAAGAAACGTGGACAAGGTGATATCTAAGCTCTCTTCCAGCCCTGATGGGCCAGGCTTCTACGGCCTAGGCAGCTGGGAACCTTCCTCTACCCCTTCCATGACCCTTCATCAGCACCCTTCATCAGGTGGCTTCATCAGCACCCACCACCCCTGTGTTTTAACCTTGTCTACCCACCGGCTTCCTCCAACTCTCCCTCCTGTCTCATTCCTTTTCTAGGGCTTGTGGGGTCATAGGCACCAGATCGCTCTGGGCTTGAGGAGACCTGGGGACTTTTCTTTAGGGCCCTCTGGGAGGTGAGCTCCCCAGGCAGACCCCCTTTCTGAGATGGAGAGCCCAGAACTAGCCTGAGCTTCCATCCAGGACTTTCCAGACCCACAGTTGGCCAGGCAGTCCATTGGCTGGAGCTCTAGTTTTGGGCCAGGACCCTTGGGTTCTGGCTTCAGCATCGGAGCTGAGGCACCACCCCTTGTAGCCCCTGGCTTTTCTATTGCAATTGCCTTCCCAAGACTACAGCACTGGGTTGGGGACTCTGAGGGTGTGGTGGGGGCCCTTGGCGACCCTCACCTTCCCCCATCTCTTTTGAGGCATTGGGGCTTCACCCCTCTGGGCCACTCAGGAAGTGTGTCCCCTTTCAGAGACTCGTTGAATAATAACCACAATATTTCTAGGATGTTATTGTTTTGGTTGTTCTCACCAGAGCAAGAAATCTGAGGCCCTGAGACACCCTACAGCCTGCCCAGGGCCACAGAGCTTATCTCGGCACAGCAGGAGGTGCCCCACGTCTGCCTGCCGAGGAGGCTGTTTCTGCGCAGTCTCCTTGAGCGGGATGCTCTTCCCGTATCTGTCTTCAAGGCTGCTTGGTGCACTCTCCTACCTACACCCTATCTCCCTTTCTGCTAGCGGCAAACTTCTTCAAGAGTTCATTCAAGCCCCCCACCCCCTCAAAGCCTTCCTTGGACCTCCCCAACCTAGTCCTGGGCTAGGAGGCTTCCTCCGCTTGTAATCACTGTCTTGCTTACCTTGCCCAGAGGACTGTGGATACCTTGAGGATAGGGACTGAGGTTTGTTTATAACTGTATCCTCAGCACCCAGGACAGTGCCTGGAGAAGCTGGTCCTCAGGAAGTGTTGTTGACCGATTAAACAAACACCTCATTTCCTAAGAAGGAGTCATAGGCAACAAGGCCACTGCGACATTAGGTACAGTCCCAGCAGTAGGCGCTGCCCACTTTGCTTTTGAGTGTTCAGAACCAAGATGGTTTTTGCTGCAAGGGCTCCCGAGAGAAGCAATAACGGCCTTGTGGGTTGGGCTGCAGCAGAGAAATGGACTAAACCTCTCCCAGCCTTTATGGCCCAAACCCCATCCTCCCTCCCCAACTGACTGCTGCTCCAGGCAGGACGGATGGAGCATGTGCGGTGCCTCCCCCGCAGTGAGTGTCCCAGGGGAACCCGGCATCAGGGATTTCCTGGCAAGGAGATGGAAAGATAAAATAATTGCAAGGTACAGCTCAGAGCAGGCATGACAGCAGAGAGAAGAAAGCAGAACAGTGGGGGACGGGGAGACCCAGGCACAGGAAATGCTTCGAAGGGGGAAGAGGCAGGTTGGAACTGACAAGACAGAGGGGCAGGGTGTGGAATAGCAAAGCTTCCCCTCCAAGCACCGCCTGATTCCTTTTAGCCCCTTGCGGCTCCTTGGAGGCCTGGAGCACCCCCAAACCAGGCTGTAGCTCCCACGCCCCAGCCTACCCCTTGACCTCTCCCCTGAAGTGAGGTCTGCTTCCTCCAGACCCTAGTCTGGTGGTGACCCCACTGGCCCCACCCATGGCCCTCAGTGAGGCTGCCCCTCTGCCACCAACCTGCACTTGATCTGATTTGGCATGCAGGGGAGAGTGCTGGCTGCTGTGCCCGATTCTGGAGTTTTCAAAGCAAGAAGAATTAATTAGTTCTGTGGGCCACAGTCAGCAGATCCCACACCTGGAACCAAGGCTAAGACACGCAGTTTTAAAGTTCTTAGCAGAATCCCCTCTTGGGGCTTAGCTGGAGCAGCTGCCTCCTTGACCTGCCTTGCTATGCCCTGGAGTGGGACTCCAGGCCACAATTCAACTTGCTTTGAGAGTTCCTTTCCTTCCTGGCAACCACGGTCCTGGATTAGCCCTGGGTCTCCTAGATTCAGGCAGGAGTCATTGAACACCGTGGGTTCAGCACTCAGATGGCGGGGATTCCTGTTTGGGCTTCTCCATACACAAAGTCCTTCAATGGACCCTGCAAGCCTGCTTCCTCCTTCTGAGGTTATACAGAACACCTGTCCCTAGAAGGTGTCCATCAGTGTTGGTGCCCTCTCCCTGGCTTGGTCCCTCTGCAGGAGGGGCACCAGGTGCACCAGGTGAGGGTGCCCTGTGCCGCCACCTGGTGTCTGACGCCCTCATTGCACTGCTGTTGCCAGTCCCGCTCCACAGGCTGCTCAACTGGCCCAAGGAAAGAGAAAATAGGCCAAGGGGCACCAGGCTGTGGCAGGTGGGGACTAGGGTGGAGACAGGAGTGAAAGCTGTTTGGAAAGTGGGCGCGGTTTAGGTAGGTAGGGCAGGGCTAGAGGAGAGGAAGAGAGAAGAGGGCGGGATGGGGAAGAGAACAGGTACCATGGGGTTCAAGGGCAGGGTTATGACGTGGAAGGGTGGTGCCTGGGAACCCAGAGTGATTGCAGAGCTACCCTTGGCCGGCTCTCGGACAAGCGTCTGGAGCTGAGGGATGCCTTCTCCAGTGATTGAACCCCTCTCGCCACCATTCCCTATGGCCAAAGGCTGGTGGCCCACCAGGTTGGAGGCTGGGGGCCTCTCTAGGCCTCTGAGTTTGCCATGCGGGGAACACGTGTGCCTATTTGTATGAATATGAATTGTGACTACTTTGGAAAAGCGCCCCCCAGCAAGTCATTTTTGAGCAGGATTCTTCCCATTGTGCCCCATTTCCTCTACACTGAGTAGAGACAGGAGTAGTGTGGGCTGGAGGTTGGCCAGACCTAGGGTCAAATCCCAGCTCTGCCATTCCCTGGCTGTGTGACCATGGGCAATTCACTTAACCTCTCTGACCCCCGGTGCCTCGTGGAGAAATAGCAATCAAACTTCCGTGCTAGGGTGTTTTGAGGAGTGAGAGACTGCATATGAGCCTCAGATTTGTTTTTATCCCCAGCTCAGCTCACTCCTCTTCCCAGTCCCCACCCCCACACAGACCTTTTCCTGGAGTCTTGGGGGTGGAGGAAGCAGAAGCAGCCAAGCTTGAGGTGGGGGCCTACAGCCGCTGACACAATTTCTTCTGAACCCCAAAGGGGAAGGCTGAGGACAAAGGCGCCAGGGTAGATGTTCCTACTTCTAAAAGCCTGAAGCCCCTAACCAGTTCCATTCTGCCCCTGGAGTCCTCATCCAAGGCCTGCTGCCCCCACCAGCCACTCCCCACCCCAGCCTCCTTCAGTTTCTCCACCCTCTACCCCCACCCGCTATGTATCCCAGAGCAGCATCAAATAACCACCCAGACAAGCAGCATGAGGTTAGCAGTCTTGATATTATTATTAAGATCTAGCGGCAGCTGCTTTTCCACCTCAAAACCCTTTTAATGAGACACAACAGTTTCCATCATTGATAAAGATTTTACATGGTTGTGGGGAGAGGTCACAGTTCTCTCCCCAACTCCCCCAAAATACCCACTTTGACTCTACTATTAATATTTCCACATCACTATCCAGAGGACCCCCTCCAGGCACTGCCCTTTTCCAGAGAAACCCTCCAGGCCACAGAGAGGGCTGCTGGCGAGGGAGTAGGTGAGTCTTTTTGTTTTCACCAGGCTGGTCCCTGCAGATCTCTACAGAGCAACCCAAAAGCATAGTAAGTTCACCCCAAATTCCTCGGTCCCTGCTGGGAAGAGGAGGCCAGGGGAGGGGGAACCCAGAAAGAAACAGGCATGCTAAGACTCAACCTAAGCGATTCTCCAGTACTCCAGTGCTGCTGGGCTGTGCAAGTGGTGGTGGTGGCGGCGGGGGGGTGCTGGAAGGGTGGGGGTGGGTAGGAGTCCAGCTCTCTGGCTTCACCTTGACCCAGACTCCTCTAACCACTAGAAGAATAAAAGATCCCAGAACCCCCTGCCCATATCCTCCAACCTCATTAGGGAATAGACAGCTACAGAATTCTACAAAAATATAAAAGCTTAGTCTGCAGATCCAGGTGACAGAACTCTAGGAATTTTGTATAGCTTTGCTTTTTTTAAAAATCTTAAATGGCAGCTCCTACAAGCGCTCCCTCTCCCCACCCAAGGAGGCCAGAGGAAAAAGTCTGACATTATTGCACACCCTAAAAGGAGAAAACCAAGCATTGGCTTCAAGGACTGGTATCAGTTCTGTCCAAAAGAGCAACGAGGAAAGCTCTCACCCAGCTTAGAAAACACAAGGCTGGACAGCGCCTCCAGGTCCACTCGCCCGGCAGCCTGGTGCTCCCAGTTCCCGGTTGACCAGGTCAGACAGTGCGTGAACGAGCATTGCCAGTGAGGTTTCAAGAACCCAATCCACTCCTGGGGTTTGAAGGCCTTTGGGGCAAGGGGATAGGGCTGTTCAAGGGAGTGGGGTTGGGACAGATGTTTGGGAGTGGCTAGGTGACAGGCTGCCTGGACCCATGGTCGCCACCTCTTGGCACCAAGATTTCAGACAAGAGAAAATTGTCTGCAGTAGCACCAGACAGGTGGCCTGGGCCACGCCACTCCCCCTCTTCCCGCCTGTCTGTCCCTGACCACCTTCAAACCTCCCTTCTCCACGGGCTCCCCCTGGGCAGGCAGCAGCAGCAGCACATGTAAACATCTTGAGCGCTCGCTCATCACCCCCCAGGGGGCCAGCTCCCCACTCAGCAGCCTGCAGCCTGGCCTCTGACCCTACCACCTCCACCAGAAGGTTGCCTCTGGACGCCCAGCCCTGGACCCTCATCCTCAGGAAGGGCAGCCCAGTCCGTTTACACAGCTTAATTCCATTGCGGGCAGGTGGATGAGGTCCCCATCGGGCAGTGCCTGTAATGCCAGTCAGCTAAGCCCACCCCCAAGGGCAGGAGGCTGAAGTCCAGGCAGCTCAGGTCACGCATCCAGCCAGAAGTGTGGCAAATCTGTGCTGAAGCTTCAGGAAGGAAAACCCAGAAACACTTCCCTCCTCCCCCACCAACCCACAGATCCAGATCTGCAGCCTCTGAGGCAACCTCCCCCAGCCTCAGTCGGCCCCATTAACCAAAACAGCTTCATTATGCCAATTTCCAGCTTTCAATGTGCGGCTGATAGCTGTCAGCAGAAATAAGAGTTAATCTGGAATTACTCCCATTCACTGAGCTGCCTAGCTAGAGGAAGCAGTAAAGCTTTGATAGCAGCAGAGGAGACCCTGCCTCCCCAGCCTGCACGAGGTGGAGGGGCTTCTCCTCTCCTTCACAGCTGGGGAGGGCAGGCTAGAGGTGCAGCCTTCCAGAGCAAAGGGTTCAGGTTCTCTCACTCTCAGACACGCACACACTCACACTCATATACACACACACTCATATACACAAACACATACACACTCATACACAAAGAGGCAGCCCTGAAGCTTCCCTCCCCACCGCCCACTCCCCATCTCCAGGATCTCTCTCTCATCAGTGCCATCTGGACGTGCCTAACTCTCCATCCCTTTTGCTTTTACTCTGGACCGTGATTAGCTTTTTATTTAGGAAAATTACTTTATTTTATATATATATATATAGATATGTATGTATGTATATATAAAAAGATTCCATTTCATTTGTAAAATCTCATTTTTTCTTTTTCTTTTTTTTTCCCTACAGAAAATGATGACGAGGTTAAAGGAGAAAATAAGTTACATTACAGTTTCCAAAATGGTTCTCGCTCTCCGCTGAAGATGGGCCACCGTTGGGGCTGCAATGCGCTCGCGGTCCCAGCTTGTGCTTTGCAAGAAGAGGGATTATAACTAGACTGTTATTTTAGGTTAAAATAGCCAAGAGACAGACGCCTTCGCCTCAAAAATATTCTGAGACACATAAAAGTAGAAGGAAACAAGTCTCTTCAGTCACAAAATGTCGTACATCCCGCATATACTAGATTCAATTAATTTAATAAAATAGAATATACATAGAGATTCTGCACAGACGTATTGCTTTCTCCCAACAGCTCCTGGTGTTGGGAACCTCAGCTGCACCGGGCCTCTCCTTCTGCCTGGAGCCAGAGTTGCCAGGGCTGCTGCTTTTAACTCTCTTTGGAAGTTCTGCTTGCAGGTACCCAGAGCCACTGAGGCAGGGAGGAGCGCCTCCGCCTCCTTGGTGTCTATATGGAACTTTTGTCAGGAATATAGCCCAGGAGGAGGAGCTAGGACTTGGCACCCAGTGGAGAAAGGTGAGTGGGAAAGTGGGGCAGGACTCAGGGGTCCAGGTCTGCCGGGTCAGAGGATAAACCGGAGAGACTCAGCACATCTTTCTTTGGGGAGGGCGAGGCAGCCATGCTGTCAGGGGGGCCGGAGGCCAAGGGATCCTTGGAGTCGCTGGATGGAGCCCTCCTCCGGAGGCAGACGCCAGGGCTGGGCGGGGGCCGAGGGCCTTGGCTCTCAGGGGGGTCTATGGAGATACTGGGCGGGCTGAGTTTTTTCTTGGGTCGGCTCCCAGGCCCCCCAAGAGGCTGGCCCCCAAGGTTAGAGGGGTCTGTGCCCAGGTGGGGTTGGGAGCCACTGTCCAGGCAGCTGACGGCGATAGAGTGTCTCCTCTGCTCATCCAGCCAGGACGTGGGCCGGCGCTGGCAGCTCTGGGCCTCCACGCTGTAGCACTTCTTCAGGTCCCGTGGGGATGGGGGCTCCTCCTGGCCGCCAGGGGGCAGGAGGTCTCCTGAAATCCAGCTCAGCTCCGTATCCAACTCTAAGCTGCTTCTGGTCTCTGGAGGGCCCTTGTCCCAGTTGGGTTGTGGGCCTGGGCAAGGGGCTCGCGGGGGCATGTGCTTGGAGATGTTGCTGTGGCTGCGGGAGTGCTGCTGCGCCTGGGTGCTCGACTGGCCCCAGAAAGAGTAGGCCCGGGCCAGGGGCAGGGAGGGCCCACTCACCTCTGCCAGCAGGTCTTCCCGGCTGCCCAGGCCCTGAACGTCCAAGGAGTCAGTCCTTATTGCTGCCTATATGGGGGGCGGGGAGGGCTCAGCCCAGCAGTCTCCTCTCCAGCATGGACTAGCCCTCCTGTCAAGCTGGCTGTGCCCCCCACCCACCACCACCACGCACTGCAGGACCACCCTACACAGAGGTCCTGGTAGCCGCTCTTACTTGGAGATAGGGGTCATTGCAGCCTGACCTCTGTGGTCCACTATGTCTCCTCTCCCCCCACTAAACCCCGTCTTCCCTCCCCCATGCTCTGGTCTCCCCTCAGCCTGCAAGAATCGCTGTCTCTGCAGCCCCTGCCTCCTGGGCTATGAGAGAGAAGCCAGGCCATCTCTGCTTACTGAGCTGGCTCCTTCACGCCTCCCTGCCTCTGCGTAGACTTCCCCTTTGGCTCTGTATACCCTTCCAGATTGGCAAGAATCCCTCGATTTTACAGACTCAGGTTCTCTGTGACACAGGGCGTGACAGTCTCCATCCCCAAGTAAAACCGACCCCTTCCTCTTCTGCGTCCCTGCTGCCCCCCACACGTGGGTGTCTGGCGGCTGTGAGCTGAGGCTACAATGATCTGATGGCAGGTATGTCTCCACTATTAGACTGTGAGCTTCAGGTGGCAGGGGCTGTGTCCCCGGTGCCTGGCACACAGAGGCTGCTTAGTGACTATTTACAGAATGAATAAGGACTGTGCCTGCTGTCCCAAGCATATGAGATTGAGATTCTCATGTGTCTATGCTCATGCCTTAGGACACACACACGGCATGGGCTGTGGCCTTATGCAGGTGGGCTCTGGGGCCGGGCGTGGTGGCTCACGCCTGTAATCCCAGCACTTTGGGAGGCCAAGGCGGGCAGATCACTTGAGGTTGGGAGTTCGAGACCAGCCTGACCAGCATGGAGAAACCCCGTCTCTACTAAAAACACAAAATTATCCAGGCATGGTGGTGCATGCCTGTAATCCCAGCCACTTGGGAGGCTGACGCAGGAGAATCGCCTGAACCCAGGAGACGGAGGTTGCAGGGAGCCAAGATCGTGCCATTGCACTCCAGCCTGAGCAACAAAAGCAAAACTCAAAAATACAAAACAAAACAAAACAAAAGAATGTGGGCTCCGGAAGGTGGGCCCCAGACTTGGCCAAAAGTGAAGACACTTAAAACCTGCCTTGTGCCCTACAGCTCAGCCCAAAGTGTGGAGAAGAATTGGGAGGCAGCTCTGGTTGGTGAGGAAGGAAAGCCCAGAGACTTGGGTTCTACCTCCGACCAGATAGGCGTGACCCTGGGCAAGCACTACCCCTTCTGGTCTCCAGGTCTCCTCAGTGGAACAAGGAACCAGGTGCAAATTTCAAGAAGGCACACACCGCTTCTGCTTTGCCCAGTACTGTGTCCCTGGTATCTGCAACTGAGCCTGGCACATCACTGGCACACAATAAATGTTTGCTGGAAGAATGAAAGTGTCAACTCGGGTCATCACCAGCAGCAGAGGGTCCAGCCCCAGGCCTGTGCCTGCCTTTCCACACCTGCTCACCTGGCGCCTGAGTGGCCTTTGAGCCAAAGGGGAGCGTCCTGGTGGGGGCAGTTTGGGGATGGTGCCCCAGGTTGGGGTGCTGTAGGGCTGAAGCAGATGAGGTGCATCTTTGGGAAGCTGCAGGATGTAGCTGGTGTCTGCTGGCTGGGAGTGAACGGACAAGACGGAGCCTGTGGAGGGAGGGAAGCAGGAGAGGGGTGGGGGGAGAGAATGGAGCTGGAGGGTTCAAGGGAGCAGGCTCCCTCCTGAGCCCTCCCTTCCACTCTCTGCCCCTCATCAGGGCCTCTACCCTTACCCCCTGGACTGAAAGCCATTCCCCCAGGCTGGAGGCTCCCCTAAGGTCAGAGAGACCTCTTTGGCTGCCTCAGTTCCCCATCCCCTCAGATCAGGACTGGCTTAGGCCAGGATGGAATCTCCTGTGTGAGCCAAATTGGCCTGCTCCAGCCCTGGTACCTGACTGAGCTTTGGGGAGCCCCCAGCCCCTGTGTCCCAGGGGCCCCTCGGCAATGCTCCCGTGCCGACACATGTAGCTGTCATTGGGCAGAGAGTGCGTTCGGCTGACCCCAGACTTCCGCACGGTCAGTAAGTCTGGTCCTGGCAGCTCCGTGGGGTGGGGCTGTACCTGCAAAAGGAACAGGGGAGGAAGGCGGAGGAAGAGGGTATGTCTGGCTTTGGTAACTGAGGCAGAGCTGACAATAGAAAGCAGCCACGCCCCCCTGCCCAGCCCTCACCCCCGTACCCTCCCAGGACAAGGTAGAGATGGGCATGAGCGTGGCTGGGGAGAGGGGCAGACACATGGATGAGGCCTCCACACGTGGGGAGGAAGCAGGTAGGAGGGGGTCTGGGCAGCCGGGAGAGTCTGCAGGCCCTGCGTCCCACCCCCTGCAAAACTGTACACATTGCATCACCTTTAAGCTCCCACTGTGGTGGTGGAGGGGTGAGGAGGTATCCAGAGAAGGGAGAGCAGCCCCCAGCCCCCAGCCCTGCAGGTGGCTCACGAGCTCATTCTAAAGGCTCCATTTCAAGGCTCTGAAGGGAGTTCCGGTGTCCACAGGGACGGGCTGGAGCCCTGACCCAGAGCAGCTCAGGGGAGGATTAAAAGCTAACAGCAGGCCAGGCACAGTGGCTGGTGGCTCATGCCTGTAATCTCAGCACTTTGGGAGGTCAAGATGGGCAGATCGCTTGAGCTCAGAAGTTTGAGACCAGCCTGGGCAACATGGCAAAACCCCATTTCCAAAAAAAAAAAAAAAAAATTAGCTGGATATGGTGATGCAGCACCCGTAATCCCAGCTACTCTGGAGGCTGAGGTGGGAGGATTGCTTGAGCCCAGGAGGTCAAAGCTGCAGTGAGCTGGGATCTTATCTCTGCACTCCAGCCTAGGCAACAGAGCGAGACCCTGTCTCAAAAAAAAAAAAAAAAGCCAACAGCAGCCAGCAGCCCCCACAACCCTGCGCTGTCAGGGGAGGTGATGGGGAGAGGACCCTCCCAAGGAGCAGGGACCAGGCAGCTCAGGAGAGCTTGCAGGTTGCAGGCTGTTCATCCGATTCTTACAGCAGCCTCAGGTCCCAGCATAGGGCATGGGTTGGGTTCAGGTGGGTTGAATGGCAGATGACCACCAGAGGCGTATCACAGCTGGCTCCCTGACCTCCACTTTAACCAATGACTCTGGCAGGTGGGGGTGGAGGCCACATTCAGCTGCTCCCTTAGTGGACAGACTCGGGGTGGGAGTGGGGTTGTTGCTCTGTTTCAGAGAAGGGAGGTACTCAGCCTTGGACTCCAGCATGAGGGAGCCTAGGTTTGTTCTCAGGAGGTTTCTCCATCACCCGGTGGTCCCCTTCCCCCTGAACCCTTCGCCCCTTGTTCTCAGGGAGGCTGTAGGAGTCCTGTCCCCATGCAGGCCCAGCCAGTTAAATAGCCCCAGCAGGCCTGAGGATGGCTAAGTTGGAGGACAATCTTATTTTGCTTCCCCTCTCAGCCCCAGGCTCCACTCTACCAGCCACCCAAGACCCCTAGGGACACCCCAGCTGGTCCAGTCCCTCAGCTGGGCCCTCCTCCGACAACAGGAGGGGAACGGTCGGTTGGTCAGGAGGAGAGGGCTGCTTGCGGTCAGAAGGGGCTGGAGCTGGAGAAGGGAAAGGGTAGGGAGGTTGTCAGAGCACAGAGAAGCCCCTCCCACCCGACTGAGCTTGGTGAAGACACAGGGACACACAGGGACAGTGACGGAGGAGACAGGAACAGCGCCCCAGGTGAAGAAGGGCATGGCAGTGGTGGCAGAGATGCGGCTCTCACCCACCACGTGGTGTGAAGGTCTCATATTGTGGGGGTGGGGTGGGGAGGAGGCGGGCAGGGACAGGGAGGGCTGGCTTGCACAGGGCTCCAAATGCATAGACTGACTCTGATGACACCTGTTCTGGGCCGTGTCACTCCTGGATTCACTTTTTCATAATGGCTGCCCCTATAGCCTTCAGGGCAAGACCCCAATTTAATCTTCTCTAATCTCTTTGTCCCCTCTTCAGGTGCCCCACCGAGGGCCTGACAGTTGATGCCTCTGGGTGGAACCTGGCAGCAAACTGAGAGGAGGCAGCCAGGACCCTCGCTGGGCCGATCTGGAGCCCTGCAGCCAGCCCAGCCCCGGGGGTGGCCGGGAGCAGTGAGGGCAGTGTGTATGTACATTGCTCTCCGGGGCACTAAGTAAGAGTGTGTGCATGTCATCAGGCAAAGAGTCATCCGTCAGAGCTAGAGAGCAGGACGGTTCAGACACAATCTCTGACGTCAGAGACAGAGCCTCCATCTCAGCTAGAGGGATCTAGACAGGGAGAGAGATGATCAGGCATGAGAAACCAGGACAGCGCACACGCGCGTGCACACACACGCGCTCTCTCTCAGTCCCCACTTCCCCCTTTTCACGAAGCACGGGGCGGGGTGGGGGGAAGGCATCCCTTCTCTCTCCCCACCCTCTCCCCAAACAAGCTGACAATGCCTCCCCGCACCCACTTCAACCCCCTGCTCTGATCAGAGAGGCTGCGGCAGGCACTGAAGAGCCAGAGCAAACACTGACAAAGCGAGGAGATACAGAAACACAGAAACGCATTCTAAAGATACCCCAGGAGCCTTCCCAGCCCCTCCCACACCACCACCACCCAGGGAGGGAGCGGGAGGACCGAGGGCTTTCGACTCTCAAAAAGATAATACCCAAAAAAAAAAAAATGAAGAAAGGCCAGCAAAGCACTGTCTCTCCTATCGGCACAGACAGAGCGGCATGGGGGGCGCCGGGGACAATGCCGCCAATCTGATGGCTGTTTTCTGCCTATTCTCTCGGCTTCCAACAGCCTGGCAGGACTTGGCCTGCCCCCAGATTCTGGCTTCTCCCCTCGTGGGCCCTCCTCCGCCTGCCTGCAGCCTGCCCGCCCTCTCCAACTTGGGCTCTGGGAGGTGCTCTCATCCCATTGGCCTAAAGTGGCCACACTCCAGTGGGCTGCCACACCATCTGGCTGGCTCACCTGGGACCCAGGGGGTGCCTCAGTGCCCACAGGATGCTAGGGGACAGTTGGGCCATCCCTCCTGGAGCCCCATCACCTTCCCATCATGTCCTCTTCTCCCACAACCTTTCCCTGTGAGCCTCTTTCAGGAAGGGGAGGCCTCGGAACGGGACTCACTTTCCCACGATCATTCTAGGTCATTGCCAGATCCCAACAAGAAGCAAGATCCCTTCCCACGTGAGGATCACTGTCCATTTTTTTTGGATCAGGCTAAAGGCTTCCTAAGAACCTGCCTGCCCGCCACCCAAAAGGGCCTCTGGAGGACTCAGCTTTTCTATCTCCAACTGACACCTGTCTCCACTCCAGGTCTGCAGCTTCTCACCTAGGTGGAGGGAGGGTGGGGCCCTCTGTCACGTGGTAGTGAGTGGTGGTGGGGGATCAAGGGGAGGAGAGGAGGGCAGGAGCAGCCCAGAAAGCAGAAGACCTGGAATTAGATGAGACTGGGGGAGAGGGCCCTGTGGTGCTGTGGGAAGGGGCTGGGCTTGGGCAGGAAAGCGAGTCCTATTTCACACCAAGTTCTCAAAATCCACTCCCAGCCGGAGCTTTCTATCTCTCCCAGGACAGAAATCAGTGGCTCCTGACAGCACTCGCCACGCCCAGTGGGCTCCACGGCTCAAAAAGCCACCAAACCGAGGACTGGCAAGTGTGTGCTGGACACGAGCGGATAGACAGACTGCAGCTTGGCAGCGGGCTCCCTGGCCACCTACACTGTCTCCGGAAGCCCTCCTCCCTGGATCTACCTCCTTCCCTCCACCCTCTAAGGTCCCACTGCTAACTTATCTTCTGCCGCATCCCCCCTTTTCTCTTCCAGATTCTTACAAATCCCCTCTCCCCTCCCCAAGCTCCTCCTCCACACACCCTTCTCATCAGAGGGGCAATCTCAGTAGCCCTGCCTTCCAGCTCTTTTCTGGAGGTGATCTCAGCCTAGAAGAAGCCCCGACTGTCTCTTGCACTCAACTGAGGCCCCGAGGCTGCACTTTCTACAGATACCCAGTGGGCAGGGAACACCCTCAGCTTCCCCAGAAGCATGGCACAGCGTGGCACAGCCCGGCGCGGTCAGGGGAGCGGGCACAGCACAGGGGCACAGTAACCTGTGGGTCGGAGCCGCCCAGGCTGGGGGCAGAAGGGAAGGCAGAGGGCTGGCCACCTGGGCCTGCCAGCTCGTCCATCAGCTTCAGCTCCCACTCCAGGGAGCCCTGGATCAGCAGGGATATGGTGTCAAACAGCTGCCTGTCCTGGGGAGCCAGCCCGTAAGGGGAGCCGGAGAGGCAGGGGAGCAAGGGTCAGAGGGCAGTGATGGGAAGTGTTGTGGAAGAGGATTGACGAGAGACACAGAGGGAGAAAGAGGTGAAACCCAGACAACACACATGCACATGCGCGCACACACACACACACGCAGCAACAAAGAGACAGAGGAGGGGGTGGGGAAGAGGGAAGGTGGGAGGAGGAAGGAAAGATGGGAGATAGAAGATGAGTAGAGCCCACGTTGGTGGGGGGAGAGAGAGAGAGAGGTAAAGAGAAGATAAAAGGATGGAGAGATGGAAGAGAATCAGGCAGGTTAAAAGGTGGGTAGGAAAGAGATTTGGCAGTTGGGCAAGGGTAAGAAAGAAACAGGAAGGAAACAGAAAACTTAGCCTTGAACCTATGAGTCAGGAAGGGAAGGCCAGACCAGGCTGGAGGAGCAGGGCATGGCTAAGCTGGCCTGTCTGCCCGGGTAGCCCTGTGGGGTGAGTGTGGGCAGCCATCCCTGGGGAGGGGCGGTGACTGCTCGCTCAGTATCCAGGAGGGAGGGCAGGAGGCTCCAGGAGGAGCCCTAGGGTTTGTGTGCTGCCTGCTTGGCTCCCGCCCGCCACCCTCCATACCCTTCTGCCCCAGCTCCTCTCATGGCCAGGGTGGGTGTCTGCTCACCGAGGGGTGCTCCAGGGAAAAGTGGGAGGCTGATCTCGCATGGGCCGCTGGGTGCAGGGCCCCAGGCTTGGGGCTGTCGGGGCTGTCGGGGCCCTCGACCCCAGGCCAGAGGAAGGGGCTGCCCAGCGGCGAGTGGGGCTGGGGGCTGAGGGTCTTCATCTCCAGCTCCAGCTCAGCCTCCAGCTCAGCCTCCTCCTTGGCCTCCTTGTTGCTCTCCTCCAGGTGCTTCATCAGCACAGCGATCACCACGTTGACCAGCACGAACTGGGCCGTCAGCACGAAGGACACAAAGTAGATGGGCGAGATGACCGTGTTGTAGCAGGTGGACTCCTGGTCACAGTCCCGGAGGGTGTCCTGAGGTGGGAGGAATAGAGGGGTGAGGCTGGGGAGGACAGTGGTTGGAGCTGTTGTGGAAAATCAGGTCACTGGTGTCACAGAGCATTGGAGGAGGGGAAGGAAGGGAAGGGGGGAGTGTTTGGGGGGCAGAGGAGCATTAGCTGCTGCCTGGGGAAGTGTGAGTCAGAGCATGTTCCTGGGAGAGGGAGTTCCAGAGCGTTCTAGCACAGGGGAGAGAAGGTCACATGCTTTTATTTGTGGCCAATTCATCTTCCCAAGGAATCCTAGCTCAGGAAGTGGGGCTGCCTCCCTGGAGCCTAGGCCAACCGTGGGCCCTTACCTTCATAATGCCGTTCCAGTTGTCACCTGTGGAGACTCGGAAGAGGGTTAGGAAGGCCATGCCAAAGTTCCGAAAGGTGGCATGCCGGCCCAGGCCCTCACAGGGGTGTGTCTCGTCACACTCTGGGGGAGGAGGGAAAGGGGGAGAGGCCCATGTTAGTCCAGGAGGCCCCTGGTCTCCAGTCCTGGCTCCTCCATCCTCCCCTACTCCAACTCACCCAGGTCTCCAAAGAGCTCCACGCCCAGAGCTGCAAAGATGAAAAACAACAACATGAAGAGAAGTCCCAGGTTCCCCACCTGGAAAAGAGAAGAAGAAATAGAAACGATGCCGCTGGGTCTCCCAGTCAGCTTCTCTGAGCCCCTGCCCTCTGGAAAGCACCTCCCCCTCCCCAGAGGCCCCCCACTTTCCGGCTACCTGGGGCAGGGCCTGCATCACCGTGTCCAGCAGCGCCCGCATGCCCACAGCCATCTTCAGCAGCTTCAGCACTGCAGAACAGGACAACGTCATGAGCTGGCCCCTTTGGGTCCCTGGCCAGACAGCTGGCAGAGTCAGGGCCAGGGTTGGGCTGGGGCTGCTGGGATGGCCGTCCCCGGGCCAGCCAGGTTGCATCCCCACCCTCAGCCCTGTCCCCAGCCTCCCTTGGCAGAGGCTGGGAGAAAGACCCCTGGGAACCCACAGCCACCCAGGCCTTGGCGAGCCACAAAGCCGACCCTTGCTCTGTCTCCCTAGGCTGGTCACCCTGGGAGGGCAGGTGCGTGGGCTGGGCACCAACCTCGGGCAATGCGCAGTACCCTCATGATGCGGATGATGGTGGGGTTGATGGGCAGTGAGGCGTTGACCTCGATTTCCTCCAGCGTGATGCCCATGATGGACAGCAGCACAATGGCCAGGTCCAGCTGGTTCCACCTGGAAAGCCCAGAACACAGCTCCCTGAGTGGGGGGAGGGGTTCCTGGAGGAGGGGGCAGTTGTGGCACGGAAACACAGGGCTGGAAAGGAAGGCAGACATCAGCGGGTCCAGCCTCCCATCCCACAGAGAAGAGGCGTGGCTTATCTAAGGCCACACAGACAACTGGTGGCATGAGTAGGACTAGGACTTTAGCTCAAAAGCCTCTGCTTTTCATTTGTATTCATTTTTTTTTAATTTAGCACTTACATGGTGTTTACTATGTGCCAGGCACTTTTAAGGGCTTTACAAATAGGAACTCACACCTGCAGTCCCAGCACTTTGGGAGGCTGAGGTGGGAGGATCACTTGAGCTCAGGAGTTCAAGAACAGCCTGGGCAACATACTGAGACCCTGTCTCGACTAAAAATAAAAATAAAAAATAATCAGCTGGGTGTGGCAGTGGGTGCCTGTAGTCCCAGCTACTTGGGAGACCAAGGTGAAAGGACAGCTTGAGCTCAGGAGGTCAAGGCTGCTGTGAGCCATGACTGAATTGCTACACTCCAGCCTGGGCATCAGAGCAAGACTCTGTCTCCAAAAACAAACAAACAAACAGACACCAACCTCAAAACCAAATAGGAATTCATAATCTCACAGCTCTATGATGTGGATACTATTATTTTCTCTCATTTTACAAATGAGGAAACTGAGGCACAGAGAGGTTAAGTAACTTACCCAAGGCCACCAGCTACTAAGCGGTGAGACCAGGATTCAAATCCGGTTCAGGCAGTCTGGCTCCAGGCTCTGTGCTCTTAAGTCTCAGGCTAGGTCACACTGATTTCTAGCTGCCAGCATCCCCCAGGCCCTGTCTTGTCAAATTCTTTCCATGCCTTCCCATCTCCTGGTCCTGGATGGTCCCTAGTCCCCTATATCAGCCACAGGGTGGGGGCTGAACCTCAGGAATTAAGAAAGGTCTTTAGACACTAGGTCTTCCTGGGTATTTCCCCAAGAGACTCATCCCTTTCTATCTCTATGCAAGTCCCCGAGACCCCCCGCCCTTCTCCGTTACCTGTCCTGGAAGAACCGACGGAAACCAAAGGCCACAAGTTTGAAAACTGACTCCAAAACAAAGATGACAGTGAAGATGTAGTTGCAGATCTTCAGAGCTTCATCCAGAATCTGGCAGGGATGGGGGCAAGATGCAGGGTCCCTTAAGGCCCAGGCCCCAGCCCCTCCATCATACTGCCCAAGTCTGAGAGGCAGAGGGACTCTAAGGAGACCTGTCTTCTCTGTTCCCGCCATGATGGCTGGCCATTAGCCACCACCCCAGAAGGGACTAGGGTACTTGTTCACATGAATGAATCAACCTTATGCTAAAGGATCTTTCTCCTTGGGAAATGGTGAGGAGATCACATGAGAATGTGCTAGATGACACAGTATGCCAGGACTGGAAGGGGCCTTGCGCATTACAAATTCAACCCTCTCATTGGACAGATGGGGAAACCGAGGGCTGGAAGACAGCCAAGGGAGGCTGACTGGAGAAGTGGCAAGGTCACAGGTGAGCTGTGGAGCTGGACATTCACTAGAATCTCAACTCCAGAAGGGCAGGCATCCATCTGCCTTCTTTACCCTCAAAGATCCAGAGCGCAGCTCATAGACACTCAACATTTGCTGGGTGAAGAAACCAGGTCCTCCACTCCCTTTCTGTGTGACCTTGGCCCATCAACTAACATCTCTGAGCCTCAGTGTCCTCATCTATAAAACAAAGATGATAGCCACCTCCAAGGGGCACAAGAGGAACCCATGTAACGTGCCCAGCACTTGCTTGGCACAGAGGTACCCTGGCTCAGGCTGCGTTAACCCTGCCCAGAGGTTCCACAGCTGGAGGTGGGGGGGCCAGATGGCTGGTCCACTCGCTCCTACCTGGGGCTGCTGGTAGTGCTCCATGGCCATGGTGACCACGTTCAACCCGATGACACCTGTGATGAAGAGATCCAGGTAGTGGCTGGTGCACAAGTGGTGGACGAGGAGCCGGAAGCGGGAGTAGTCGGAGTAGTAAGGTTTGCACTGGGCTTCTGATGGGGCGGGGGGAAGAGCAGAGCAAGCATCAGGCTCCTGCGCCCTGCACCCCTCCACCCCCAGTCCCTCACAGGCACCAGCCTCTAACGCCAGAGCTGAAACATTCCAGTCATCACCATCCTCGCCCTCCCCACGCTGCCCCTTGGTGGGGGCAGCCGTCTGGGCGTGTCCCCCTCCAAGCATCTGTTGTACTGGCTGCAGTTGAGGGCAGGATGGATCAGGACATGCAGAGCCCCCCACCTACATTAGACGCCAGGTGAGCCCCCTCCCCTAGGCAGCCTCCAAAATCCACCAGCCCCTCATAACACCCTCGACTCAGTATTCCGCAGCAAGGCCAGATCGATACGATGAAGAACAACTGGTCAGGCTCAGAGGATGCTCCATCAACAGGGAGGCAAAGGCTTTTACTCCTTCACCAAGCTCAGCCCCTCGGGGGAGCAGAGGAGATTACACAGAGCTGGGATTTGGAGATAAAACCGGAGATTGGAAATTGGACATCTTCTTGGCTGGCTGCACTGACCCACCCAGCGGGCCTCCAGAGGGCAGGGCCTGGGTCTCTTGCACCCTCATGTCAGCGAGGGCAGAGGGGAGGCGTTGGGGCTCTGCTCCATCCCAGACTCAAGCTGGGAGGGCCCCACCTGTTGGACTCACCCAGTTTCTAATGAGGCACTGCCCAGCCTGCTCCTGGGTGTTTGGGCAGCCTTAGACTGCAGGCCGGGCTGGAAGCACTGTCTGAGATCTGTCAGAGGCACAATATTTCTCTTGTAATTAGTGAACCACTTAGTTATGAAAATCACGGAGCCAGAAGGTTGGACTGCCAAGGAGGCAGAATAAATCTGGGGGCAGGAGATTTCAGGGGGCCCTCTTCCAGGTGCTGACGAAGAGCCAGGCCAAGTTGGGGCCCATGTTCTCGGGAGGAGGTTGGGACAGATTGGTCTCTCACGAAGCCATAAAGAAGGAAGAGGCTCCTCGTGGGGAGGTGTGCGGCAGCCTCAGGTCCCAGACAGCCCTTCCCCGTCTCAGGAGGTCTAGGAGGAAGCCAGCCAGTGAGGGCTGCAGCCTCTGAGGCCTGAGCCAGGGGGTAGCTGGCTCAGGGGCAGCAGGAAGCTTTGGGCCCAGGCCAGCTCAGATTAACTGTCCTTTCCCATGCATAGGACCATTGAACAGAGAGGTAAACTGAGGCAAGGAGCGGCCTGGGGTGGGCCCCCACCCGAGGCTGAAGGAAGAAGAGCACCCAGGTATTGCACATCCAGCCTCGTGGGCTGCCATGCTCCAGGCCCACCCAGCCACTCTCCAGCATCGGCCTTGAAGTGTGGATGACCACGGAGCAGACAGTCCCCGGCACTCTGCTGCGCCTTAGACACGCATGAGGCCATCTTCCTGTTTTCAGAGATTGGCCAGCCAACTGTGGCTCTGTTTGTTCAAGAACACAGCCCCAAGAGTGTGGGGCTGGAGAGCCTGGGGCAAGGGAGGACAGGAGGCTATGGGTCATCCACAACGCGATGGTAGAGGGTGGGCTGGGTGGGCCGGGCCTCTTCCTTCCTTCCTTCAGTACCACAAGAACCAGAGGGCGCTAGTCGCCCTGCGTTGCCTGAGCAGCCGGAACGCTTTCTCTGCATTAATCTCCATAAATGCCGAGAGCACCCGATCCCATTATGCTAAAATATGAATGGAGAATTAACTAAAATGTTTGAATACAATTAGGTTAGAAAAAGCGGCTCCTTATTAGCCCCATCATTAGCTGAGACAATGTAGAGGAGAGGCTTGGAGAGTTGCCCCCTCTCCCCGTCACCCCAGCCTGACTCTGTAGGCAGTTCCAGGCCAAACGGAGCGGCTATTCCCACCAGCTCTACCTTCTGGCCTTGCCCTAGGAGTCTGTGGGGTGGGTGGGCTTCAATTCAGCCGGGACCCTCCTCCAAGAGGTCCAGAAGGAAGGCGGGACAGGAGGACTGAGGCAGAGCATCTGCTTAGAGACAGATCCCGGCCCCTGAGGTCTGTACAAAGGCCCCTCCACCCTGACCCCTACCCCAGACGGCAGTTGCTGAGGCTGCCAGAAATCCCCCATTAGAGCGCAGGTCCAAAGAGTACCAGGCCAATCTGATCAGCATCTCCTCGGGCAACCCCTTTGTTTTTCAGAGGGAGAGAATGAAGCCAGGCAAAAAGTGAGTCATTCAGCTAGCTACTAGGCATGACTGAGCTGGACCTGAACTTCCAGCCCGAGGCCCTCGCCAGTTGCCAGGTGGGTGCAGACACAGGGCTTTGAGGCTTTGGCCCAGTGGATGCCCCTGGCCTCCACAGTTAGGGCCTGGCGATGCCACCCCCCTTTGCTGCTCTCTGGACCTCGGCTCTGCAGGCAAGCACCTGGGTGTGGAAAAGAAATAGAAACTCCCTAGGAGGAGCCTTAGGCAAGCCTGCTGCTTTGAGAGCTCCAACCATAGCCCAGGAGGAGCCTGGACCTGTGGTCACTGAGGCATTGGTAGCTGTGGCACCACCTCCCTGCCTTCCACCAGGATGAGCTGCCTTAGGTGGAGAAAATACCAGAGTCAGACAGTGGGGGGAAGGGCACATCTAGGGTGGCCCAGGCCCCCAGTTAGGGGCAGGGAGAAAGGAGGGGTGCAGAAGGAGGGCTGCAAGGCAACAGGCACAGTGAGTTAGTAAGAGTCACGGGGAGCCCAAGGCACGGCCAGGGTGGAGGGTTTGCAAAGGGGAGTGGCAATGAGTAGGCAGAAGACAGGGGTCACTCCCAAGGACACAGGCCCCCCACGGCAGAGGCCACACCTTCAGCTGCCGTGGCCAGGCCTGATCACTGGGTCCCAGCCTGGTGGAAGGAAAGAGGGTGAGTGAGTGGAGGTCGATGCCGCAGGTGGCCAAGGAGAGTGGAACTGGTGTTGGAGGCTTAGCGGTACCATGGGGCAGCCTAATGACCCGCAGCCCCGGTCCCTCCCTCCATCTGGGAAGCCGGGGTGGACCCAGGCGTCTGGTCAGGCCCATTCCCCTGCTAATCACAGGCTCTGCTCTTCTGCCTTTCCCTAGGGTCTGGCTCTCCCCATCCTGCTGGGAGCAGCACCAGGACAGGAGTGCTAGCAGGGAGGTGTGGTGCACGTGTTTGATTCCCAGCAGCCCTGGACTGCGTTTAACTCTGTCCTCATCCCCCTGGTGGGTAGACCAGTGCATCTGCACCGCTGTAGGAGAACCTCTGGGGTAAGGCCCAGGAATCTGTGTTTATGTTTTCCAGGCGATTCTTATGCACATGGAAGCTTAAAAAGCTCTGGCACAGGCCACGCAGAACTCCAGGTCCTGGGAAGTGGGATATGGGATGATCTGAGCCCTTATTGGGGGTCTCTGAGTCCTCATCAACAGCCAGGGAAGGTAACTGGTTTACACGCCTGTGTGTGCCACCCCAGGATACAGTGGGGTCTATCCACTCCAGGAGCACAGCAGAAGGTACCCGGAATGGGAGTGCAGTGCAAGGATCACGGGAGTGTTTAGCGCTGAGTGGGCGAGTCACATCTTAGGGGCCGTGAGAGTCTGCATGTGTTGATTTCTGGGATAACATTCCAGGTGGAAAAGTCTCTGTGGGCCAGCCCTGTGTTAGGATGTTTTGGGGTGAGTGTGAAAGTGTGCAAACTTCAGTCTATAGGCCAAGTGAGCCCATAAGGGAAAAGCTGAAGGCCACTTCTTCCCTCCTTCCCCTCATCCCCTAACAAGCCACGAATTTGCAAGACAGCCTGATGCAGAGAT
The DNA here is from genome assembly GCF_000951045.1 of Mandrillus leucophaeus. Classification (NCBI taxonomy): domain Eukaryota; kingdom Metazoa; phylum Chordata; class Mammalia; order Primates; family Cercopithecidae; genus Mandrillus; species Mandrillus leucophaeus. The sequence goes on from NW_012106363.1 coordinate 3,149,732, forward strand.
GTGGGGACCCTGGCAATCCAGACACAAACCAGCTAAAGACTCCTGAGCCCCAGTGAGACAGTCTCTCAATGCCAAACGCCACTGCTTAGCCTCATGGGGCCATAGCGCAGACGGCCTCAGGGATGACGTACTGAATGGAGGCTCAGGGGTTCTCTCTTGGGTGGGTCCCTGAGGCCCCACAGATCATGACGCCCAACATCCCCAGGGCAGCATCTGCCAGATTCTGGCTTCCGGGGGAGCGGGGAAAGTGGAGAAAGGTACAGCCAGTGGTTCCCAGCATGGGGGTCCTTATGTTCTCTCTCTCTCTCTCTCTCTCTCTTTTTTTTTTGAAATGGAGTCTCGCTCTGTCACCCAGGCTGGAATGCAGTGGCGCGATCTGGGCTCACTGCAACCTCGGCCTCCTGGGTTGAAGCGATTCTCCTGCCTCAGCCTCCCGAGTAGCTGGGATTATAGACGTGAGCCACCATGCCCGACTAATTTTTGTATTTTTAGTAGAGACGGGGTTTCACCATGTTGGCCAGGCTGGTCTCAAACTCCTGACCTCATGATCCACCCACCTCAGCCTCCCAGAGTGTTAGGATTACAGGTGTGAGCCACCACGCCCGGCCCTTACATTCTTTCCAATACTTCAAAAAGCTTGAAAGAAACCCTATACTTCGCCTGTGTTAAGGCCCCACAGACTAATTTAATGATGAAATGGTCTTTCTTTGCCATCATTTAGTGCGTAACCTTCTGCAGCTCAGAAGCTGTGATTAGCAATTAGATGCGCCTCTGATTAGTAAAAATGATGAAAGAAAGTCATTATTCAAGTGCTCGTAACTTCACAGACAGCCTTCGAAAATGTGGGGTCTGTTGCAGGAGATGATAACTGGGGGCCTTGGGGATGAACAGCTTGGGAACCACCAGCTGGAGACATAGTGTTAGGAGGCCCCACAGCTCTGCCATGGACTCCATGAGCCTCCACACCTCCATCTGGGGGCCAGTAGGGGAGAGGGGAGCAGGGGACCGAGGGACCATGGAGGGTGGGCTGGACCGGGAGAGTCTTCCCAGAGACATGGCTTTTAAAGATAAGGACCCAAGTCACTCCCAAATCTTTGGCTTTTTTTGGGAGAAGCTCGTGGCCAACTCAGGCCTTTGATTCCCAATTCCTGCTGTTTGTAGCGATGACGCAGCCACCGTGATCACTTGACTATTAATGAGTCTGTTCAATTATTCATCGTTACATTTTTAAAACAAATCCTTCCCCTCTCTGCTCCTCTCATCCTGCTCCCTTGGATCAAAGTCTCCCCTTAGACAAAAGGAGACAGGAGAGATTTGCAGCTCTAATAATTGACCAGTGAGCTACAGGGAGGAGGCACAGGAGGGAAGAGGCAGCGGGAGGTGGGGAGCTTGGCCGGCCGAGGAAGCCCTTGCTGGGAAGGTAGGCTCTCCAAAGGGCGTCGGCAGAGAGGCCTCAGGCCCTCGCCTCCCGTCCAGTTTGACGCAGGCCTGCGGGATGCCGCGGAGCCCAGCGCTTCAGCCCCTGCCCTCTTGGGGGCCCCAGGGACCCTCACCCCTTCACCCCAAGAGGATAGAATCAATGAGCCATGGGGGAGGGAGTGAAGAGCATGTCCCCACGCGCATAAGCCCACACCCCAGACGCAGTACCTGACGCAGCGCTGGCTGAGCTGCCGGAAGCAATTACATCGTCCAGCATTAGATCTAAAAGAACGAAACACGACATTGGTCACTGGCTGGACCAGGTGCGCTGGGCAGGGCCCCTCAGGGGCGGCTTCCCCTCAGCTCCCACCTCACTCTGCCAATGGGTGGGGTGCATTGAGCATGGCTGGCTGGCTCTGAATGTCCAGCCCAAAGCTGGGGGCACAGGGCACTTGAGGAAGACAAGCAATGTGGCTAGCTGGTCAGGGTCAAGGGGCAGGGAGCCAACAGGAGGGGCAGGCAACCAGTCATAGGAACAGATGTCCACTTCTCCTGCACTGTGGCCTCAGCTGCACCTGAGACTGCTACAGACCCCAGAAGGGGAGCCAGCTGGGCAAGCAGGGGCCACAAGTGCCGCCTGCCAAAAGAATTCCATCTGCCCGACTGTGAGGAAGGGGTGGGGAGGATGGAGCAGGAGTGGGAGCGTGGCCACTGGGGACAGTGCACCTGCTCAGCTGCAGACATCCACAGGGAAGCCGAGCCCGGATCCCTACCCGGAGCTGAGCAGAAGGTCTTGGGGGTGCTGATAGTGAGGGTGAGGGACATGAAGAATGGCACCTCCCATTGCTGCCCAGAGGCCAGCGTCTCCCCCACATCCTGGGGCAGCTTCCGCTGTTCACAGGGAACACAGGCCCCCTCCCACCCCCACCCTCGTCTGCAACTCCCACACTCTCTGCCCTCCTCAGAGTGCCTCTCCCAGGCCGCGGGAGATAAAGCTGAGGGCAGAGGGGAGGCAGGGGCATGGCAATCCCTCACTCATTTGGTGGTACTCACATGTGAACACACCAAAGGAAAACTCAGGCCATCGCACCCATCTTATCGGCGGAAGGAAGACGGTTTGTGAAAAGGTGAAGAGAGCATAGGAAACCCTCACCCCAAACAGAAAGAGACACACAGACAGACACACAAAGGCTTAGAGAAACCCACACACAAAGACACTTAGAGAGACGTGGGCTGTGACTGAGAGAGAGAGGCGTGGAGATTCCACTGCACCAGGCAGATGGGAGCCCTGGAGCCTGGGAGACAGGCAGACAGGTGCAGACACACCTGGGGATGGCCCAGAAACAAAGTGGCCTGGGCGCCTGCTGCGTCTCTCACATCCTTCCTGGCCTGTCTTCTCACTTAGTCTCGGCCCACCCGTGGCATAAGGGCATGAGGACGATGGATGGGGGCTTCACCCACCCAATGCCAAGAGATGCTGGGGAGCACAGGTGAGGAGGTGAGGGGCTGCAGGGTCCCAGGTTATTCCAGAACTTCCCCAAGCCAAGGGGAGTTTTCTCTTTTTGTTTTCGTTTTTGCTTCTTTTTTTTTTTTTTTACTTTGGCAAAAAAAAAACATATGATGGTAGAAAGTTTTGTTAGAGATAGGGAGGGAGGGGTGCCTGGGTTCTCTTTCACACTGTTGTCCATTACTGAGTTCTGCTGAGGCCTTGCTCAGCAGCTGCAGACACTAGGTGGGTGCAGGGTTAGATGCTTGCTGCCCACCCTGGGCCTCTGGATGCTGACATGGGGCAGTTGAGCAGCCAATGAGGCTCCTCTGAGAGTCAAGCTCAGGGAGGCTGGGTGTCAACCCCCATTTGGCATCATCTGGGGAGGATGATGCTGAGGTCCCGGGAGCCCCCAGGGTGGGGGCAGCTCCCCCTACCCATGGGGCTGAAGTGGCCTGCTTCATGCTGGCTCTAAAGGCAGACATGCTCTTGCGGGGAAGGAGGTGAGGAGGGAGGAGGGAGTCTCTTCTCCCTGCCCCCGGCCCCAGCGCCTAGCCCCCTGCAGTCGCAAGGCCAAGGTCAAGCACGACCCAGAGAGAGGTGGAAAGACTACCGACCAGCCATCTGCTTCTCCTTACTCCTTCTCTTTTTCTCCAGTCTTCGTAGACGCTTCTCCTCCCGCCGCCGGGCCTCCTCTTCCTCCTGGTGCTGCCGACACTTGTGGAAGTTCTCCACCACCACACCCACAAACATGTTCAGGACAAAGAAGGCCACAATGAGCAGGAACGAGATGAAGTACAGCAGCATCCAGGGGTTGTGGTTCATGATGGGCTGGCGGGGAGCAGGAAGGACAGGCGGAGCCATCAGCCCGAGGGCAAGCTGTCTTCGGAGCTGCCCACAGCCTGGGTTCCTGCAAACCCAAATAGCTACAGCAACCTGACAGGCGATGGAAATGAATGGTGTGGGTTTGATGTGAAGCAGGAGGGAGGGGCAGGGACTGTGGTAAAGAGGAGAGTAGATTCTCCATCCAAAACTGCCTCTTTGTTCTGGCTGACTCCTGCCCTGAGGGAATGCAAGCCCAGTATTCCCAGATCTTCAGACTTTTCCTGAGTAGACACAAATCTGAATCTCTGAGTAAAACTCACCATTTTTTTTTTTCTTTTTTTAGAGACAGGGTCTTGTTCTATTGCTTAAGCTGGAGTGCAGTGGTGCGATCATAGCTTATTGCAGCCTGGAACTCCTGGGCTCAAGAGACCCTCCCACCTCAGCTGGGACTCCAGATGATACCACCACACCCGGCTAATTGTTTTTAGATTCTGTAGAGCTGGGGGTCTTGCTATGATGCCCAGGCTGGTCTCCAACACCTGGCCTCAAGCGATTCTCTTGCCTAGGCCTCCCAATGCACTGGCATTACAGGTGTGAGCCACTGCACACAGCCCAAATTCACCAGTTTAAAAATATTCACCACTAATTCAAAAAATGTTAAACATGTTGTAGACCAGTAAAACATGCCCAGATTTGGCCCACAGGCCACCAGCAACAGCCTCTGCTGTAAAATGTGATGCTTCTTTCATGGCATTTTGCCACCCTGCCTTGCTCATTCTGTCCTGAAATCAGCCCATGCTGAGTGACCTGAGCCCACAGATGGGTCCTGCCCACCTCAGTCCTACCTGCTGGTCCACGCCCACAGCATCCAGCCCATCATACATGATGTCCACCCAACCGTCCTTGGAGGCCAAAACGAACAGGGACATCAGGGCCTGATGGGGAGGAAGAGAAGGAGATATTTGAAGTCTAGGATGTGTGGCTGAATCACCTACCACCTGCCCCCAAAGTGCCTCCTGCATCAGCTCCAAACACCCTAGTTCTTGAGGGGTCAAGCTGGAGTCACACTCCAGGCTTCAGGAGAGCCCCCATCTCAGGGTTCCATAGCTGAGCTGCAGCTGGAGGGGCCCTGAGAGATGGTCACACCCTCTGCCCTCCGCCAGGTAGGACAAGCGACCCACAAACCCTGGAAATCCAGAAACCAAAACCAGGGTGGGTCTGGGAAACAAAACTGAGTGAGCAACTTCGTTTTCTCCATTTCTGTTTCTGCAAATATGGAGTGAGGAAAGGAGTTATCTTGACAATATGCCTATCCCTTCCACCGTGTTAAACAAATATACACATCATCTCATTGCATCCTTACTGCGACCTCCAAGGAGATTCTATTATGACTCCATTCACCAGTTAATGAAACTGAGGCCCTGGTCAGTCAGCTGCTCCAAGTCATTGAGCTGACAATGGTGGGGTCAGAATTTGCACAGGATTCACATCCAGGGCTGCCTGTCCCCACTGCCACGTGTGCTTCCCGCTCCACCATGTAGCGCTCTGGCCCTGGGCAAGCCCCTTACCCCCTCTGAGCCTCTGTTTCTTCATCTTTAAGGAGGGCCAGAGACCCCATGGGCCCACTTTTTGGGGCACTGAGGGATGGACTGGGCTTTGCGACATGCTGGTGGTTAGACAGCAGAGGGTGTGAAAGGCTGATCTCTTCGTGGAGCCCACCGGAGTCAGCAGGTATCATTAAGCATGGCCCTGTGTCCCCTCCAGCCTCCTTCACCACAGTCCCACCTCTGAGCCTGGGGCTCACCTGGCCAAGGTTGTCAAAGTTGTACTTGTGCCGGACCCACCGGTAACTGGCCTCAGCACAGTCCGATTTATTGGTGATGTTCCTGGTATCCTCGCCCTGGCACACGAAAAACTTCCCTTTGAAGAGCTGGACACACATTCCCAGAGACAGAGAAAAGTGAGCTGTGACCACAGGAAGCCCAGGACTCCTGAGCCCCACCCCCACACCAGCCTGGGCACGTTTTGGGTGAGTGTGGCGTGCTGTGCTCTGGGGTCAATCAAGTCAGGGAAACACTGACAGGAGCCTCCCCTGCCGACACCCGCTTCCTTTCCAAGAGTTGGGAGGAAAGGTCATCGGGGCGGGGCAGTGGGAAAGGGTGAAGGCGGGTAATAGTCATTCATCGTCCACCAATGGTTAGGTCAGGTGTGTGCCAAGTGCGGGTCCCCAGCATCATCTGGGAACATGCTAGAAACACACATTCTCAGGCCCAGCCCAGATCTACTGAATCATACACTCCGAGTTGGGGGAGCAGCGATCTTTTAACAAGCTGTTCCAGTGATTCTGACGCAAACGCAAGTTTGAGAACCACTGAGCTAGGCATTTAATTCTCACAACAACTCTGGGTAGGGGAGTGGGTATTATCAACCCCACTTTACAGGTAAGAACAACTGAAGCTCAGAGAAGTTAATCCACTCACTAACGTCCCACAGCCAGCAGGTAGCAGAAAGGGGGCTTGAATCCAGGTCTGTCTGACTGGAAAGCTCACCCTCATTCTAGTGTAAACCAGGCTATGACTACTGATGAAGAAAGGAAGGCAGGACCGGGGGCCTGAGCAAACTGCTCGAAACAGACTAAATTCACCGGAAGGACTGGGTTTAACAATGGTTCACTCTACTGACCCAAGGAGGCTGGGAAGTGGGGAAGGGGAAGAGCACTGGGTGGGAGTGGGGAGGGTGTACAGAGAGGCACCACACAGCTTTGGTAAATGCACCCCAGCCTGGTCCCTAGGGCTAGCGATTTCTAGGAAGCCAGGGAACAGCCCCTCACCCAGGGCAGAGTGGACATCCCAGAAAGCCAAGGGAAGGAGGGGCGGGGAGGGGAGGGTGTAGCCACCCAGGGGCTCCCACGCTGCCTGAATAGCCAGCTGTCTACCCTGCAGCTGAAACAGCTGGAGCCAAGGGCCCTGGAAGACTGTGATGGAGGGGCTCCCCGGCCCCCCGAGGCGTCTGCTGAATCCTGCAGGCAGCTCTGGCTCTTTCTCTTCCAAAGCCAAGTCTCCTCCCTGGGCCCAAGGCCAAGTTTCCCCAGCAGCCCCCACTTCCTGCCTCGTCTGGGGTCTGCACCCGCCTGCCTGCCAGCACGCTGCTAACCTGGCCCAGCTGTCTGGGCCCTGGATCCCCAGACCTGGCCTGCAGCCCACTGTGCTCGAGCCGGGAAGGAAGGGAGGGGATCCCGGCGTAGACCCGGGCCAGCCTCTGTGCTCAGGGAGTGCGTGCAGAGGGCAGGAACAGCAGCCTGCAGCTCCCATGGCCTGAAGCCTCTCTGCAGCCCCGGTCCTCCTTGGGGCCTTCCTCTAGGCTCCCAGTTTTCTTCAAAATGCCCAGGAGGTAAAAGGGCCTAGAGCCTGGACGGGAGCATCCCTGCTTATTCCTTCCTGGAATGAAGGCGGCAGCAGCAGCTTGAGCCATAAGACCCAGGGGCCAAGGGGAGGGGCCCTCCTCAGGCTGTCACCCACAGCTGGCCCCCAGAACTCCACACACCTGCACCCCCAAGATGCCGAAAATGATGAAGAAGGCACAGCAGATGACTACAATGTTGCCGATGGGTTTCAGTGAGGACATCAGCGTCTCCACCACCAGCTTCAGCCCCTGCGCCCGGCTGATCACCCTGGGGAGGGGAGGGAGGGAGGTGACAGGGCTTTCCCCAGCCCAGACACTCCCTTGTCCCTTGACCCTGCTCCCCACCCCTAACCTTGGCCACTGGTGCTTTCCTGGCCTCTGGTGGCAGAACACAGTCCTCTTTTCACAGGACCCCTGCCATCAGGACCCCTACTGTAATCTCTCAAAACAAGTGGCAGAGATCCCCATGCCCCACACCTCCACCTCCATCCCAGGATGTCAAATGTATGACCTGTTTGGGCTAGGAGTGGGGAGGATTCAACTCAAGTGAGGCGTTCCCTAGGGACGCAGTGTATTGTGGGTTGGGGGTACCAGGAGATAAACTTGTAGGGAAGCAGGCAGAGAGGGGGAGGGGCAGAGGGAGATGGACTATCACAGTCAGGGAAGCATCGCCATTAGTCCATATCATCCCCGTCCAGAAAAAATCTGAGTTGGGGGTGGTGACTGGCTGATTGGAAAGGGATTCCTGAGAGGGTAGATCCCTGGCCAGGAGAAATGTCACCTGTGGGTGGTCCCTGGCAGGGGCCTGAAGATGGGAAAAGCCAGCAAGAGGAGCTGTCACCTCACGGGGAGGGGCTGAGTGTCACTCCTAGGGGCCACACAAGGGAGAGCTGCAGCTGAAGACTGTGAGCCCCTTGGCCCCTTGTGGCCCCTTGTGCTGTGCGCTGCACGGGGCTGCAGTCACCTTACATCACATGGTGCGGCGGCCCGGAGGAATATGTCATGTTGAAGAGGAGGAAAGCAGGTGTGTGCCTGGAGGGAAATTACTGGGGCCGTAATCTGAGTGCTATCTGGGGCAGGGACAGGATCGCCTGTGGGGGTCACAGACAGAAGGCTGGCCTGTGCGGGCTTTGGTTTGGTGGCAGGGGGTGTGGTCGGAGGTGTCTCTTCGGAGGGGGCCACCTGTTGGAGGTGTTCCGGTGCTGGGGAAGGGGTCACCTGAGCGGGCGCAGGGTCCGCAGCAGCCGCAGCACCCTCAGCATGCCCAGGATCTTGGTGCCGCTGTCAGAGACCATGGACACCAGAATGTCGATGACGGAGATGAGCACCAACAGCCCGTCCAGCACGTTCCAGCTGCTGCGCAGGTACGCCTGCTCCCCGAAGCACCAGCCCAGCGCCACCACCTGGGGACCGCCGCCGCGTCACCGGCCGCCCTCCCTGCCGGCCCCAGCCCTGCCCTGCGTTGCGGCCAACCCTCCCGCCCTCAGCCCAAGCCGTCTCCACCCCCACCAGGAACCAGAGGGCCCAAGCCAACACCAGCCCCCATCACCTTCACTGTCATTTCAGCCAGAAAGACTGCGGTGAAGATGTAATTGGAGAGGGTCAGGAAGATGCGTTCCTGCAAGACAGGGAAGACAGGGGTTGCCCGCCAGGAAGCCCCCACCCTTGGGCCAGGTCTGCTCTGCATACACAAGTCAAAACCTGCTTCTAACATTTGACTCAGAAAACGACTCCCACCCTCCACAACAATGCAGATCACGCCCCTCTCATACACACACAGAGCCAGTGCCAGGTCCCTGGACTCCCCTGCAGCTCTGCGGACAGTTGCACCCCTGTCTGTGACCAGAGTTCCCCGCCCCCACAGCCACTTAGCTGCAGGGGAAGAGGATCTGCACCGCAGTGCTGTGATCTGCGTCCCGTCCCATGTCCTAAGCCCTATTCCCTGGTTCCTTTTAAAAACTGGGGCAGGATCTCACTTGATCTCTGACCCCTGCCTGCCATCCCACCCTCTTCACTTGCTTTCCTGCTGTGCACCCCAGAAATGCAGCAGCAGTGGAACCTGGGGTCCTGACACAGACTGTGCACTCCCAGACCCAGGCTGGGGCAGGACAGGGAGGAAGGCCATCTAGTTCCCTGGCATCTGTGGACTGAGTCCCTCCCTGGGTGACCGGGAGACAGGCGCAGATCTCTAGAGAGGTGGCGGGCAGAGTGTGAGCACAGAGAGGAGGGAAGGAGAGGAGCAGGTATGGTGACAGAGCTGGAGATGGAGGAGCTGAGTGGGAAGATGGTGAGAGAGTCATGGAGACAGTGACATGGCGACAGAGAGCTCTACAGCAGGGCCTCAGGCAGGAGGCAGCCAAGGCTGGAGTGCAGCCAGCGCCCCTGCCTTACCCTGGGACTCCGGGTGTGAGGTCCCCAATGCGGGTGCTCTCTCACCCGCCTAGTCTTGGGCTGCTCCCGCCATTCCTCAGGCTCCCTCCACCCCAACTCTAATAGAAAACAGAAGCCCCAGCAGCACTGAAATGTAAATAATAGTGTGGGAGATGGCAAGGAGGGATGACAGGCAAACCCTGGCCACCTCTAAGCAAGTGGTGTAGCATGCCGTGAGGGGAAACACAGCCACCCCCCACCCATCCTTCTGGAACCAGAATTGCTGCCGACAGCGAAGGGTTATGATGCCAGGGTGGGAAGACACAGCTCCCAGGGCCAGCTGGGCCCACCCTGAAGGGGTTCGACCCTGGGGCGGTATGTCCAGGGACTCTGGCTCTCCTTCTGAGAAGGACTGACAGGTTTGCAACCAAGCAGAAGTGACCCATGTCCCCACTAAGGCCCCTGAAAATCTACTTGTTTTTGACCTGGAAGGACCACCAGGAGCAAAGAACAGCTTCCATGACCGCTCTGCATGCCCCCAAGGCCCCGAGGCAGACTGGGCAACATGCCTCCCCATCTGCACACAGCCTCTGCACCACCCCAGCACTCCCCGACTCACGCGTGTGTCCCACAAGCCTCTGGCACATGAGAAATAGCCTGGAGTGAGACGAAGCACCCAGCTGGGCTGGTGTATCATAGAAGGGAAACTGAGGCAGGAGAGGACACAGGGGGTGTCCTGGGGACCAGCATCTAGTGAGAGACCTAAGGGAGAGTCCTGGCTCCCTCGCTTCCTGCTGTGTGACCTGCAGGTCAGCAACCGTGGCCTCCTCGCCTCCCTCACTGGTCCTGAGTGCAAACCCCAGGAGAGGCCTTGCCCTGAGCGGGACTGGGGACTCACAGCGCTGTGGGGGTCAATTTTGGGGCGCTCCATGGCGATAGTGATGCAGTTAAGGAAGATGATGACGAGGACCACGTGGTCAAACATCTTGTGGGTGATGATCCGGTGACACAGGAGGCGGAACCTGCCCAGGCACAGAGGCAATGGCTGAGAAGAGGAGGCAGGACAGGTGGCAACGAGAGGCACCGTCCGCAGCCCCTACTCCTCCAGAGCCTTCCCAGCTGAGGCCACCCTGCTCACACCCCCAGGCAGGGTGCCACTTCTCAACTCCCTGATAGCATCGCTAGGGGTAATTTCCCGTGAGACGAGGTCGGGACACAGGTCAGACCCCTGCCCTGTCACTTACCTGGACTGAGGAGGGAAGATGTAGGCTGACCAGGAGTCTCGCTCGAGGCAGCAGGCAGGGAGTCGGGCTCGGATCCATGCGCGGACCCGTTCCCCTTTGCTCTGCAGAACAAACACTGGAGTATGAGCAGGACCAGGCCTCCAGGTTCCCCAGCTCCTGGCTCCTCAGCAGCGTCAGGACCCTCACTCCTTGTCTACCCTCTCCCACCTGGGGCCCAGGCTCTGCCCTGCCTCTCTTCCTTTATTCCTAAAGCCACACTCCTCATCTCCCTGTCAACCTTGCCAGGACCCTCCTCATCCCTGAGGACTCCCTGCCTCTCCATCTCCTCCCTCTTCTCCCCTGCATCCCCAACCCCGCTCTCCCCTCTCCCCACCCCTGCCTCCAGCCCAGCCCCTGCCTGCCCTTCCTGCTGGGCTGGGAAGCAGCATCAGTTATCAGACACTGGCCCCACACATCTGTCTGTTCAGAGACACACCTGAGCTGAGGAGACACCGGGCCTACTCTTCACGTGCTAACCCTGAGGTCACTGCACCCCATCCCCAGGGGGAATGGTGGTGGTGAGGGGGTTGGGGGAGGGGCACATGGGTATGGAAGGAGTGGGAAGTCAAGGCTTGTGATGAGGTTGAGATGAGAAAGGGGGATGGGGGGGCACCAGTTTGGAGAGATGATCGATGGGTCTTTCTGAGTCACAGGGGGAGGGCCATGAAAGATTCATACACATCTGCCCAAAATCATTCATATCCACCAAGGGTGGCAGAGCCGCAGCCCCAGGCATAGGCATAGGCATGACAAGGATCTGGGGTTTGGCAAGGCGGGCAGAGGAAGAAAAGGGACTGTTTGGAGCTCGGTTTCCAGGTGCCCCTTGATATCCCCTGGGCTTGGAATGGTAACTCCCTCGTACCCTGCCAGGCCAGGCACAGCTCCCCTCTTTCAAGGTGAGGGGCGAGGGGTCACTGTGCCCACAGGGGCCTCACCAGGTTGCCCTCGTCATCCGCGTCATCCCCATCCAGTGGGGGGTCGTCGGGCCGCAGGGCCCGGGCCAGGCGCCCCGAAGCCGACTTGCCATTGCAGTCCTGGTGCTCAGAAGCAGAGCCTCGGCCACTGGCAGTGCGGTGCAGCCCTGGCACCTGCAGTGTGTCTGGCAGGTCAAAGGAACTCTTGGCCTCCCGCTCCAGGGACTCCCTGTGGCGACGGTCGCTGCCCGCGGGGCTGGCCCGCTCCTCTTCCGAGCTCTCCTCCTCATCCTGGCTCTCCTGGCCTTCTCCCGACAACAGGGACCGCCGCTCCCCACTTGGGCTTCTCCGCTTCAGGCTGGGGGCACGGCCGAGGCTGTTCCGGCTGGAGCGCCTGCTGGTCCAGCTGCTTGCAGCGCTCCAGGGGCTGTGCGGGGAGCTGCGGGCACTGGGCTGTGGGTGAGCAGGGGAGGAGTGGTCTCAGGCAGGGCCGAGCAGCCCTGTCCTCTCATGTGCACCCGGTCTCCTGGGAGCCTCACTGGCATCACATCAAGTGTAGGGGTGTGAGCAGGAGCTCTGGACCCTGATGCCTGGGTTCAGATCCTGGCTCACCCCAAACAACTGAGTGACCTGGGGCAAGTTATTAAGCCTCTCTGTGCATCTGTTTCCTCATCTGTAAAATAGATATGGCAATAGAGCTCATTCCTCATTTAGTTGGTGAGAGAAGTGTTATAATCAGCTGATGGGCAGTATATATAATGGGGTGAAGAAACGCAACTCAACAGCAAAAAATTAACCCAATCTAAAAAATGGGCAAAGGGCCTGAATAGACATTCCTCAAAAGGAGATACAGGGCCGGGCACCGTGGCTCACACTAGAAATCCCAGCACATTGGGAGGCCAAGGCGGGCAGATGACCTGAGGCCAGGAGTTTGATACCAGCCTGGCCAATGTGATGAAACCCCATCTCTACTAAAAATACAAAATATTAGCTGGGCGTGGTGGCGCATGCCTGCAATCCCAGCTACTCGGGAGGCTGAGGCAGGACAATCGCTTGAACCTGGAAGGCAGAGGTTGCAGTGAACTGTTGCACTCCAGCCTGGGTGACAGAGCAAAACTCCATCTCAAAAAAAAAGGAGACACAGATGGCCAACAGGTATATGAAGAAATGCTCAACGTCACTAATCACCAGGGAAATGCAAATTAAAACCACAGCGAGTTATCTCACACCTGTTGGATTGGCTACTATGAACGTGATGAAAGACAGCAAGTGCTGGTGAGGATGTGGAGGAAAGGGAACCTTCGTGTCCTGTTGGTGGAAATGTAAATTAGTACGGCCATTATGGAAAACAGTTTGCAGGTTCCTCAAAAACCTAAAAATAGAGTTGCCATATGACCTAGCAATTCCACCACTGGGTATTTATCCAAACGATTTGAAATCAGTAAGTGGACGAGATATGGGCACTCCCATCTTCATTTCAGCATTATTCACCATAGCCAATATATGGAATCAACCTAAGTATCCATCAGTGGAAGACTGGATAAACAAAATATGGGCCAGGCGCAGTGGCTCATGTCTGTAATCCCAGCACTTTGGGAGGCCAAGCCAGGCAGATCACTTGAGGCCAGGTATTTGAGACCAGCCTGGCCAACATGGTGAAACCCCATCTCTACTAAAAATACAAAAAATTAGCCAGGCATGGTGGCACATGCCTATAATCCCAGCTAATCAGGAGGCTGAGGTAGGAGAATCGCTTGAACCTGGGAGGCAGAGGTTGCAGGCAGTGAGCTGAGATCGCACCACTGCACTCCAGCCTGGGCGACAGAGCAGAAGGGAAAGAAAAGAAAGAAAATATGGCATACATGCACTGTGGAATACTATTCAGCCTTAAAAAAGAAGACTGTCATTTGTGACAACATGGATGAACTGGAGGACATTATGCTAAGTGAAATACACAAGGCACAGAAAGACAAATAAATACCATATGATCTCACTTATATGTGAAATTCAAAAAACTTGAACTCATAGAAGTGGAAAGTAGAATGGTGATTAGCAGGGGCTGGGGTTGGGAAGGGTAAGGATGGGGCCAATGGGGAAGGCTTAGCCAAAGGATACAAAGTTTCAGTTGGACAGGAGAAATCAATTTTCGAGATTTATTGCACAGCATGATGGTTATAGTCAATAATAATGTAATGTATATTTCAAAATTGCTAAGAGAGTAGATTTTTAAATGTTCACACCACACACAAAAACATAAGTATGTGAAGTGATGCATATGCTAATTAGCTTGATGTAATCATCCTATAATGTATGCATATATCAAAACGTCACATTGTGCCCCATAAATATACATGATTAGTATTCGTCAATTAAAAGCGAAATTTAAAAAATTAAAAATAAAATCACGAGAGCATGGCACCAACACTAGCCTCCTGGATTAAAATGCTGGCTCTGCCATTCCCTTCTGCAATCTGGGGCTCAAGCCCCCTCTGTAAAATGGGAATCGTTGTGGTACCTACCTCCCAGGGTTGCTGTAAGGATTAAATGCATTTAGAATGCTTCGGAGTAGTGTTTAGAAGAGTGTCTGGCACATAATCAGTACCTAGATGAGGGTCTGCTATTATTATTATTCGGTCTTGAGGAGGTAGGGACACCCCACCCCCATTTTACAGAAGCAGCTCAGAGAGGTGGTGTCTTGCCCGAGGTCACTCAGCTAGGGAACAGAACGGGTCAGCTTAGGCCCTGTTCTTTCGTCCCCCAGGCTAGGGCTCCTTCCCTGGCTTGCATCACTGGCTCGGACTCCCCAAGGGCTTGTCCAGGTACACCCAGACCCCGTCCAGCCCATGGGGCAGGGGCTATGCCCTTGGACCCGCCTGCCTCCATCCTCTCTTCCTCCTGTCCTCCTTGGAATATCTCCCACCATCGGGGTACCCACATGCACCCCCTACCGGTGACTTCATCTCGTGGGCTGCCCCGGGCTCCGCCGACCCGCTGCTGCTGGTACGGCGCGACGTGGGGCCCAGCGCCTCGCCCAGGCCCGTGCTGGTGCTCTTGGGCAGCGACATGGGTGTGGCGGCCGTGTGGATGATGAGAGGCGGCAGCAGGCTCTTCCGCAGCTCCGGATGCTCTCCCAGGGACACCACTGCAAGGGGACAGAGGGAGAGATCCCGAGTCCACTCAGGGCTGGCCCAGGGCCAAAAGCCGCACCCCAGGATAGGTACTCACAGGCCAAGCACTTCTTCCTGTCCCCATCACCATCCAGGCTGGGTGAGAAGAAATCGGGCTCTGATTCAGACTTGTTGGCATCTCCCTAAGGAAGGGGAGCAGCGGACCATTAGGGATCGGGCCAGGCTGGGGAGGTTGGGATGGACCGGGCCTCCCTCTCTTCACACACACACACTACATATAGGCCACAGGAACCAGCAACCACGGCACAAGGCATGCACCGGCGCAGGCCAGACCCCCCAGGCTTAGGGCCCAAGGCTTCCCAGGGCCCCACCACCTCTGCCTCTCCAGCCACAACTCAGAAAAGGCCACGTCTTATGTGAGCCCACAGCACAACCAGCCTGGATGAAGTCACCAAGGCTGGCTGGGGAGAGAAGGGGGAGCTAGGTGGTGGGTGGCACAGGCCAGAGGGGGCTGGGGTCCTGGGGACCTGAGTGAAGTGGTGACTAGAGCCTCTCTTGCAAAAGTCCACTCGAGGCCCTTTGCTTTCTCTCCACAGCTCCCCTCCCCTGAGCCTCAGACTCGAGGACCCTGGAAGGAAATTGAAAGACCCCAGACAGAGCAGCTCAGCCCGAGGACGCCACTTCAGTCCCTCAGTGTCTTCCCTTCATCTTCCCCAAGTCCCAGCCCCTCCCTGGCCCCATTTTTACCTCTCTCCCTGTCTCTGGGACAGTTTTTTCTTTCTTCTTAGCAGGTCAGTAGGTTCCCCAGTAATTACACACTTCTCCTTAAGAAGTTATTAAAAAATACTTGATTGCTACTTTTGATAAGGACATAAATATTGGGTAATTGGCATCTCAGGGGATCATTTTCATTAACTCAGTTTACAGCCCTAACGAGGCCTTTAATTATCAAGTGGGATCTCCAGGGGCCTGCTCGGGATATGCAGCACCATGGGGTCCCACAGGAATGCTGGCTTTGCCCCAAATTCTGGTGCCAGGGCAGGGAACAGCAGAGCACAGGCTTATCATGGGGCCAGAGGGGGAGCCAGCCCTGAGAGCGCCAGCTGGACCTAACTGGGTGATGAAGTGGCCAAAGGCTCAGAGTGATTTAAAATATTGGTACATTTTGGCAAGAGCCACATCCCATCCCCACATCCTCCAAGGACTTGTCCTGAGCTGAGGCAGCTTGCGGGGTCTCCAACAGGGGCCTGGGGCAAGGGGTGAAGGGGTGGGAGATGGGGGAGTATGGTCTATGGCCACAGATCTTGACTCCACTGAAGCCGGACGTCTGGGACTCCTCCGGGACCTCAGCACAGGCACGCACACACGGGGTGCCCCACACATGGGGTGCCGCACACACGTGCACACAGAGGATTCTAAGTCCCTTCCTTCTCCGGCCCATCCACCGGTCTGGCAGGGATGGAGATGGTGCCCTTGGCGGGTTGATGGGGACAGAGGCAAGGAGGTACCTCCCTTCCATGTCCTCAAGGGGGAAGGGACTTAAAATCGAAGCAAACCTCACAACACCAACGACCATCACGGCTATGACAGGTTGCACAGCAGCGGAGCGTGAACACGAGCACAGAGACACGGAGGTGGAGTGGAGGGGCACGGGGCACAGGAGGCATGCCGGCTCATGATCGCGTACCTACCCCCTGGGAGTCGACAGGCAGCTGAATACAGCTTAACTGTCCACTCGCATCTTCCCGTTTGCTGATTTCCTACAGGGAAAGGGGGAGGCAGGGGAGGGCCGCTGGTCACAGGCGCTCGGGGCCTTCAGATATCAGCAGTGTCGAGAGAGGATGAAGAAAAGGAGGGGCGCAAACCCCACAGCAGGGGAAATGAGAGACACGGGAAATAGGGGGCAGAGAGGGGATAGAACAGCCTTCCAGAATTCAACTACAGGCCCTCAGGCCAGAATGAATCTGAAGGGTGAGGGCAGAGGCCAAAAAGATGGGGACAAGGGCAGGAAAGAATCAAGTCCCCCCATAATCCTAATAATAACAGCCACCATTCATGAAGGGTGTGCCCGGCATGGGAAACTACCTCCTTAACACCAGCTGGCTTCCTTGCAAGGTAGGAAGTAGGTTCCAGGATTGCCATCTTACACAGGAGAAACTCGAGATTTGGAGAAGTTGAGCAAACTGCCCCAAATCATACAGAGTAAGAGGTGGATCTGGGCCTGGAACCCGAGTCTGTGGCTCAGAACACCCCTCTCCTCTCACTGGCTCGGAGGCAGTGGGCTTGGGGAATGGGAAGGAAGCAGGGAAAGGAATGGACAAAAGTCAGAGTCAACACGGAGCCAAGTCAGGCCTCATAACATCTCATGCTCTCGCCTTAAGTCCCTTCAGATCAGAATAGATCCAGCTGCTCCGTTTGAGATGGGATGTGACAAGTAATGCTGAGATGATGGCTCTGATGTTGTTTAGTATCAATTAATGGCCTCACACAGGGCCTGCTGCCTGTTCATTTAATTAAGTGTGTGAATGATAAATACACAGGGATTCAGGGCGCTGCCCCCTGCAAGTCAGGAAATCACCAGCCAAGCAGGCTGTGTCCCTAGACCACCCCCTCCTAGCCCTTGGCAGGGTAGCAACGCCAGCAGGGGGGCTACCCTTGAGGCCTCCGGCTGGGGAATCCCACCAAAATGCGGCAGCCACTTCCTCTGCCAAGGTGGGTTGT
Source organism: Mandrillus leucophaeus (assembly GCF_000951045.1). Classification (NCBI taxonomy): domain Eukaryota; kingdom Metazoa; phylum Chordata; class Mammalia; order Primates; family Cercopithecidae; genus Mandrillus; species Mandrillus leucophaeus. Next base: position 3,167,280 of record NW_012106363.1, read on the forward strand.
CTTATTTGTCAAAATAAAAACAAAAATCCCAGGCCATCACAACAGCAAAACCAGACTCCCCTGCCAGACCGTGGGGCCCCCTGAAACCTTACCCAGGAGAGGGCAGGGGCCTTGGAGGTGTCCAGGCCATAGGCATCGAGGGACACTCCCCACCCCTGCCCACCATGTGAAGGACAGTGGAGCAACTGGCCCAGCCCCTCCCATGGGTACTCCGGGCCACAGTTACTGCCCACTCTCATGGAGAGGGGATGTTCTTAAAATCCTTTCTGCATCCCACCCCAGGCCTGAAGCATTACAGCCCAAGACGCCGCATCCTGAGTGAGACCCTCCTTGCAAAGGTCCTGACACTGCAAAGGTTGGGGAGGGTGTGGCTGCCGGGCCTTGTTGAGCCCTCACACTGGGGCAGCTCCCAGGCCCCCAGCAGGGCCAGAGTGACCAGGCTGCCCCAGGGCCAGGCTGCTCTCATTCCCACACTCCAGCTTTGCTGTTGCCTAGCAACCAGGCCGCGGGCGGCTGCACTCAAGTTAACAAGGTGTTTGCTGAAAGGGCTGAGTGCTGGGGAGGGGGCCATCTGTGCTGGGCACCTGCAGACTGCCTTGGTGGCTGAGTGGCAGAGGAGGGGAGGGGAATAGGCTCGCGGTGTTTTCCATTTCCCTCCACAGAGTTGCACGGGAGTTTTTCTGAGGGAACCGTGGCTGGCAGGAGCGGCCTTTGGAAGGGGCCAGGAAGCCCGGTCCTCACTCAGCTCCTCCTCTTATAGGCCCTGAGCAGCAGCAGAGTGAGTCTACTGGCTCTTGTGGGAGCACTGTGGTGCCCCTTAATTCTTCAGGCCTCAGGGAACCCCCAAATTAGTGTCCCATTCCAGGGAGCATACTGGCATCCCTCCCTGCAAGAGGCACAGCCATCACCAAAGCCTCCCCCACCAGCTGCCCTGGCTGCCCCATAGTGGGAAGGAAATGCGGTAACGGATAACTACAGACTGAAAACGGTAGCGGGGAGAAAGGCCAGTGTGGGACAGATACGCTGCACCCCACCAACCCAGCCGGCCTACAGGGAAAAGCCCTCCCTTGCAAGACTGGGAAAGAGTCGGAAAATAGATTTTTGTTTTTCCACCGTGTGCTGGGTATTTATAGACCAGGCCGCAGCGGGAGTTTCCATCCGGGTCACCCGGAGAGAACTGGACCAAGAGCTTCTCCAGACCCAACCTACAGCATTTCTAGGTTGGGTCAAACTGCCCTGTTTGAGGCCCCAGCAAGCTGGGATGGGTCTAGGGGCTTGGGTGGGAAGAGAGGCAGAGCTGAGGGAGAGGAAGGGGTGCAGCCCTTTGGGCAGAGGCTGCTTGCTGACACGGCAAGGGCAGGATCAATGTAAATCAATATTAATTGATGACGCTGCCTGTGACGAAGGTGATGGAGCCTGGGCTGGAAATAGGACGCTCATCTCTGCCATGCCCGTAGCTAATTGGGCTCATTTCTCACCCTGGGCAGCTAAGCCCTGCCCTGGTCTTAGTGGCATCTTCATCTGCTCAGTCAGAGCTCAGATGACTTGCACACAAGCTTCCTGCACCCCTCGGCTCAGAGGAGTCCTCTCCAGGTGTTCCATAGAGCACTGTGCTCAGGAGTCCAGCTGTACCACAGGCAGACACTTATCTGGTCTGCCTCTCTGGGGAAGGGGTCTAGCCAACTCCGAGAGGGATGTCTACTCGGTAGCTAAGCTTCGGCGCAGGAACCCCACACAACCATCCTGTGTCCCATGTGACAAGGGGCTGCATGAGACCCGGAGCCTCCCATCCCTGGTCCACCCTGGCTTAGTCTAAGAGGCGCTTCCTGTGGGACCTCCCAGGCCCCCAAAGTTGAGGGAGGAGCTCATGACAGGCAGCCCATTGGAAGTGGGACTGCTATGGGCAGGGTGAGGTGGGCAGGGCAGCGGGTTACCTCCGCCTGGAAGCCCTCCACCAGAATAGCGACCAGCAAATTGAAGAGCACGTAGTTGCCGAAGGTCATGAGGGCAATGAAGTAAAGGGCTGCCCAGGATGACGTGGAGGCCATACCATTGTACAGGACTTTGTTCCAGTCCTCCTGGGTGAGGATCTGTGGGCAGAGGACAGAAGTCAGGGCCTATACTAGCAGCACCTGACGGTCCCTGTCCACGCCCTGCCCTGTTACCCTCGCACCTGGAAGACAGTGACGATGGCCCAGAGCAAGGAGTCAAAGTTCTTCCGGTCTGGCAGGGTGTCCCCATCCCGCTCGGAGGCAAACTTGCAGCCGAAGAGATGCATGCCCAGGATGCTGTGGGCACAAGGGGGTCACAAGCTAGGGGTCAGAGCCCAGTGCTCCCCACCCCTCAGGCCCTCCTGCCCCCAGCCTGGCCAGTCTCTCAGCCGGCACGGTGCCACGCCGCCCTCACCTGAAGATGAAGATGAAGAGCATGAGCAGCATGCAGAAGGTGGCCACGTTGTCCATGGTCTTCATGAGCACCACCAGCTGCCGCTGCAGCGCCGGCAGGAAGCGCACCAGCTTCAGCACGCGCATCAGGCGGAAGGTCCGCAGCACCGACAGGCCGCCCCCCTGCTGGCCCACGATCTCCCACACGCTGCAAAAGGGGCAGGCAGCCTGAGCCCCCTGCACCTTCACTCTTTCTCCCTACTCCCTCGGAGAGGACTCAGTAGCACCCAAGGGCCTGGCTGAGCGGGCACATCAAGAGAAAATGGGGCACAGGTGGGCACCCAGACCTCCAAGCAGGCGCCTCCGAGATAGAGAGGATTTGGGTGACAGCCCAGCCCCCTCTGCCCTCTCATCCCTGCCAGAGATCACATCCTGGCAGCAGACAGCCCCCTCCCTAAATTTGGCCAATGCAACTGCATCAAGTTATGGAATATTTGCTTTGTTCTCTTCTAATGAAATCTAAAGCCAATTCCAAAGGCAATAAAGTGGTTCTCCTGGCCCCAGGCCTGGGGAGGAAGGAGCACTTTCCCAAGGTCTTGGAAACCCTAAAGCAAGTTGCTGGTGTCTGAGATGGTTTCCAAGCACTTTTCGAGCCGGGCAGCTGGCTGGGCCTCATACTTCTTCCAACTCCTCTCTAAAGCCAGTCCCCAACCCTCGCCCATCCCAGGCCTGGGTGGGGTCAAGGACAAGAGGTAGGAGTGGGGAGAGGAGACTAAAGAGGGGCCTGGGCAATGAAGAGGTGAGCCCAAGGTCCACATGAGCAAGGTGGGGCCAAGAGAGAGATGGAGGGGGCATGGGGACACAGACAGCCCCCCACCTAGGGGGAGTGGCAGATCCCGTGGGGTCAGTGGGGCCTGACTCCAGACCCCTCCACCCCAGGGGAATAGGTGGCATTGCCCCTGGCCCCAAGCCACCCCTGCTGGCGTGAGAGTCAGTGGCGGGGGGTAGTCATACCTGATGACCACAATGACACCATCGAAGATGTTGTAGGGATTCTTGATATAGCCAAAGGGACCATACACGAGCAGCTTCAGCAGCATCTCCAGAGCAAAGAGGCTGGTAAAGACGATGTTGCTGATTTCTAGGGCGTTGGTAAGCTCCTCGGGCTGCAGGGCAGGGTAGGATGTGAGGCAGCTGGTTTATCCCCAAGCCCCTCGACCCAGTCCTCCAAACATGGGACACCAGAGGGAGGAGGAGCAGGAACAGCAAGCTTGTGTGGAGAGGTTGCTGGATGCTCAGGCCCATGGGGAGGACCCTGCCCCAAAGGCTCCAGGAGGAAATGCACCCAGGGGCAGGGCCCCAGGAAAGGGCCACGTGAAATGCATAGCCGCAGCCATTCCCCAGCTCTGGGTCTCAGATTCAGGGGCCGCAGGCTTAACGGGAGGCCTGTGCTGTGGGTTCCGCCCTATCTCCTGCTGGGAGCTGCATGGCCCATCTTGACCTAGGTTACAATGTCAGCCTAGCAGGCCCAGGCCAGCAGCACGACAATGCTGGCGGATGTCAGAGGGTGATTGCCAAGGCCTCACAGACACACCCGGTCACGAAGCCCCATACAACGCCACACGTATTCCACAATTACTCTGTGGACTTGGCAGCCTTCTCTTGGACAACAGCTGGCTACTCTTGCTTCCTTCCAGACACACACACACACAGAGAGAAAGAGAGAGAGAAATGCACACATTCCCAATCGCACACATGGTGATAGGCAGAATGGAGACACCCAGACACCCAGGAAGGGTTATCACAGTTGAGGAGACCAGCCTGAGCCCGGGACAACCTATCCTGTCACTCACTGTGTGACCTTCAGCAAGATTCGCAACCTTTCTGGCCAAATGTGAAACACTGGAGGTATTTTCTTTCATGCTCCCTACCCGAATCTGGGATAGGGACCGAGGATGCACCCTAGAGAGTCCTCAGAAGGACTAATGACGAACCCTGTCTCATCTGCCATTCCAGCTCACTAGTGACCTCGCTTTCAATATGAAGTGCCTAGCAATGCACTAGGCATTAAAGGAGCTGCAAAAACATGCCAGCCACATGCCCTGCCTCCCAGGAGCTCAGTGTCTGCTAGAAACACGTTATACACACACAAAACAGCTGAATAACCACAACAGGGTTTAAATGCTTCAGTGCCAAAATAAATTATCCAGGCAGCAAGTCTGGGAGTTCAGGGGAGAAAAGGTGAGGGGTGAACACACAGAGAAAGGCTTAGTTGGGAGAGGGGCAGCCCTTGAACGCCTGAGGGTTTGTGGAGTCTCCCCAGGCAAGGGCTTGGGTGGGGTGGCACAGGGTGGGGGGACCAGGAGCAACCTAAGCCTGGTTCTGGTTGAAGAAGGGAGGGGTGTGGCCAGGCAGAGGGCTGGGGAAGCAAGAAGAGATATAGTTGGCTCAATGGACCCCACTGTCCACCTGATGGATATCTGGACAAACTAGGTGTCTGGCCTGGAGGGCAGAGGCCAAGTCCATAGTAGGTGCTTAAAAAGTTTGGGTTAATGAAACAATCAAATGAGGCCCTCATTCCACCAGACACCTCTCCTTGCTTCTCACTGCCTCATCTGGCCAGCTGCCCAACCAAGTCCGCAGCCAGGCCTGGGGACAACCAAATGTATCCTAATGGCCCTAGTTTGTGCGGTCAGCTTGGGTGGGAGGTGGAGAGACTCGGAACAAGGGGCTTCTGACTAGCAGGTGAGGGGCATTTGGGGGCCTCAGGGTCAGCAGCCACTCAGAGGGAGATAAGCTTTCAGACTGTACAAAGACAGGCCTGGGGGCAGAGCCAGGGCCAGCAGGCAGGCAGAGAGCCAGCTGTACAGAGGGGGAGCGGCTGTCGTGGGGGCCGGTATGGCATGGAGCCTGTTGCTCCAGCAGATCCCAAGTAAGTCGTTGCTCCGTGGATTGTGAGTGGAGGCACTGCCACCTGACCTGGTTAGCCAGGTCACACAGGGCCATTAAGTGTCTCCAGCGTGAGCACAGTACGGGAGGTGGGGCGGGGCCGGGATCAATGCACATAAAGCCCTGGGCTCAGACCCCACCTGCCCAAGTGGATCCCCTCTCTGTGCTTCCAAGTCCGGTCTGCCAGGGAGCAGGAGTCGGCGAACCCTCCTCCCTGTCACTCTGCCACTTGCTGTGTTTTCGGGCCTTGGATTAGATTAAAATGAACATGGACCACACAGGTATGATGTTTTACGGGTTCTCTGGCCCACCATGCACCTCCCCTCATGCCATTCACACAGTAGTCCTGCCGTGCTAGTCTCAGAGGAGCAAAAGACGCCAAGAGATGGAGGGTGACCAGTTCAAAGTTACAGGGCAGGAAGAGCTGGGGTGGGGCCCAATCCCACATCCCTCTGACTCCTAGAATATTACACAGTCAGGATTCGGAACCAAGCCACGGTGATGGTAAGGGGCTTGTGAATCCAGACACATAGCGGACTGGATACACAACATGTCTTCTAATGTAGATAAAATTATATTGAAATCAACAGAGCTCTGGGAATAAAGACCAACTCAATGTGAAGACACAGCCGAGGTACACTTATAATGGGCAAATTTCACGGCATGTAAACCATACCCCCAAAAAGCTGCTAAAAATAAAAATTAATGAAATGTTCTTTTAAAAGTCGTTGAAAACACACTAGCTTTTGATGTCACATATTTGCTCAATCAGTGAATTCTAAAAGTCCAGCTGCTACTGTGTGTGGAGAAGGAGACTGTTCTCTTCACTCCCCAGTGTTACCAACAGGGCTCTCAGGAGTCTGTACCGACGGCTCGTGGTCACGTGCACACCTCACTCTCCTGCACACCGCCGAGAGGCTCATGGAGAAGGATGATGCTGGGCTCCTGCGAGGCCTGCCGCCCCATAAGGCCTGCCTCATTGGTCCTTGTCAAGGGCGGTGCCAGCAAAGGCTGGAACCCCTCTCTTGCCCAGCCAAGTAGCTCCGGGCCTGGAGAAGCAGGGCAGCCTGATGCGGGTGGAAAGGGCCCTGCCTCGCTCTCTCTAGTCTCCCTGCAACACTAAGGGTCAACGAGTCATCTTCTCCAGGGCCCCGGTATTCCCTCCAGTGAGCCACGGAAAAAAGAGCCCTCCTCCCCTAGATAGCCAGGTCTGTCCAAGTTACTAAATTGGAGGCTGGGAACGATCTGAAAATGCAGGATGAGGACACTGAGACACAATCTTAGCAACAAGGTTGCCCCAGGGACTGGAGCTGTAATTACGGTTGAAAAGGGGCAGGGGTGGAGCCAACATCTGCCAGTGCCCACCACAGGCCAACTGGGCTGAAGACCTCCTCCTGGGATTTCATTTCCTCCCTGCTCACAACGAAACGAGGGAGGGCTGTGAGCCTCCTCGACAGTCTGGGAAACTGAGGCTCCGAGGGGTGTGGTGCCTTGATGGAGGTCACACCGCCCTCCTGGAGAGGTGCATAGCCGGGTCCGTTGTGCCTTGCTCTACATCTCTGTCCTCAAGACCCTTTCCACAACGTCGCCCCCACCATACACCCAGACATAGCACAGGCAGAGAGCACACAAACCCATCAGGCTGGAGCCAGCCTCCCCTCACTGGCCGTCCCCAGCTGTGGAAGTCCCTTCCCAGGTCTAGCCTGCATCCTTCCTGCTGTTCAGAGATGTCAAGGCCCAGTGGAGCTTTCTGTGAAATGAGGCCAGGCAGCCTGAGCTTATCCCACCCAGAGGCCCCAGGTCTCTTGTCTGTGCTGATGCAGATTGTAAATCTCCATCTCCCATCTCATAACACCTCCCCTCGGGCTGTCACCTTACAGCAGCGGTAAGCTGCTCAGTACTTCCCAGCACAAGGGCTCCCCAAGCCCCACAGCAGCTCCATCAACTAGCCCTAAGTGTGCCCTCTGGGTGCCGAACACTGGTGTTAGAAAGGTACCACCAACTCTGAGACTTTCTTCCTATGTGACCTTGGGCAAGTCCCTTTGCCTCTCAGATCCCCAGTGGCCTCTTCTGTTAAACAGGGTAACACCACCTCCTGGGAGGCTGCTCTACAGAAGAAAGGAGTGAAAGCCTCTGAGAAACCCCAGCCCAGGGCCAAGCTCACACATGGCAGGACTGATATCTGCAAGGCTGCAACTAAACACCACACTGGGGACAAAACCCAGGAGCCACAGAAGCTCAATCCTGGCTGAGGTCAGTGGGCCAGTGGGGAGGACAGCCCGGGAGGATGTCCATGGAGGTGTCCCCAACTGGGGGCAGCAAGGGAAGGGGTGTGCAGGGCACACTGCAGAACCAAGAATCAAGTGGTCTGCCCAGATCAAAGGGTGAGAGGGGCTGGTGGGAGACAAGGCTACAAGGTCGGCAGGGCCAGGGGGAACAGCCTTCCTCTGCTCCCTGACTCCGGCTGGACCTGTCTCTGCCTATCACGCTGCCACTGAAGCCCTGGGTGGGTGGGAAGGGAGGGAGGAAATGTGCAAAGCAGTGTATTAAGAAGATTAATCTGGCTGCAGTGGTGGCAGCGTGTGGATGGCTTGGAAGGTAGAGACAGAAACCAATTAGGATACTGCAGCGGTCCAGGCAGGAGGCCTGAGAGTCAGCTCTGGCAGACAGTGATGTGCCTCTTGCAGGGAGGGCATGAGAGGCTGGACAGGCCTGGCCAGAGCTGAGCAGAGGCTTGGGCCAGTCACTCCTGCTTTGCCCAAGCCCTACCCCAGCCAGCCGCCATCACCCCAGCTTCCATCTGCTCCACTGACCCTGAAATCTCTGCTCTTCCATTGAGACTCCTCGGCTTACCTCACCTCTGCTTTTGATGGGCCTTCCTGCTGCTCCCACCCACCCAGGACAGGGGCCCAGACAGGCTGCAGTGAGGCGGTGAGGGTCACTGGGTCAGTGGGAGGCAAGCCTTCAAGGAGGCGTGGGAAGTCAGAGAACACCTCGGTGGCAGGAGGTTTCCTGGAAATCTCACAGGCCTCATCATGTAGATCACGGTCCTGGTCTTTCCCAGCCCCCTGGAAGCTCTCCAGCTTGGATCCTCCCTCCTGCGCCCTCCTGCCCACTGGGCACACTGCTAGGTGTCATGGTGCCCCCAGGGCCTCCTAATCAGAGGCAATGCCAAAGAGAGGCTTTAGCTGCAGTCACTGCCTCTCTCCCCTCAGGGCAACATTCCTCAGAGTTCATTCTAAGCTTTTTCCCCTCACCAGCACCCCCACTCCCACCTCTCCCGCTGTCATTGGGGTGTAGGTGACATGATCTTTCCCAGCTCCCCAAAGCCCTCGAAAGTAAACACACAAGCTAACTAGGCACAGCACACTCACAGTGCCCACTCAGCTTCAAGACGGCTGGCCCAAGGCCCCTGCTACTTAAAATTCTGGAGCTGTAGCCAGGCGTGGTAGCAGGTGCCCATAGTTCCGCCTACTGAGGAGGCTGGGGTGGGAGGATAGTTCCGCCTACTGAGGAGGCTGGGGCGGGAGGATCACTTGAGTCCAGAAGTTCCAGGCTGTAGTGAGCCATGATCAAGCCACTGCGTTCCAGCCCAGGGGGCAGATCAAGATTCTATCTCTTAAAATAAATACATAATAAAATGCTGGAGCTGCAGCCCCTGTGCCTTGTCCACCTGGACAGCCTCTAGACCATGGTGGGCCCCAGCAGGCCACATAAAGGCTGCCCTTCTGACAAAGACTTTCAAGGGCTCCTGCCCTGCCCAGCCCCAGCCCAGGTAAGTGCCCTTGCCCTCCTCCTCTCCTCTGCGGCTCTGGAAGTGCTGAGTGTCGCTTGAGAGAGGCACGAACCTGTGCTGACTGGACAAGTGATTCCCTGCGGGTGGTGGCCCCATGGCTGTCTCATGCCTTTATTCACAGTCCCTGGTTCCTCCCTTCTCAGGTCTCCTCTCTCCCCCAGGAGCTGCTTCAAATCTTCTGGACTCTGCTCTACCCCCCACCTGGCCCCTCGTTGCAGGCTTATATGGGGGGGCTCCATGTCCCTCCTCCAAAGAGCTCTGTGTTGTGCACCCCACTGTCTCTCTTCCTCTCCTGGAAGGGAGCCAGTCGTTCGTACACCTGCACTTTGATGCGCTCCCCCGCCCCACCCCACCCCCCAGGCTTCCCTGGGCCCTGGCCTATCAGTTATGCCTGCATCCATCACTTCTTCAATCTCCTTCTCCCTTGCCTAAAAGCAGAAAGCTTCTGTGGGACTCGAGACCCATTCAGTTCTGAACTCTGGGCCCCACAGCTCCAGCTCTGTCCAGGGACCCTCTTCCCAGCCCTCCTCTTAGTGGATGCCTCGGCAGCAGCTGAGCCTAGACCGGCCCCTCCCGCTGCAAGCCCAGCCTCCCTTGGCTTCCCTGACCCTGAGCAACCACCTCCTCCCGCTCCCAGTGCTCCTTTCACCGCCTCTCTTCCCTCAGGCCAGCATTCCTCAGAGTTCAGTCTAAGCCTGCTCCCTCCACCAGCACCCCCACTCCTACCTCTCTGGCTGTCACTGGGGTGTAGACGACACTAAACAATCTCTCCAAGCTCCTGGCTTCTCATCCAGAGATCCAGAGCCTGCCTGATCTCCCTCCCAGGATGGCCCACAGCCATCTCAAACTCAGCGCATCCAAAACAAACCCTCTCACCTCCTCTCCCAAACCTGCTCCTTCCCGGGCGGCGCCATCATGATCAGGATTCTGCCTTAGAAACTTTGGGTTCTCTAGGATTCTTGCCCGCCCTTCATCCCTCCAGACACTAAGGTGCCCTGGCCCAGAGAACCTGCCAATGAAATTGCGTCCTACCCACACCCCCTTGTTCCCATAGCTATGGCCTTACTTGGGGCCCTCTTTGCCTCTGATCTGAACAACAGAAATAGCCTCCAGGCCCTCCCCCACCCAGCCTGCACCTATGGGAAGCACCGGCTTCCTTCAGCCCCGCTGGGCTAACATCAATCCCTGCTCAGACAACTCGGGGCCAGGGCAGGGAGGAAAACCTGACTGTCCTTCAGAGCATCCAGTGCCACCCTGTGCATGTGCCCTAATCTCTCCACCTAGATCTCTCCGCTCCTACCCACCCCTCCATCTCCCACCTCCCCCCACCTCCACCACCCAAGCCACTGTCAATTCCATTCATCTTTCGAGGCTCCATTCAAAAGCCACCAACTTCGTGAAACCCTTTCAAAGGACAGCTGGGGTTGAGCAGCTCTCCTTTGTCCCCTGAAGCCTCTCTTGCGGCATTTGGCATAATCATCCATGAAACAGAATGACTTTTCCACCAGAACCTACATTTCTTGGGTGTTTCTGGCTCAGCTCTCAACCCCCCGATATTCTAGTGTTCTATTCTAGTGTGCTGTGCACAGGATATGCTCCCCTTGTTTGTGGAACTGGGAGAGCGTGGAGCCAGGGGATGCCTAAAAGAACGAGAGAACACCTTAGCAGACATCTCCAAAACAATACCCCTCTCCCTCCCACACCAGATAGCCTTTGAATGCCTGGGGCCAGTCAGCTGTAAAGGATCATCCCCCAAAGCTCTGCTCGGTCCTCAGCCCCAGCTCTTCAGCCAGGGCTCCTCTATCTGGAGACCAAGGGACTGGCTGGGGTGGGAGGTGTCCATAAACCTTTGCCCTCAAAGGCCACATTTAAGGTGTCCATGCATGTGGGTATTTTCTGGGGAGAGGATCCCCAGCCTTCAGCAGAACTGAAAAGGAGTCTATGACCTCCTTCAAAGTTAATACTTAGCATATCTGGACCACCTCCCCCTGCCCCACCCCCAGCTTCTCTCGCCTTGAACAGCCAACCTCACTCACTTATAAATAGAAACCCTCTCTGGACATGTATCTGGAGTGACAGGACGGCCCCAGAGTGTGAGCAATGAGCAGAGTCATCACCTGCCCTGTCCTCTCTCAGTCTGCAAGGCCGTCTACCCTGGACCCTCCCCCTCCTCTCCCTGTCTACGGCCCAGGAGACCACTGGGCTACATGTAGCTCCCCTCTCCCCACATGCTGTTGTCCCTCTTCTAGAACATGAGACTAGCACCTGTCCCCCACCCCACCATGACCCAGAGCCAGGAAGGAGATGTTAGGAAGCTCCTGTGTCTCCAAGGCCCCACTCGTGCACTCTCCCCTCTTCCTGGAGAGGTCTGGCCCCAGTGCAGACCCAGGTGAGACGCAGAGGAGAAGGCAACCTCTTTTCTGAGCTCTAACAGTCTGCTGGATATGGTCAGGATGGCTTGCAGGCACCTTGTATGCAACATGTCCCCCAGCCCACATCTGCTCAAGCCACATTGCTCCTACCCCAGGTAGAAACCTGGGTGTCATCCTTGCTGCCTCCTCTCAACCCACATTTCCAACTGATTGAGTCCTGCAGATCCAGCTTCCAGCCAGCTCTCCCCAGCCCTCTGCTCTCCATTTCCAGGGATGAAGATGTAGTATGAACTGCCTGGACCACTGCAGGAGCCCTCATACTGTGCCCTACCCTCCACCTTCACTGGCTATGTCCTCCTCTTCCTCCAAACTCAGCCCAGAGGTCATCTCCTACATGGAGCCCTCCCTGAATTCCTTCTCCAGTCTGGGTTAAGGGCTCCTCCTCCATGCATCCCTCTCTGAGCATGTGCCACATCAAGTAAATATGACTGTTTACTTGTTGTGACCTCTTTAAAAAGAAGGACAGTGCCTTGAGCCCAGTGGTGTGCTGGAGCTGTTTCTCACTGGCTTGGGAGGACCAATTGTCCACGTCTCTTCCCAACCCCACATTCAGTGGAATCGTGTTGGTAGCTTAAAACCAGCTATGGTGGGAGCATTTACACCATGGAAATTGGCAAATGCTACAGATCAGGACTTCATTATTTTAGGAGGGCTGGTTGTTAAACATTTACCAGTAAATCACTGCTTAGGTCCAACTCCAGTGCAAAAGGACGAATTGGAAAAAGGCTCTGGGCTCCATGTACCGCCCTGAGCGGATGGGGCACACATGTAGGCTGGCCCCATATCAGATCACACTTCAACATCAAGTCATTTTCTTGCTCTCTCCTCAGTCTCCTGGGCTCTTGTCCTCCTTACCAGCCCTCTGGACAAACCAATCCTGCCAGTTCTCCTCCAGCTGGTGGTTAAGGGGTGGAGGAAGCAGGAGAGAGAAGATAGCATGGGGCCAGCCCCGGGCGGAGCAGCGTATGACATATAGGTGCTTCCTCAGTCAGGAGGATGGTGGGGTAGCACAGGTTGGGGGGACAGGACAAGTGAATGAGGAGTCAGCCAGGGGATGGTGGGAGAGAACAGGGTCTGCAGAGGGCAGCGGTGATAGCCGGGAGGGAGGGCAGGGGCTCCTCTGGCGAAGCACCAGCAACACCCTCTCCAGGGCCCCCCCAATCTGATCGATTCCAGGATCAATGGACACAATTGCCTCATTAAGGGCACCGCAGGGAAGCCATGAGCCTCCTCTGTCAGCAGCTGCTCTCCCTCCACACAGCGGCACCTCACGCAGCCAGCTCCAGGGGAGTCTCTGTCTCCCCATCCCACCCCATCTCTGTCCTCATTTGCATCTGGGACTCAGTCTCTGTCTTCAACTCCCTCTCTGTGTCTCTGTCTCCCCATGTGTCTCTGTGGCTCCATTTGTCTCTGTCTATCTCTGCTATGGCTCATCTCTGCCTCCACATCCTTTATCCGCTGCCTGCGTGTCTCTCTTCCCTGCCCTCCTCCCCCGTCTCCATCTTGCCCTCTGTGCCTCTGTCTCGCCCACATCAGCCTCCTCTGTCTCCCTCTGCGTGTCCATCCCCCCGTGTGTCTCTGTCTCCCTCTCTGTGCCCACTCTGTGTTTCTGTCTCAGCCCCCTACATCTCCTCGCTGCCTTCCCTGGCAACCCCCCGCCCCCAGCATGCTCAGGCTCCGGGGCCCAGATGGCGGGACGTTCACGCCGCAGTGCCTGCAAGCACAGGGCCATGGCAGCTTCTGGGACTTCTTACTCTCCGCGCCCCTGAGCCCGCTGGGCAGCTGTCAGTCATCTGCCCAGCCTGCTGGGGACTCCCACTCACCCCCATGGGGCCCTCAGCAACCAGGTATGGGGACAAAACCCTCCCTGGAGCAGACACTGCTGCCACTGAGTGAGGCCTCCGCACTGCTGAGGACTTAGGAGCCCTGGGCTGTCCCCGCCCTTCCTCAGGAACCTGAGCAAGGAGATGGTGCAGGCAGCCCTGACTGATGGCTGCTGCCTCCTCTCCAAAGGGGCGTCCTTCTTCACGTTTAACTGAAAGCCCTCTTGCCGAGGCTTCATCTGCCCTGGGTCTGTGTGACTCAGCTTCTTCCCAGCGCAATGAAAACCTCCACCAGCAGCATCAGCTGGGCAGGGACTGCTGGGTGCATCCCCCAGGGGTAGGGAGAGGGCACTTGGGGAGGTGCCCCCTGAGGGAGGGGCACCTGACCATGGCCAGAAAAGGGGTGAGGGAAAGGAGCCTGAGTAATGGGAGGTTAGGGGCTGTCACCACCTGGGTCCTGGAAGCAGAAAATGCTGCCCACTCCCCACCACCACCAATCTGGCAGAGTGGAGCACCTCTCCCTGGGAGGCGAGCAGAGTGGGCATGTGCACACACAACCACACCCACGCAGCCCAGACACAACATGCCCATCGTGGTGTTATGCGCACCCACCCGCTGGCACTGCAGCCAGGGTCCCAGGCTCTCTCCACCTCATGGCTACTTGGAGGGGGCACTGTGGAGGCTAGAGGAAGGGACGCCAATGTGCGGTGATGGTGATGGGGAGGGGTGCACCTGGCCAGGTCAGGCAGTCTTGGGTAAAAGCTGGGTGCTCGAAATATTGCTGGTGCAGAGTTCATTGGGGTGGGGGGGGCTTCGAATCCCCCAGAAAAGCGAACACCTCACAGTCTGCTCCAGACCCAGCTTGACCTGTGTCCCTCAGCCTCAACCCAGACCTCCCAGCATGCCTGTACCACCCTGCCTGTACCACCTGCTCGAGATGCCCCTTCCACAGAGTACTGTGCTGGTGTAGGAGCCACTCCACACCTCTGGTCTCCTCCACCTCTGCTCCTGATTGGGAGGGTGTGGAGGTGGGGAGGTGCATGACCTTCATTCCAAACCAGGGAAGGTTGGGTTCTGAAGGCCCAGTGCCTCCCTGCTGCCCCAGGGAAGCCAGAACACCCAGGCGAGCAGAGCCTGGGCAGACCATGAACTGCAGCACCTGCTTGCTAGCCTCTCTCCTTTTCCAAGAATCAGCCACGGGGGTGACCTGGAAGGCCAGACTTGGGGGAGGGGGAGCGACTTCTGGAAAGAACCCTGTGGAAGAGGGAGCCAAACCTAGTTGTGAGGACCCATGGTGCCTGCTTGGACCCCCAACAAGCATGCAGCTTCAGCTCATGGTGGGGGATCAGTGGGGTCCCCCAGGCTACCCTTTCTGTCTCTGCATAGCTCTAAGGGTTAGAAAAGCCTCCTCCCCCTCAGCCCAGATCCTACTGCTTGCAGCCATCAGCCCCACAAAACAAGCCTGCTTCCTCTTCCACATGACAGCCCTTCAAATATTTGAAGACAGCTTGCCTGTCCCTGCTGAGCCCTCTCTCCTCCTCACTAAACATCCCGGTTCTTAGAACGATTCCTCAAACGCGATGGTTTCAATCCCCTTGCCATGCTGGGCACTCTCATCCAACCTTAGCTGCCCTGGTTCACAGCATGGCTCCCAGACGGGAGGCCAGGAAGGACGGCCTCCCTCCCTGACCCCAACAGGCCTTCATTCCACCCAGGCGCAGGCACCCACCCTCCCCTCTGCACCCCGTTCACATGGCCCCTCCTGCCTCCAATCAGTCACACCCAGACTTAGTGGGTCAGATGGATGCCAGGGAACCTCCAACACCCCCACTCCCCACTATACCTTCTCCAAAGACCCAAACCTCTCCCAGGGACGTGCCTCTTCCCACATGCTGACGCTCACCACTTGTTCACATCCTTCAAAGCCAGGCTCCTCTGAGAAGCCTTCCCGGGTAGAACATACCCTGTGGCCTGCCCAGGGTGACCTCCATACTCAGAGACTTTAAACATTCCCTCTAGAGAATCTCCATGCATTGCTCCATCACCCACCTCCCCTCCTCCCTGCCAGGCGGGCTAGCAGCACGGAGAGGAAGCAGAGCACAGGAGGAGGGGTGCGGAGGGAGGTAGAAGGCCCCAGCCCCAGACGAAAAGCAGCTGGCAGGAGCCCTGCCTCTGCCACACCCCTACCTGCTCATGGTATTCGATGCCCATGCTGAGTGTATTGACCAGGATGGCAATCATGATTCCCCGGCCAAAGTACTTGCTGTCCACAATCTTTCGGAAGGTGTCACAGATTAGCCTCCAGAAGGCCAGCACAGAGCTGGGCTCTGCATCTGGGCCCAGGCTCCGTTGCCGCCGGCTGTGGGGGTCCCGGATGTCACTGTGCTGGGCATCCTGTGTGAACTCATAAACCACCTCGCTGTCTGAGTCAGGCATTTCACGGTCGGCGAGCTCTACCTCCCCTGCCCCCGCCCGGGCACAGTAGGGGCAGCTGTCTGGACCAGAGGCTCCACTGTCTGCCTTCAAGCAAGGGCTGGAGATCTTGCAAGAGCTTTGGCAGGCACCTGGAACAGAAGAGTACAGGTGAGAGGCTCCAGAGTCTCATACCTGGGGCTACCCTGCCCTTCAAGTAAGTGTAAAATGTGTCAGGGAGTCTGGGGTTGTTACAGTGATGGGGTGCCAGGCACTTTGTGGGCCAGGGGTGTAGAATGTCCTGCAAGGTGGGCAGTCTTGACCCACAAGATGCCCTGATGTCAATAGCACTTCATTGGCAGTCACTGCTGAGTGTCCTGGGGCTCAGAGAGGTGGCCTGGATGTCCTCTGAGATCCCGGACAGCTCCTATATCCTAGGCGACTTCAGCAAGGAGCCTCACTCCCCTTCCCCTTCCCAGAAGCCAGGCCTGCAAAACACTGCTCTGAGCAGCACTTTTCAAGGGATCCTTAAGACACGCCCACACACGTGCACTTGCACACACACCCACACCAGACACGTGCACCTGCACACGTGCTCCAGGTGCACACACTTGTGTACACACTCATACTATTTGCACACCACCACATGGGCACACATACATGCACATACCAACACATGTGTGCACAAACACATTCACACATGACACATATGCCAGACACATGCACATATGTGCATGCACACACACCAAGGAAAGAGCTTCATATCGCACATGCACCTACACACATCAAGCACATGTGCCTACATATGCATATAAACATCAGACACATGCATGCACACATGCACACACACACACTTGACCCCTTCACGGACACAGACACATACATGCATACTAGATGCACTCATGCACACACACTCAGGGACCTAGCCTGAGACATCAATGTCCCTTTAAATCCAGCTTTGCTCACAGAATATGAGAACCTCAGAGACTACCAGGTAAAGCATGGATGTGGAGGCCCCCAGCTGGCCCCGGGTGGGCTCTCAGCAACATTTCCCCCTTGACTGCATCTGCACACAGGAGGGAGTCAGTAAGCACCCACTGACAGTAATCATGGGCCCAGCCTTGCCTTTTACACAGGAGGAAATAAAATCGTGGGTGCATGTGACTGGCCCACGTCCTGTGGCAGGGTAGTGGAGGAGCTGGCATAGAAACCTTTCGCTCTGGGTTCTGTGATAGCACCTTCTGGTCCCAGCCCACATTCCCACGTAACATCCCCACGAATATCCCGCTGCTCCCCACGTGCCACATCCTTCCTGAAACACAGGCCGTGGGCTGCAGCTACAGTGAACCTGTCTGCTGGGGAGAGCCCGACGTCCCTATGTGTCTCACTGCCCCCACGACACTGGGAGTTTCACCCATCAGACAAGCAGCTCCCTGAACTGGGTCTCCCCGTGCGGAGGCAATGAGACTCAGGTTTAGCCAGTGGGGCATGAAGCTGGGCACAGTCACACACCATTTCCTCTCTGAGCCTCACAACGGGGAGTCCTGAGTGTGCGCCCCGAGTCCGCCCCTCACCAACAGCACAGCCTTGGGTGAGTCAAGCAACCTCTCCAAGCCTCCTGGTTCTCATCCACACAATGAGGATGCTAAGAAAGGCTATCACCTAATGGGTAGAGAGAATCCAATGGGATTTTGCCTGCAAAGCATGTGACAGGCACACAGCTATTGCGTTGTGCAACAGTTGCTAGACATTATTGCAAACAGCACGAAGCAGGTGCTTATTACATGATAGTTACTGCTATTACGATGTAGGAATTATGATTTCCACTTTAGCAGATGAGAAAATTCGAGCTCAAAGCAGGGATGTGACTGGTTGAAGGTGCCTAAGCAATGAGAGGCAGCATGAGAATATGAGCCCTGGTCCCTCTGACTCCAGACCCCTAGTCCCCTCTGGGACGCCACCTGATTCCCAGACAAGGGCACCCACACACCTCCCCCAAGAGCTGTCACCTGTACTCTGTGTCTCCAGCAGCTTGTGCATGGAGCTGTAGGGCCCAGGTGGGATGTTGAGGCTGGTGAGGGTTGCGGGCCCAGAGCTGGCAGCCACCTCTACTAGTGCCTTCTCTTTGAGCGTCTCCGGTGGAGGGCTGGTGTGCACGGTGGGATACACCTTCCCGCTGCCCACAGTCCTGCCGGATGCCTCAGATGGGGACCTGGGAGGGGGTGCCTGGCAGCGGACTGGCTCTAAGTGGCAGTCGGCATGGTAGAAGCTGTGCACAGACTCTGCGCCACCTGGGGGGCCCCCAGAGAGGGCAGGCGTCGAGGGTGGTGGCAGCATGAGCCGGCGGGACCCATTGGCATCCCTGTCCTGGATCTCTGGGCTGGCCCGGGGGACCCTGAGCGTTCCATTGCCCAGGTGGTAGTGGTGGTGATGGTGGTGGTGGTGGTGCACCAGGTGGTGGACGGACAGGCGGCGGTGAGAGCGAGAGCAGCTGCTGCTGGGCTGGGTCTCCTGGCCCCCAAGGGGTGCTGGGCTGCTGAGCAGCCCAGCCCGCACACCTGCTGCCCGAGAGACCTGAGCCAGCCTGCGGGCTGCCTTACGAAGGATGTACACCAGGTACTTGAGCAGCTCCTCATAGCAGCTGCCGGGCTCAGAGAAGCTAGCCAGGGTGCTGGCGTTGGACAGGAACCGCACACGCTGCTCCCGCATCAGCTGGCTTTCCCTCTGCTTGGTCTCTGAGAACTGCGTGGCAATCACCACCAGGCACAGGTTGATCATGAAGAAGGAGCCCACCTGTAGGGGTGGGGACAGGAAGAGGAGACGTCCTGAAGAAAAGTGAATCACAATGCCAGCCACCACATACAGAGGAATTCCTACGCGCTAGGCGCCACGCTCAGTTATTTTCCAAGCATTATCTCATTTTATTTTTAAGACAGCCTCAGGAGGTGATGCTGTTGTAATCTCCATCAGACAGGTAAGGAAACCGAGGCCCAGAGAGGTCAAAGCATTTGCCCAAGATCACTCAGCTAATTCAGAGCAAGGCTATGACTGGAACCAAGCTCTATGAAATTCCAAGATGTTGCTCTTGAACATGGTGTTATCCTGCAATCTCTCAAATTCCCTGTCCCTAAACACGCACACCTGCAGAGACGCAGCACCCTTCTGCAATTTCCATTAGGAGTAGCAAATGCTGTGGAAATTAAAGCAATATTAGGGACATGGGGTTTTCAAATTATATTGAGCCTTGAGATCTTGGCAAAAACATCATTTACAAGACTCCTACTTCTAGCCCCAATTCTAGTTGTGTGACTTTGGGAGAGACCCTTAGCAATGGGACCACGTATCCTCATCTGAAAACAGGGACCATTGGCCTCATCTGTCCCCGTTTTCCCTGTGCCCCCCTCCCTCAGATGGGGGAGGGGCTGAACCCTTGACCCTACAGACCAGTCAAGCTGCCACCTGACTTGCTCACACTCCCCCAGTCCCCATATCCATGCCTCAGTTTCCCCAGAACTCTGGAACGGCCATTGCTTGGATAACAATCCCGAATGAAGGAAATGAATATTTATGGTGACAAAGCAGATTTTTTTTTTCTAGATCGTGTCCTAGTAATTATGATAATTAGCTTCACTAGTGTGATTCCAGAGAGCTGTTAGGAAAGATTTTTCAGGGGGTGTGTGGGAGGGTGGAAACTAGGCCCCTTATCTCCCTGTCTGCTTCCTTCCCCCTCTACCAAGCCCACGAGGGAAAGGGAGTGGGGTGGGGGGGCCACATGGTGAGAAGACCCCACTTCCCTGAAGCACTGGCCTCGCCCCTTGAGGTGGTGGCCAGGGATGGGAACGGGCCTCCAGCCAGGCTTCGCCCCAAGCCTGCCCACTCTTCCGCACCAGGGGAAGTTACGCAGGCAGGAGGGGGTGGCCTTGGGGACTTGCTCTTTCTCAGGGCCTACCCTCTGTCTCTCACTCACCAGGAGCTGCCTCATTTTGTGTTCTTCTCTCTCTGGAGCTAGTCCTAGGTCCTGAGTAGATCTTAATCTTTCTTAATCTCTTTCTCTCAATATCTGTCCCTCTGTCTGGCTCTGTCGTTGGCCTCTTGGTGACATGGAAGAAAGGCTGAATGTGGAGTCGTTAGCCTGGGACTGAATTCTTAGCCCCAGCTACTTACTTTCTGTGTGATTTTGGCCCAGTGACCCACCCTCTGGGGCGCCAAGTTCTCATTTAAGAGATGGGGACCACAATCCCTACCCTGGCACCTCACAGGGGACGACGAGGATTAAACAGGCAGCAGATGTTACAGCATACGTCAGCAGTGATGCCCCACTCTTGGAGATTAATACACAGCATAGGCAAAGCGCCTGGTAGGGTCAGATAAATGAGGAAACGTCGGTTTCCTCATCTGTAAAATGGAGAGGATTATGGTGAGGATTAAATGCACCAGCACATTGAAAGTGCTTAGATCAGGGGCTGGTGCATAGTAAGTGCTCAATAAATATTGGCTCAAAGTGGTAGCGATGAAGTTATTAACTATGAATGGTAGTGATTAAAACTATTAAATATTGCTGCTTTTGCCTCCGTCTTCTGCCTTCCTAAAGTCTTGCAATTTCTGAACTGGCAGGAATAAGAGATCAGGCAGCATTTAACACCAATTGATCACTGATCAGAACTTTGGGTGGAATAATTCTTTATTTGCAAGCATTTCAGGATGTTTAGCTTCTCTCCCCTCCCCCAGTAACAAGTTGCCAATTGCACTCCCCTTGTCCTTATGAAAAACAGAACTCTGCGAACATGCTAAAAAAAACCACTGGATTCGTTCAAAGGGATGAATTGAATGATATGCGAGTTATGTCTCAATAAAGCTATTAAAAAAAATCAAAACCAGAATCACCCTTTCCCATTCCCAAGTGCCCTCTAGGGGAGGTGATATCATCTCAGGGTGAGAACCATCCATTTCACCCATGAAGAAACAGAGGTCCAGAGCAGTGCTGGGGGCCTCAAGAGGAATGACTTGCCTAAGGTTCCAGTAGCAGTAAGTCCCTCCTTGACCTTGGATTTCTTCCTGACTCCGCATCTGGTGTCCCTCCTACTACATGACAGATACCCTCTGTACAGGACTTGCCCTGAGAGCTGAAAACTTCAGACAGAACAAACTATCCCCTCTCTGGACTGCTCCCACGGGTGTCCCCAGGATTGCCCATCCCCACGGGGATCTGAGGAGTCACTCACGATGATGAGGAGGATGAAGTAGATGAAATTGTAGAAGGAATGAGCATCCATCACAAAGTACATGATGTCGACCCAGCCCTCCAGTGTGATGACCTAGGGGGTGCAGAGGGGCAGGCTGACTATGGGCCCACCAAATCCTCCTCCAGTCTCCTCCAGAGGCCTTAACCCCCACCCCAACCCTGAGAGCGACCACTCCGATCCTGGGCTGTGTCCTGGGGCTGGTGTTCTGGGGAATCTCCCGGGGCCCAGGCTGCCCCACCTGGAAGATGGCGATCCAGGCATAGCCAATGTTGTCAAAGTTGATGGCGCCCTTGAAGGGGTTGTGCTCCCCCGCTGAGCAGTTGGTGTAGTACTGGTTCCAGTTGACACAGGTGGTATTGCTGGAGCTGTTGTAGGCCTCATAGTCCAGACCACAAGGTGGGCCACCGCCCCCCTCCCCACGCAACGTGGGCACGCTTCTGCAGGACCGCATGCCGTTCTCGCGTGGCTGGGAGCAGATGAAGGGGCTCTCATCCTCATTCTCTGTCTGGTAATAGCGCTCCAGGTCCACGCTTAGGGGGCTGCAGGATGGGAAGGGGAACAGGGGTGAGGCTGGGGAGTGGGCTCTCCAGGGAGAGGGCCCAGGAAGAGAGAGATGGCATGAGTGCTCGAGGCACACAGGGTAAGCAGGGCAGAACCAAGAATGGGGAAGGGACTGGGCAGGGCAGGGATTTGTGGACACCAGGAGCGTGAGGCCTGAGTGGGGAGACTCCAGACTTAGGATGTTGGAAGGTCACATACTAGAATAGTGGTTTTCAAATTTTGCTGCACATTAGGATCACTGGAGGGGTTTAAAAAATCTCTGCATCCAAGCTGAGCCCCAGACCAACGAAATCAGAATCTCTGGAGGTGGCACCCAGGCATCAGTACTTTTTAAAACTCCCCAGGTGGTTCCAATGGGTAGCCAAGTTCGAGAACCAGATATGTCTCAGATGTTAGAACCGATATGTCGGTAGCAACCAGAAGTGAGGAACTGGTGGGGGGTGCCCCAGCCCCACAACCACTCCCAGGTCCTCCCAGACCCTGTCCACCACTCACAGGCTAAAATTCTCAGGTAGGAAGCATCGATTCCGAAGCAGCCCTGCCCACAGCTGGACGCCGACGATGCCAAAGATGAAGAAGACGAAGAAGCAGAGCAGCAGGACGTTGCCCAGCATGGGCAGTGTGTCCAGCAACAACGTGACAAGGATGCGCATGCCTGTGGGGGCAGAAGCCACGCTGGGGACACCAGGCTGGCCGGGCTAGGCTGACTGCCACGGCCCGGCAGCACTCCTGGAGGGGCCCCACCAGGGACTCTGAGGCTGAGACGGCCCGGCTCAAGCTGGAGGGGAGACCAACAGACACCTCTGACTCCCCAGATAGCCTCTGCAGCCCCTTACCCCGACCCACTTCCCCTTGTGGCTTGCCCATAGTAATCTGCACAGTACCACTGACAGTGAGCTAGGGAAATTGTGGCCCCTCCTAACTCTCCCAACATCATCACATGTGGATAATGTCACTCCCAATTTACAGATGAGAAGTCTGAAGCTCAGAGGAATGACTTGACTCACCCAGTATCACACAGCTGCTAAGTGTAGGTGCCGGAACTTGAACCCAGGCTTTGGGCTTCCGAATCCCTCTGCAACACACACCCACACCCGCACACACTCACACGCACACTCCCTACCTACTTCCTTCTCTCAACAGGCACAGTCACTTGATCTTTCTAAGTTATCACCACCAGAGTCATTAGGGAAACTGAGGCAGCGAACTCCAGGAGGAATGACAGTGGGCAGGAATCTCATTTTGAGAGCCAACTCCTAGGCTGGGGCCAAGATGCCCTGTGCGTCACTATGGCTCTGAGTCCCGCTGCCCTGAATCTATTCCCCGCGTGGTCCAGATCCCCAAATCAGGACCTGAAGAGACACAATACTGTCTTCTCAGAAGTCCATCAATTTACAACCCCCTCCACAGGGAAAGCCACTGAAACCCCCTCCTCAAAAGCCCTATTAGGGTTACTGCCCTCTCACTGCATTCCAGGTCTAGAACCCAATCGGCCCAAATGGTCTGAACCAGCCCCCAGTTTGCCAAGCCCTCATCAAGCAGACAGATCTCTAATGGCTGGCTTCACCCCCAAAGTGCTATCTATGGCCCCCTGCTCCCTCCAGGGCAAAAGCTGCTAAGCAGCAGCTAATTAACCCTCTTGGTGACTGCAGCGCCCAGCCCCGCCCCTGCCAGCCCAGTCTTCTCACTCCCTCCCCCTCCTCCTACCCCATCCCGCTTCAGCTTCTCTGTGCTCCAACTGAGATCAATTCCTCAGGGTTTGTATTAAGGGAATTACACCGGTGGTTAGACAGAGGCCTATAAATCTGCCAGCCATCACCTGGGGCGGGAGAGGAGGCAAGGCATGCCCCTCTTCTGGAGCTCCTGTTAACACCAACACATCCCGAGCCCCAGAGGACACATTCAACAGCTCTGCCCTCCCAGGGGCAGCAGCAACATCACACTCACACACACACACACACACACACACAGAGCGCAGGGGGCTGCTGCATCAGGTACACAACCAGGCACTGAGCCCCAGAAACATGCGTTCCCCGCCAACCACCCCACTCCTAGGACCACAGCAGGGACCATCTGCAGCTTGTGTAGGTTGGGGAGTTGCAAAGGGGCCTGAGCAAACGGAGGGGGCAGGATGTAGGGGGAACCAGAGCTGCCAAAGCCTGGCTGGCTCCAGAAACCAATGCAGTTTAATTTAGATAATGGGCCCGGCAGTTGCTGCAACGGGTTGGAAGGCGGTGGGAAGGAGGAAGGGGACAGAGGCGGAGGGTGAGACATGGAGTGGCCTTGTCTTGAGAGAAGTCATGTTCAGCGTGGCCAGCATGTCTCACCAGCAAGAACCAGATTGTATGAGAGGCTGTTCTGGCTAGAAAAGGCCATTAGCACCTTGCATCCACTCCTTGCCTGTCAGCCTCTCCAGTCCCCACACCTCTATCCTCCCAGGGGAAGTGGTCATCTAGCTGAAGGGAAAGGGTCATCTGAGATGTTTCTGAGACTCTGACCTAAAGCCAGGCTAAAATGAGGCGGGGTCTTCCCAGGTAACTCCCATAGTGCTACAGTCAGAGTTCCATTTTGTTCCAGCAACCCCAGCTCCCCGCTGAGCCCTTCTCTGACGGGGCCTGTGAGGGGTCAGGTGAGGACACAGTGGTACAGGTGGGGTCTGAGATTTCCACATTTCCTCCTGGGGCTCTCTTCAGGGGCCGAGGGCTGAGGGGTCACTCACTGGGCACCCGGTTAATGGCCCTGAGCGGTCGCAGCACACGGACTGTCCTGACAGCTGAGAAGCTGACGTTCTGCAGGTCCAGCGAGTACTCCAACATCCTGCAGGGAGGGGCCCAAAGGGAGGCCCTTTGAGTCTGAGGCCACAGTGGGGTCAAAAGAGGTCAATGAGGAATCCTGCTTTAAGGGCAGTAGGACGACCTCTGAGTCCTTTTTCTCCTTCACCAAGGGACCGTGAAGATCCGGCTCTCTGTCTGGGGGGCAAGGCTACCCCTGAGACAAGGACAGACTGCCCATCAGAGAAGGGGGCAGAATTAGGAAGAGGGCCTTGAAATTTAGAATATAGGCTACAGTGTTAGAGGCAGGGCAGCCTCAGATCCTCAGGAGACAGCCCAGGGAGAAAGTGGTGCTGTAACTGGGCTGGAGCTGGGAGGTCAAAGGCCCAGAGCCCTGAACCTGGGGAAGGGACTGATCTGATCCATTGCTTTCCCACCCCAGCCCAGGCCCTCACCCTGCAATGACGATGAAAAAGTCAAGCCGGTTCCAAGTGTCTCCGAGGTAACACTTTTTCCCAAAGATGCCCAAGGCCACCATCTTCACCACCATCTCCACGGCGAAGAAGGCAAAGATGAAGTCATCAAAGGCCTAATGTGGGGACAAGAGGTGGCTGAAACTGAGAAGTGGGTGAGGGAATACCCTTTAGTCCCACCCTAGCCCCCACCAGTTGGGTCAGGGCCTCTTGCAGAGGAGTAAGGGGTATTAAGATTAGGAGGGGCCAACCCCCCAACACACACACACACACACACACACACACACACACACACACACTCACCTGCAGGATCCGGCAGCGCTGGGAGTCACAGGCGATGTCCTCGCACGGCCGGAACATGCCCAGGGTCACGCAGTTGAGAAGGATGACCAACATGCTGATACGCTCAAACCAGGTACGGGCAGTCAAGGAAACAGCTGGCCAAGGCTGGAGCTGAGGCCAGCCCCCTGCCCTGCCCTAACACCTCCTCCTCGTTTACCTCCTAGCTCCATCTGAGGCTAAGCAGGTGTGGTGCCAGGGACCTGACCTACACGTCAGACCAGCCCCCGGCCCCAGGCTCCCCATCAGAGAAGGGGAATCCCACCTTGGTCATCTCACCTCTCTGGACCCAGCTTCCTCATCTGTAAAGGAAGACAAGCCACAAATACCCTGACTATTTGCACAAGTCATTTGGGGAATAAATCGATCATGCCTGTGGAAATGCCAGACACCATGAGTTTGCTGCAGAATCTGAATCCTATTCTCCCTACCTCACAGGGTAGATGTGAGAAGCAAATGAGATACTGTATATGAATGTGTTATACAAACCTAAAGTCGGATTATGCCTGCCTTACAGTTTACCAAGCACTTTCACACAATGCCACAGTTGATGCTCACAACAGCCCTCTGAAGTATCCGGGCTAGATCATTTTCTTCCCCAGAACTCAAGGAAGTTGAGGCCCAGGAATGCCAAAGTCATATGCCGAAGGTCACCCGAGAAGCCAGGATGAGACGGTGGTTTCCAAGCTCCTGATCTATGATAGTTTCCTCTGTACACCATAGCTGCTCAGGCAGGCAGAACTGCCTGTCATGACCGCCCTGGCACTAGGTGGAAGGTAGATGTCCACAGCTGCAGTCCCCCTTGCTACAGCACCAGAGCCCGGGGCTCCCTCTTCCACCACCAGCCTCCCAACCTCTCAACACCCTCAAATGACCACTAGGCACATTCACACATTTAAATATTGAGGACCCATTATGTGTCAGGCACCATGCCGGGCATAGCTCCCAAGCCATGCAGAGTGGACAATGTCTACCCCCTCCCCCAAGAGGCCATTGCCACCATCACACCTGCTTGTGGCTTCCAGCCCAGACTAGCCAAAACAGCAAGCGGGAGGGAGGGGTTCTTTCTAAACCC
Organism: Mandrillus leucophaeus; assembly: GCF_000951045.1. Taxonomy (NCBI): domain Eukaryota; kingdom Metazoa; phylum Chordata; class Mammalia; order Primates; family Cercopithecidae; genus Mandrillus; species Mandrillus leucophaeus. Next base: position 3,193,538 of record NW_012106363.1, read on the forward strand.
TGGGTCTTTCCACACAGTGGATTCTACGGAGTGACTCATTTCCAGCCCATCAGCAGGAGAATGTACAAAACGGCCTCTGGACCTTAGAAGGTTCCAGGCACTGGACTCGCAGTTAAATGACCAAGTATCCTATTTTCTTTAAGGAAAATATAAGAAGGGTGGGGAAGAGTAAAGACGCTAGAAAAGATCAGAGAGCAGGAGATTGGGGAAAGGAGACCAGAGACCCCCTAGGGGAATGGGGATGGGGGAGGTATTGTGGCAGCTCCTGGCGTGACCCACCAAGTCAGACTGTGTAGGGCCCAGAGCAGGTGGAATCTTGCTTCTGGAATGAGAAGGCTTCGGCCAGGCATGAAGAGGCCAGCAGGAATGTTCAGGAACCTACGGACCTTCCTCCCAGCTGGTCCCAGCCACAGGCCATCTCTTCTGACTCCCAAGCCACATGCCCTCCCCCACAGCCCATGACTCCCTCAAACCCCTGACAGCCCTCCCCCTTCTCTTCTCCACCACCCAGGCCCCTTTCCCCTAGACTCACATCCCTGCTCGCCACCTGTCTGCGGTACCGAGAGTCCTAAGGCACTGCGGTTTCCCTAACCCCCACCTCCTTACAAGAACAAGAGGGCTTTTTTGTTTTTTAAAAAAGTTCTAGGTTTTTGGGGGCAAGTAGATGGGAGGGAGGACATAAAAAGTGCTCTGTTTCCATGAAATTGTTTTTCTGAGTGGAGCCAGAGTGCAGTGGATCTCTCCCCAGAATGGGGGTCAGCCAGGGGTCACCCTGGAAAAAGGGGGACAGGAAGGGAGCCATCATTTGGAAAGGGAAAGACCCCATTACCCTCAAGAACTGGTCTGCTTTCCCCACACAGGTCCCCTCCTCTCCTCTGCAGGGAAAGGGGGGTCTGGAAGGAGCCCATGTGAGCGAATGTCTCTATGTGGAGGGGCAGATCTCTGAGGAAGAGGGGCTCCCAGGACATCTAATTGGACCCCTCTAATGGCACAGTTCCACCATATTAGTCATCTGTGCACTTGTCAACCTCCCCTGCTGAGCTGGGGCTCCTGACAGGCAGGGGCATTCCGATACGTCTTTTTATCCCCTACAGAGCTTGCTGTAGTGCCTGGCACGGAGCAGATGATCCATACCTGGGAAGACTGAACGAATGAATGAATGAATCAACCAATCAATCAATCTCTTTGCCTAGAAGCCAGATGTGTCTCCCCATTCAGGTTTTCCTGCCTTGTTCCCCTTGATAGAGGTGAACTGCTTATAACTGTGGAGGAAGGTACAGAAGTGACCTCCACAGAGGAGCTGCCACTCTTTCTGTCCCCACCTTACTCAGGCTCAGACTAGAGGCCTCTTACAGGCAGAGTCTGCCCCCAGATAACCTCATGCACAGCTCTGGACCATGGCAGCCCCTTCTTAAGGGTCCCTTGGCAATTCAGCCTACTTCCAGGTAACATCCTGCCCACCCTGTACAGCTCTCCTTCCACGACAGGTAAGCACAAAAGGACAGGGAAGAGACCAAGGTACATGACAATTTGGGACAATCTGAATAGAGGAATAATTAACGGGGGAGGGGGTCTTTCACCCTGCTCAGATAGGGCTCGTTTCCTTGGGAACCTGGCAGTATGTCACTGTGTGATGTTCTTCTGTTGCCATAACGACAGGAGGATGTGTCACCAGGTGGTGTGGATTTGTTGTCATGGTAATTAAAGAGACCCCTCTCACATGATCTCCCTTTACTAAGGCTGTTATCTTGTCCTTATGCAGGGGAGGAGAATCAGGGAGACCCACAGGTTATCAGGTTGGGGGGAACCATGTGACAGATCCCCATGGTAACCAAGGGAACGGGGGACACTGGTTGCCATAGTGACTATGAGAGACCTGTGCAGTCACATGTCTACTGTTGCTATGGTGACTGTCCGGGCTGGAGTGGATCCCAAAGAGGGGGTAGGAGAGGGGAGGATCTTTCTTCTCCCCACAACCCACCATCAAAAGCAGAGAAAAAGGAAACGGCAGAGAGAGGAACCCCACTTCCATCCCTCCTCCTTTCCTCCCTCATGGGAGAGAGAACTAGAGCATGTTATCTCCACAAATGAGTCCTCTCTGTGGGGCTTTATCTAGATAGAGCCGTTGCTTAGCCTGGCAGCCACAAGGGTGAGCAAAGCAGGGAGAGGAGGGGGGTGGCCGGGACACCTCTAGGGGCACAGGGGCTCTGGGCATGAGAGCTGAAAGGGAAGCAGGCCCTCCAGTTGCCCCATTCCCACCCAGGAGACTGGAAATGTGAGACTAAGGAACAGTGAGGAGAAAATGGGCCTGGACCCAGGAGTCCTGGCATTCTAGTGAGGAGGTAGCGGGCTAGGTCCTTGCCTCACCCATCCCACAGAGAGGCTGGTGTCTATCGGATTCGGCAACCCCTAAGGGTAACAGGGGATGTAGGGGCTCCGCCCTGCTCCAAAGCTCAAAGGGGGATTCCCCCAGCAGAACCCCCCCGCCATTCCTACAAGCCCATTTCCCTGTGGTTCCCCCCCACCACGCTTCAGTGTGTGGGTGTAGGGGGAGAGAGGCTTCCAGCTGAACTGAAAACTGAAGCTCACAGAAAGGCAGCCAGCTCCACCCAGAGACAGAGCCATGAGACACAGAGACACAAGAGAGGCGGCCCGCTGGAATCTTTGGGAGGGGAAATAGGCCAGAAATCTGATTCAAACGTCTGTGACTCTGTGTGTGTGTGTGTCTGTGTGTGTGTGTGTGCGCGCGCGCGTGCGCATGTCTCCGTGTGAGCAGTTGTGTCTGTCGCCATCCTGGCTGAGGCAGGCAGGGCGGGGTGAGTGCTGGGCGGGAGCAGGCGAGGGTGAGGGGGGGCTGTGTGGTGGGGGTAATCCCAGGAATGGTTCCAACTGGCACTACGGGTGATGGGGAGTCCCCCAACAGAGCGGCGGAGCGGAGCGGGTGGGAATGAGTGTGTGTGTGACCCAGAAGGAAAGTGGGCCTGGGGCAGAAAGCATGCCAAGGGGTGATTTGGCCCCCCTCAATCCCATTCAATTCTCCTGCCCCAGCCCTTCTCCCCAGAATCTCCTCTGGCGAGCTTAGGGTTTGGAAATTAAATTGGAGGAAGGAATTGATGAAGAGACAGAAAGAACACTCCCCCCACCATTTCCTCTGAGGACAGAAATGGAGAATTCTCCCTAGGTAAGAGAAATAGGCAGACTTGGGGCACTGGGACAGTGTGGCAAGGAAGGCTCCAGAAACTCCTGTTCCCCCACCCCTCTAGAGGGACACACTCAGACACACAGAGTGACGCACAGGCACTCACTCACACTCACTTCTGGAAGCCATTAGGGCTCCTGCCGTTCAGGCCTCCCCCCCTCCTCCCCCAACTCCTGGCAGGCTCCCCTCTCCCCCTCTGGCCCCCCTCCCACTCCCCCTCTCTCGGCATCCCAAATGCCAGCCTGTGATTTCCAAATGAGAAAAAGCTGTGCTGGGCTCTGAGCTTGGAGAAACTCCTACACAAACTTCCAGATGTGACACAACAGCCAGAGAGGGAATGCGGAGGAACTCCTCCCCGAGAGGGGAGCGCACTCCCTCACACTCGCAGGAACACATATTGGAAAGGCCAGCATGCTCCCCTCTGATCTGAGGCAGGGGTGACTGTCTGCCAGTACCCCTGCTCTCCACACCAAAGCTTGCACTTCTGTACCTTTTGCTGTTCTCCCTTCTCAACACACAAACACACAGACACACACACGCGCGCGCGCGCACACACACACACACACACTTCCTACCTGGGTCTAGATCTCCTCTCTAGGAAACCTGGTCTCTTAAAAAGGCGAGGCCAAGAAGTAGAATGTGCCAAGAAAAGCCTAACTAGCTTCAGTTAGTTGGGGGGTGGAGGGGAGTGTCCTTATGTCTCTCAGGCTCAGAGGTGTAGATGAACCCTCCTGAAGCCCGGGGGGAGTCACAGATACCACAAAGAGAAAGAGGGAGGCCCAGGAGGCAGTTCAAAGCCCCTCTGGCAGCAAAAATACAGGTGTCTCCTGGTACTTGGGTAGGATGGCAGTGGTGAGGGACAAAGCTTAGGGAGTCCCCTGCCAAAAAACTGTTCTCAACCCATCCTCAGCCAATCCAGGCTTCTCCAGACCTAGTAACGCTGATGCCCCACACCCCAGACTACCACTCCCCTGGGGGAAGCTGCTCCCCAACTCCCAAGGTGAGTGCTGTCCTCCTACCTCTCTTCTCCCATGCCAGGCCTCCACACTTGCCCCCGTCCAGACCCCTCAGTGAAGGAGTCTGCCTCCAGACCCTCCACTAGCACCTGGAGATAGGGCAGGCGAGAAGAGATGCTAGCCTAGAGGTGTGTTTTCAGGGAGAGGGGAGAGAAGAGCTCTCTCTACCTCCCCTGGGACCCTTGAGAAGGAGGACATAGAGGTTGATGCTTTTTCCCATTCGTGGAAGGGGTAAATGGTTAGGGGCAGAGAGGAGAGTTGCTCAGAACCCATCCTTTCCAGCCGTATCAGTTCTCCATCTCCGTCCCTGCCTTGGAGAAAGGGGCCTGGGAGTGGGGGCTCAAACCTCAAGATTGTGCCTATTCAGCAGGAACACAGACCTCTGAGGCCTGCACCTCTCTTTCTGCAGCTCAGAGAGAACGGAAGAAGGGGCAGGGGATGAGGAGAGGGTGTGATGAGGGGAGCTTCCCAAAGACCCACAAGGTGTAGAGGATGGGGGTGGGGGGGCCATAAGCTCATCCCTGCTTTGCGCACTAGAGGCAGCAGAGCTGCAGAGAGTGAGGGCGGCACCAACCTTCCCACTCCCCCTTCTTCCTCAAAGCAGAGTCCCGGCTAGGCTCACAGGGGCTACAAGCGAGACCTGGGGTCTCCCACCCTGGGTCTATAAGAACCTCTGAGCTGGAAGGAAGGAGCCCAGAGAAGCTGTCCAGACCTGGGACTGCAGCAACACCTCCCCTCCACCTTTCCTTCCCCCGGTGGCAGGACACACCGGGGAGCCTGGGGCCAGGCGTCTATCAAGTGGTGCTTTGTGCTAGGGGCTGACCAGGCTGGGGTCTCCTCTACCACTCCAGCCTGGGCAGACAGGGGGCAGTGCTAAATCCATCTCCTTGGAATGTGGGGCTTGCATTCCCCAAATCTATCTGCGGAGTCTACACTGGGGTGGTAGACCCGAGTCCTCCTTAGTGAACACACTCACAGTATTACGGTCCCCCCAATACTTTCGCAGGCCTGCAGTCCCCCATACCTGGTCTGCAGGAGCACTCTTTATTTGTGAAAGGAGAGGAGTAACCTGGACCAGCTTAATCCCATCCCCCACTTGCTAAAAAAGCTCTTGCCACCGTCTTTCCCTCCACAAGAAAAATCCAGCACAAAACTCCCCAACCCAACCTTAAGCATCCTGCATCGAATGGAGATCGGGTAGAAGGAGGCACTCGCGGCACTGGGCTCTAGCGGAAAGGGGTTCCACTCCCAGCTCTGGGGGCAGAGAGCTCCCCTCCACCACATCTTGTTCTCATTCTGCGCCCCTGACATCAGCCGCCGCCGGAATCTCCTTGTTGTGCCTCCAACCCGCGAGGTGGGGGGTGAGGTGGGCCAGGACCTGGTCCCCGCCCCCCCAACATCTCCCTCTGTGTCAGTAAAAACCTCAGCCTCAAGGACTAGGTTGGGGGGATCAGACCCTAGAATCCGCCGCAAACTTTGGGGCGGGGGAAGGAGGGAAACCCAGGAGATTGCGGTCCCCCCTCCTCCGTCCCCGCAGCTTCCTCCCCACCGCCTCTCCCCCTCCACACTAAACTCGGAAACCAAACCCAAACCCAGCTCGCTAACCGGCGCGGGCAGAGTACAGCTCCCAGGCTCCCGAAGCTTCCCACATCTGGAGGAAGACGACCCTCCCCTGCCCACATCTGGAGGGCATCCAGCTGCGAGCCAGCGGAGCACAGCTCTCTTCTCCTGGCCTGGATTCCACCCCCCACCCAGGAGGACTGAGATGTGTGTAAGGAGGTGGGGTAAGCCCGGGTTACCGACGAGACCTGCTCGCGTCTCCGCTCCCACTCTGGTGCCCCCTCCCCTCCCTGGCAGTCCCCCTCTCATCCGCCCACCCTCCAGGCTCACTTCTCCGACTCACCTGGCGGTGGATCCTCTTACCCCCGACCCCCAGCGGTGCGGCCCGTCCCCCTTCCGACCCCGCGCCTGGCCGTCGTGCCCCGAAGGATATGGGTTACAGACCGTGCGGAGACACCAGCTCCGCGGGCGGCTGTCCTGGCTCAAGTAGAAGAAAACCACCGGGGCCAGCGCCGGGTACGGCAGTCCCTCCGCCTCGGAGTCCGCGCTGCCCGGGTCCTTTTCTGCTGACCCCGGCCCCGGCCGG
>NW_012106363.1:3200938-3209081 GCF_000951045.1 Mandrillus leucophaeus
GTCCATTGGCGGTCCGCCGTGGCAGTGCGGGCGGGAGCGCCGGGAGAGAACCACAGCTGGAATCCGATTCCCACCCCAAAATCCAGGACCGCCCCTCTCTCCTCCCCTTGCCCCTGGGTCCGCTCCCGAAGGCTGGAGCCAATCAGACTGCTGCCCAGACCGAACCCACTTTCCTATTGGCCATTGGGGTCTTTGGGACTCCCTTGGAGGGAGCCCGAAGAATCAGAGTATTCGGCGTGGGGTCCTGGCGTAGCGCCGCAGGCCCCACGCATCCTTTGTCCACGACCCCTGATTTGGGCCGCAGCCGGAGGGCGGAGCTCAGCTCTGGGCGGGCCTGGGGAAGAAAAGAGACAGGCGGCACGGCGGTGAGGGTTGTGACCGGGGGTCCCAGAGCGAAATCCCAGGTCTCCACCTGGTTAATCTCCCACCGTGGAATTGAGCTTGGCTGCCGTACTGGGGAAGGGAAGGAGCGGAGCTGGATGTCCCGGGGGTGGGGCTTCAGGCTGCAGGGGGCCGGTCTTGGAGAAACGGGCGGAGCTCGAGAAAGGCTGGGACAGGCATGGTCTGGGCGTGGCCTCCACAAATCTCTTGGGCTTATTGGTCATGCTCCCGAGTCCAATTCTGAGACTTTGACCCTGACCTCGTAGCCCCAACCCGCTGGACCTGACCTCACGTTGAAGCTTCTGGCTTCATCCCCTTACCCCTAGGGACCTTTTGAAGGGCGTGGACTCCACGCAGGGGCTTCGTGCTTGAACACGTGGCCCCAGGCAGGTCGCGCTGGACCGCAGAGCCGGGATCCCCAGGAGCGACTGCGGAGTAGAGCAAGGACCCCTAAGAAGGAACCTGTGGGGGTCTCGAGTGTGTGGGAAGGGGCGGAAGCACAGAGCTGGGTTTTATCGACTCGACCTTCAAAGTCCCCACCACCGCCACTCCCCAACTTCGTGCCTCAGTTTCTCTTAAGTCCCTATGTGGCTTAGGGAAAGAGTGTCCGCGGAACTGGAACTTCGTGGGTCTGCCGCCTTCACTCACCTCCACTCCACCGGCAGCGGGCCCTCGTGGGTTTGTGCTTTCCACGCGCGCACACGCACGCGCAGACCCCGGCCCTTGCCCCGCCTACCTCCCCGAGTTCTGGGGCTCAGTCGACTCTAGCTCTCTCCTGCCGCCGGCGCCACTCCAGAAAGCTGTGGGTAACCGGGAGTGGAGCGCCGCGGGTGTGCTGGGCGCCGGTGGAGGGGGAAACATCGAGGATTAGACGCCGGGAAGCACTTCCCCAACATCTGCGAGAGGTAGACACGGCGGAACCTAGTGGGTCAGTCAGTTCCCTCTCCGGAGATTTTGGGGCGCTTACGCCACTGCGGAGAGGGGGAGGGATGGGCGGGATGACCTCCATCAACACCCCTCACGTTGTTGAGGCCATCACCCCTGGGCGTTGTTCACTCTCCTAAGGCTGCGCCACCCACGCAGCCCCCGCGCATCTCCCGCTACCGCAGAGAGTTGGGGTCGTCTCAGTTCCCACCCCGGCCGATGGGCGGAGGGGATGGGGGAAGTGGCAGAGTGGCTGCTGCGCCGTCGTCTCCCTGGTTGCCCTTTCGCCGAATCCATGCACCGAGTTGTGCAAATGAGGCCGAGCGGGCTCATTTGCATTTCATGCTAATGAGCAGATCCCCTAAGTGCCTTTTTTTCCTGGCGGGAGTCTCTGCTCTCATTCTGAGTATGCGGCGCTGGAGTCTTGAACTCCATGCCGTCTTCTGGGAGAGGGGGGCTATTTATGGTTGCTCCGCGCGTCTGACACCTTCTTCCCTCCCGCGAGTCCGCAGTCTGCCGGGTCGGCCTGCCCTTCCCGCCAGGATAGAGGCTCCGGGGCTGGCGCGAGAAGTAGGGACACTCATCACCTCTTCTTTGCAGAGGGGAAAATGAGGGCAGAGAGGCTGGCCCAGCCCAGTGATCAGGTCCCCTGGTGGTCAGCAGGCCCCACACCCTCATCCATCATCCTGGCCACCCCTGGACTCTGGGCTGAACTCTGTTCTAGAACATGCCCGAAAGGAGGGCAGGCACAAACGCACCATCTGGATAAACTGAGATCCACATGCACTTCCCTAGGTTCAGGACCTAGGGAAGACCGGCCAGGCAAGACAGGATCTGATCCCTGTACTCAGTATGTTGGGGCTGATGGCCAGTCGGAGATGCCATCCGGCCAGTCGGATACCCTTATCCTGAGTGCCAGAGAGGAGGCAGAGGCAGGACCCACAGGGAAGGCAAAGAAGACCTGAAACCATCTTTATTTCACTCCAGCCCTCCAAGCCTCAGCTCTGACATCACCTCCTCAGAGTGGCCTTCTTTCCCGCAAGTATTTCAATGCCTCTTAAGTGCCAGGGTGCTTAGAATACAGCACCGAGCCAGACACAAGTCTGGAACTTCACAGCACCTAGCGCAGGCTGGGATTATATGTTTGTGTTTGCAGTAATGAAATGCTTGTCTCCCCATCTAGGCTCTGTGTTCCCAGAGGGGCTATGTTCATTTTGCTCACCAGGGCCTAATCTAGTGTCAGGCACAAAGTTGTTAGGTGAATGAATGACCTCAGGCAGGGAAAAGTAAACAAAGGGACAAGAAATTCCTTTCTTTGGGCCTCAGTTTCCCAACAAAGACGCTAAGCCTAAGAGCTTTTCTGGGTTTGAGGAAGAACTACCCATATATACCCTGCTCAGGCAGCCCCTCCAACCCCCTCCAGCCCTGCCTTTACCCCTCCCTCACAGCCCATCTGGCTCCCTGCAGAGCTAAGATAATCTTCCCATCTGTGATACCCTTTGCTCAGGGATGATACAACCATTATCCCATTTAGTCACCTTAACAGCCCTGAGAGCTGAGTGGGTGGCCCCCCACCTTTCAGATAAGGAAGGGGGGTGCTCAGAAAGATGGATTTACTTAGGTGACTGCCCAAATGGTATGGCCTTGTCTCCAGTGACCCTGGCCCACAGGTGTTCCGCTGGTATAACTGGGTGCACACCCAAGAGGGACCAGGAAAGGGGAAGGGATACTACAGGAACTCTTACAATCCTGCTTCTGAGTGAGATTTATGTGGGACCCTGCCCTCTTTAGAAATTCAAGCACTGACCTCTTTAGAAATTCAATTCAACTAACCCTTTAAGGAGGTAACTGGTAACTCCTTCTTCTCAACCCATTTACAAAATCCCATCACCGCATGCACATCTCATCCCAGGAGGGAGAGAGGAGCTGCCGAGCAGAAAGCAGACTGGCTGCAGGGACAGAAGACACCAAGGGCACCCTCCCTCCCAGCTGCGCCTGGACCTCCTGCGAGAAGAGGAAGCCTTAGGGGTCCTTATTGTACCCTGAAGACCCCAGAGAGAACCAGAAGTGCTGAGGGGTTGCAGGCCGGTCTCTTACCTTCTCTGGGCCTCGAATATTTATCCATATGAGGCTAAAGGTACCTGCCTCACCAACTCATTCATGAGGGTCAATGGGACGACAGTGGCAAGAGGGCTTGGCACACTGCCCAGACTGTTCCAAAGCCACGGCTGGGGCTGCCAAAAAGGCCACCTGTGCTTCACCATGCTCCATCCTCCTTCCCTGCCACCTCCCCAGGCCAGGCTCCACTTGTCCAGCTCTCTGACTTCCTGGCAAGGTTGAGTGGGCTCCAGCTAGGAAGGGGCCAGCTGACCTTGTTGGCCGGAGCACTAATCCCCTCCAGATGGGCTGGTGGCTTGCAGTGAGGGCCTGGCTGCCCAGACAGAGCTGACTCTGGTCCCAGTGACTATGTGTGGCTGTGTGTGACCGTGTGAAGGGAGCAACTCCATCCAGTCTCCCGGTTCCTTCCTGCTTCACTCCTCCCCACTGCTGACATCCCCCACAAGCAGTGGCCCCATGAAGGCCTTCTTGTCTCTAGTAGCCTCTTTTGGCTCTCTGTGTTGCTTAGCTTGGGGGCTGAGGATGCCTGGCTCAGCCGATTCCCAAAGGCCTGAGAGAGACAGCTCCTCCCCGTGCTTTCCCCACTCCCTGTCAGCCCCATCACTCTGCACCTGCCCTTCCCAAAGCAATTGTCCCAGTCCCCATCCCTCAACCCATGGAAGCTAGATGGGGTTTCTGGAGCCTGGGAAGATGTATGTGTCAAGGACGGGACTCAGGAGCATTTCCGAACATTTAGGGGAAAGAATGAGGTCACAGGAAGACTTTCTCTGCAGCAAGAAGGACTTAGATAGATTTGGGCAAGGACTTCCAACCCAACATGTTCCAAACAAAAGAGAACTCTTTCTTTGGACCAGCTTGTATGAAAGCAGATGGATGGACAACATGACCTCCTGCAAGGAGGACTTCCTTCCATCTTTTTGAGGCTGGGGCTAGATGGATACCCCAAAAGAAATGTATTAGTCGTGACAATAGCAGCTCCCACAACGCACCAGGGCATATGCAACGTCACCATTCTGTGAAATATAAAAGCTCATATAAAGCATCTCTGCCCCTTCTCCGGCTCAACACAAGAAGACAATGGGGAGGGGAAGGCAGGTTCCCTTCTTAACCTCTTTCTGAGGGCAAGGATTGGGCTTTCCCCTTCCTGGGCCAGTCCACACCCCCATGCCCACCCGTGGGCATCTTTACTTGGTTTTAGTCCCCTGACCTCAGTTCAGGGACTAAATTCATTCAGGCTACAATGACCATGGAAGGGGCAGGGACAGTCTGCTGACCTCTGGAAGATGAAGGAGAAATGGGAGAAGGCAGAGGAGTCAGGTGGGGGCTCCCAGAGGAAGCAGCCCTGAGCTGCTGGTTCCCAGGCTGGAGCCTGAAGCCCCTCCCTCATAAGCAAAGCTGAGGCCCTCAGGTTACCACGGGACACTGTTAAGTTTATTCTAGGGTGAGTGGGTGCCCAAGGGGGGCAGTGAGTATGGCCAAGGTCACCTGGTGGCAGGGGTGCTCAGGGATGGCCACAGGTTCTATAGGGCCCTGCAGGGCCTGAGTCTCTAGTCAGTTGGGATGCTTCACCTTCTGCCCCAGACCAAGGGGGTTGGGGCAGTCATGGATGTAGCAGTTTTCGTAATTCACAGGGATCAGTGATGGGCATTGAGCAGGCTTGATTCTCACATACATATGCAGTGGCCTGGTCTTCCAGCCGTCGGAGGGTACTCAGGAAAGGCAGCTGGCGGGACAGGAAGCTCGAGGGGTCCCCATCAGCCAGAATCAGCACCTAGGGCAGCAGCAGAGCAGGGAGAGTCACCTGCTGGGTTGGGGGGCCCATTGGCAAGGCCCACTGGGAAGTTCCCCCTTCCCATCATTCCGAGGGGAAGGAGACGTTGAGGAGCTGAGGATGGGAGGGGGCAGCTCTAGGGAGGTGGGGGGTGGGGCTCACAGGTTCCGGTACCTTGTTAGGAATGTAGACAGAGTGGACACACTGCACCAGAGCCTTGGTATCCTTGGCCTGGCGGTCTCCACAGATCACGATCTGACCAGAATAGAAAGGTCACTCCGGTGTGTCAGGCGAGGGAGCGGCTGAGCTCTAGACCACCAGGGTTTCCCCATCCTCCCTCCGCCCCACCCTATATTCCTAAGGAACAGGGACTCATCTCAGCTGCCAGGATGAGTTAATGCTTGGCAAGTGGGAACACACACACACACACACACACACACACTCACACACGAGAATACCGAAGTGGAAATGTCATACATATACACAATGGTACAGATACAAACAGAGGGAGACACACTCCCGGAAGACCCAAAGCACACAGGGACCCATCCAGACAGACACAGAGTAGTCACACACACACACACACACACACACACAGTGGATGTCTACACAGAGGCAGATACCATACACACGAACAGCAGACACACACGCATGCAGGCAGACACAGAGGCAAACCTGCAGATGGGGCATCCACACGCAGACAGACAAACACACACGACGAACACTCACACCAACATCCCCCTCAAAGGTACGTGCACAGACACACACCTCAGGGTCACACACACCCGGAAGTACACACACACCAATAACACAGTACCGACAGAAGCAATTACGCTGATACCAAGACGTACAGAGAAACACTTCATCAGCCACCACGGACTCATATTAATTTCTGCCTCCCTGTCTGACAGGCATCTCCACAGGCCCGCACACACACAGACCTGAGCTCTGGGGACAGCCCAGGAACCCCACCTCCTGTTCCCATCTGCTATCGCAGCCCCAGCTTCCCTCCTACCCGAAGTCCCAGCCCAGGTGCCCTCACTCCCCACCTGCTTGAGGGTCTGCTGCTGGGCTGAGAGGGCGCGGACCATCTCGGGCAATGCCACTGGGACACGGCGCATGCGCTCGGAGAAGGCAGTCAATAGGCACACACACTTGTCCATCCAGTCCTTGTGACCCGTGAAGCCGTGCAGCCGGAGCAGGTTGTGGGCTGACACGGAATTGGCGCTGGGCTCTGCGCCATCCTGGTCTGCAGCACACGGGGAGGCAGGGGGTGGGGGTAAAGGAGGGTCATTGAGTCCCAGGACCCTGCCCCAGGACTGTATCCAGGGCCACTTGGGGGATGAGACAGAGAAAAGGCCCTGCCTATCCCGCCCCTTCCCCACTCTGGGTGTGGATGCCGCTCCAGCAGTTATCAGTACTTTGCTCTCTTTTATGGCACCCTCCACTCTACCTGTCCTAGCTTCAACTGTTGGTCTCCAGGCTCCCTCCTTGCTGCTGATACCTCTGTCCAGCCATTCAGCTGCTCAAGCTAGAGCAGCACCATCCTGACCCCTTCCTCTCCCTCTCCCTCTGCTTCTAATCCATCTGTGTCTTACCAGGGCTGCGGCCAGAAGAGATCCAAATCCCACGTCTCCCTATCTCATACTTCCACATGCTCTGAACCTTCACCAATGCCTGCCTGGACTGAACACGACTAATGGCCTCCTAACTGGTCACCTGTTTCCCCTACCCCCACTTCTCTCCACCAGTGATCAGAGTGACCTCCTTAAACCCATACCAGAGCAGGTCACAATCCGCTTAAAACCTCCTTGCCAGCCGGGCATGGTGGCTCACACCTTAGTCCCAGCACCTGGGAAGCTGAGGTGGGAGGATCACCTGAGCCCAGGAGTTTGAGACCAGCCTGGGAAACACAGTAAGACCATATCTCTTTTCTTAGAAAAAAAAAAAAAAAAGACGACTTCCGTGCCCTGCTGGCCTCAGCATTCTCCTCGGTGCCCTCCAGGAACACGCGGGCCCTGCCTGTCCTCCAGGATACAGGCTGCCTGCTCCAACCTGTCATGCACTGCTCCCTGTGCCTGAACTCTCTCAGCTTCTCCGTGGCCACATGGCCTCTCTTTCCCTCCAGGCCTTGGTTAAATGACACCTATCACAGGTGTACTCTAATCGCTCCCTAGGCTGAGTGGGCCTCCTCTGCGGTTCTCTCCCAAGGCCCTTTTGCTCACTCAGTTAACATTTCTTAAGCACCTACCATGTGCCAGAACCACACTAGACCCTGGGGATACAACAGTGGCAGAAAGTCCTGATCTTTGAGGGGCTAAAATTTGAGGGTCAGGAAAGAAACCTTTAACCACAGACAAGGCACATGGGTGATAGGGAGCAGGTACACATAAAGCATCCTACTTCACGGCACTCACCACAATTTTAACTACACATCTGTGCATGTGTTTTTGCATGATTACTGCATATTCGCTGTCTCCCCTACCACACTGTAAGCTTCATGACAGCAGGAACCAAGTGAGCCTTGGTCAATATCTGAATCTGTGGGTGCCAGTTACTGTGCTAAGCATGTTTACAGAATGGCTAAATTCATCTTTACATCAACCCTGTAAGGTAGTACCAATGTTAGCTCCATTTTACTTATTAAGAAACAGGCCAGGCATGGCGGCTCTCACATGTAATCCCAGCACTTCGGGAGGCTGAGGTGGGCAGATCACATCAGCCCAGTAGTTTGAGACCAGCCTGGGCAACATGGAGAAATCCCATCTCTACCAAAAATTAGCCAGGCATGGTGGTGCATGCCTATAGTCTTAGCTACTCAGGAGGCTGAGGTGGGAGAATTGATTCAGTCCCAGAGGCAGAGGTTGCTGTGAGCCAAGATCATGCCACTGCATTCCAGCCTGGGTGACAGTGAGACCCTGGAAAAAAAGAAAGAAGGAAGGAAGGAAG